>NW_004443954.1:652952-690452 GCF_000243295.1 Trichechus manatus latirostris
GTTTGTGGATTTTGTGATCATTTCTTTTGTTTTTGTAGGTTTTGTTTTTGCTGAGACTTTATGATTTTCGTCTTTATTTTTATGAGTTGGTTTGTTGCTAATTCCAGGTCTTTGCACATGTCCTAATAATACTTTACTTTGTTTTCTTGAATCACCCTTTGAAATCTTCTGTTCAGCTCTTTTTCTTCATCATTTCTTCATTTTGCTTTAGCTACTTGACCTTCAAGAGCAAGTTTCAGAGTCTCTTCTGACGTCCATTTTGGTCTTTTCTTTCTTTCTTGTCTTTTTAATGACCTCTTTCTTCTTTATGTATGATGTCCTTGATGCCATTCCACAGCTCATCTGGTCTTTGGTCATTAGTGTTCAATGTCTCACACCTATTCTTGAGGTGGTCTCTTAATTCAGGTGGGATATACTCAAGGTCATACTTTAGCTCTCGTGGACTTGTTATAATTTTCTTCATCTTCAACTTGAACTTGCATATGAGCAACTGATGGTCTGTTCCATAGCCAGCTCCTGGCCTTGTTCTGACTGATGATATTAAGCGTTTCCTTTGTCTCTTTCCACGGATGTGGTCGATTTGATTCCTCTGTAGTCTATCTGGCGAGGTCCACGTGTGTAGTTGCCATTTATGTTGTTGTAAAAAGAATTTGCAATGAATATGTCTTCAGTCTTACAAAATTCTATCATGCGATTTTTGGCATCATTTCTATCAGCAAAACCATATTTTCCAAGTACTGATCATTCTTTGTTTCTGACTTTCACATTCCTATCACCAATAATTATCAATGCATCCTGATTGTATGTTTGATCAGTTTCAAAGTGCAGAAGTTGGTAAAAATCTTCAGTTTCTTCATCTTTGGCCTTAGTGGTTTGTGCATAAATTTGAATAATAGTCATATTAACTGGCCTTCCTTGTAGGCATATGGCTATTATCCTATTACCAAAAGTGTTGTACTTCAGGATGGATCTTCAAATGTTCTTTTTGACTATAAATGCAACACCATTCCTCTCCACTTTGTCATTCCTGGCATAGGAGACCATATGATTGTCCGATTCAGAACGGCAAATGTCAGTCCATGTCTGCTCACTAATGCCTAGGATATCGATGTTTATGCATTCCGTTTCATTTTTGACGATTTCCAATTTTCCTAGATTCATACTTCGTACATACCATGTTCTGATTATTAATGGATGTTTGCAGCTGTTTCTTCTCATTTTGAATCATGCCACATCAGTAAATGATGGTCCCTAAAGCCTGACTCCATCCACATCATGAAGGTCAACTGTACTTTGCGGGGACAGCTGTTCTCTAGTTTTATTTTTAGTGCCTTACAACCTGAGGGGCTTATCTTCTGGTACTATATCAGACAGTGTTCTGCTACTATTCATAAGGTTTTCACTGCCTTATTTATTTCAGAAGTAGACTGCCATGTCCTTCTTCCTAGTCTGTCTTAGTCTGGAAGCTCAGCTGAAACCTGTCCACCATAGGTATCCCTGCTGATATTTGAATACTGGTGGCATAGCTTCCAGCATCACAGCATCATGCAAGCCCCCACAGACTGACAAGACTAGTGGGGGAAAGATATTATAGAAAATAAAATCTTGTTTTGATTGTCTTCTCAGATTTGTAGTGATTTTACTGCTCTAAAAGAGCAATCATTATGTGAAACTCAGATGTGGGGCTCCTTAGGGAACTGATGACATTCCAAACTTAGTATTTTACCCACCTGTTGAGTTGATGGACTATCCAGGGCACTATTATTTGCATCTGGTGTCATGACAAATGCTAAATACATAATAGTTGCAGGTCAGCATCTCTGTTCAACTGGATTGCCTGATCCTTGACGACAGGGACCATAACTTTTATTTCTTTTGTATCCTTCATCCATATTTAAAATCTGGCAGACCTGGTGTCTGTCTTCAATGAATATGCAATCTAGTTAAAGAGAGATACAAAATTTCAACTATTTGGAACTTTTGTTATATAACCAAGAGACAAATATTTGTATACACTCACAGTTAAGGTCCTGAGAGTAACATGGAAACAGTTGAAATCAAGTGGTATTAGTAAGCGACAATTTCTAGAAGAGGTAAATTCTGAATTTACTTTTAAGGGATTGACAACTGATTGAGAGGCTTCTGTAGAAACTTTAACTTCTGGTTCCTAGCACATCACCCATTTAAGAAAAGCAATTTCAACACAAACGAATGAAACAATTGTTCCCTACATGTGTGCTTTGAACTGATTATAACTCTGCCAGAGAGAACCAGTTCTGAAGCTTATTTGATGTACTGGTATAGCATTGCTAATCTATACAGATCAGGGAGAAAATACAGAGTAGTTTGTAATTTGCAGGCCTGACTTAGTAAGAGTAGTGGCATGGAGTAGTCTTTAATAAATTAGTTAAGCAATTGATTAGAGCAGTGAAAGAAAAATCCAAAAATTATTTTCTTAACTAATCTAATATGAATCACAAGAGATGAGGAATGACAGTTCATATTCCAAAGTCTCTTCCCAGAGACGATGACCTAGTAGGTCTGAGGCAGGGCCCAAGTTTGGGAATCAATAACCAAAGAGTAAGTAAAACTAGTAATTATATTCCAGTAACTATTCTTCAATAAAAACAATTTATTGCTGTTGTAACGTGTCTCCAATTCAATTCCAACTCATAGTGCCTTATGTACAACAGAAAGAAACACTGCCGGTCCTGCATCATCCTCAGAATTGTTGATATGCTAGAGCCCATCCCTTGCAACCACTGTGTCAATCCATCTCGTTGAGGATCCTCTCTTTTGCTGATCCTCTACTTTACCAAGCATGACGTCCTTCTCTAGGGATGGGTCCCTCTTGATAACATGTCCAAAGTACATGAGACATAGTCTCACCATCCTTGCTTCGAAGGAGCATTCTGGCTGTACTTCTTCCAAGACAGATTTGTTTGTTCTTCTGACAGTCCATAGTATATTCAATATTCTTCGCCAACACCATAATTCAAAGACATCAATTCTTCTTTGGTATTCCTTATTCATTGCCCAGCTTTTGCACGCAAATGAGGTGATTGAAAATATCAAGCTTGGGTCAGGTGCACCTTCGTCCTCAAAGTGAAATTTTGCTTTTTAACACTTAAAAAGATCTTTTGCAGCAGATTTGCCCAATACAATGGGTTGTTTGATTTCTTGGTTGCTGCTCACGAGGGCGTTGATTGTGGATTCAAGTAAAATGAAACCCTTGACAACTTCAATCTTTTCTCCATTTATCATGATGTTGCCTATTGGTCCAGTGTGAGGATTTTGGTTTTCTTTATGTTGAGGTGTAATCCATATTAAAGGCTGTGGTCTTTGATCTTCATCAGTAATTGCTTCAGTCCTCTTCACTTTCAGCAAGCAAGGTTGTGTCATCTGCATATCTCAGGTTTTAATTAGTCTTCCTCCAATCCTGATGCCACATCTTCTTCATATAGTCCGGCTTTTCAGATTATTTGCTCAGCATACAAATTGAATAAGTATGGTGAAAGGATACAACCCTGATGCACACCTTTCCTGATTTTAAACCATGCAGGATCCCCTTGTTCTGTTCAAAGGACTGCCTCTTGGTCTGTGTACAGGTTCCTCATGAGCAGAGTTAAGTGTTCTGGAATCCCCATTCTTCATAATGTTACCCATAATTTATTATGATCCACGGAGTTGAATGTCTTTGCATAGTCAATAAAACACGGGTAAACATCTTTCCGGTATTTTCTGCTTTCAGCCAAGATCCATCTGACATCAGAAATGATGTCTCTCATTCCACGTCCTCTTCTGAATCTGGCTCGAATTTCTGGCAGTTCCCTGTTGATGTACTGCTGCAACCATTTCTGAATTATCTTCAGAATATTTTACTTGCATGTGATATTAACGATATTGTTCGATAATTTCCGCATTCGGTTGAATCACCTTTCTTTGGAGTAAGCATGAATATGGATCTCTTCCAGTGGGTTGTCCAGATAGCTGTCTTTCAAGTTTCTTGGCATAAATGAGTGAGCACCTCCAGCGCTGCATTTATTTGTTGAAACATCTCTATTGGTATTCTGTTTCTGGAAACTTGTTTTTTGCCAGTGCCTGCAGTGCAGTGGATGTCTTCCTTCAGTACCATCGTATGCTACCTTCTGAAGTGGTTGAACGTTGACCAGTTCTTTTCGGTGTAGTGACTCTCTGTATTCCTTCCATCTTCTTTTGATACTGGTTCCATTATTCAGTTATCTTTTACTATTGCAACTCGAGTATTGAATTTTTTCTTCACTTCTTTCATCTTGAGAAATTCCAAGCATGTTCTTCCCTTTTGGTTTTCTAACTCCTGGTCTCTGTACATTTCATTATAATTTGTCTTCTCAAGCCACCCTTTGGAATCTTCTGTTCAGCTGTTTTACTTCTTCATGCCTTCCATTCACTTTAGCTGCTCTACATTCAAGAGCAAGTTTCAAAGTCTCTTCTGACATCCATTTGGTCGTTTCTTTTGTTCCTGTCTTTTTAATGACCTTTTGCTTTCTTCATATATGATGTCCTTGATGTCATTCCACCAGCCCACCTGGACTTTTGTCATTAGTGTTCAATTCATCAAACCTGTTCTTGAGATGGAGACCTGGTGGCACAGTGGTTAAGAGCTATGGCTGCTAACCAAAAGGTTGTCAGTTTCAATCCACCAGCCGCTCCTTGGAAACCCTATGGGGCAGTTCTGCTCTGTTCTCTAAGGTCCCTATGAGTCTGAAACAACTCACTGGCAACTAGTTTGGGTTTGTTTTTTTTTTTTTTTTTTTTTTTTTTTGGTTTATTCTTGAGATGGTCTCTAAATTCAGGTGGAATATACCCAAGGTCGTATTTTGGCTGTCATGGACTTGTTTTAATTTTCTTCAACTTCAACTTGCACTTGCATATGAGCAATTGATGGTCTGTTCTGCAGTCGGCCCCTGGCCTTTTTCCGACTGATGATATTGAGATTCTCCATCCTCTCTTTTCACAGATGTAGGTGATTTGATTCCTGTGTATTCTATCTGTCTTAGTCATCTAGTGCTGCTATAACAGAAATACCACAGGTGGATGGTTTTAACGAAGAGAAGTTTATTTCCTCACAGTCAAAGTAGGCTAAAAGTCCAAATTCAGGGCATCAGCTCCAGGGGAAGCCTTTTTCTCTCTGTCGGCCTTCTTCTTTTCAGTGTTCCCCCAGACTAGGAGCTTCTCAGCTCAGGATCCCCAGTCGAAAGGACGCGCTCTGCTCCTGGCACTGCTTTCTTGAAGGTATGAGGTCCCCCGTCTCACTGCTCACTTCTGTCTTTTATATCTCAAGAGACTGCCTCAGGACACAATCCAGTCTTGTAGATCAGGTCCTGCCTTACTAACACAACTGCCACCCATCGTCCCTCATTAACGTCATAGAGGCAGGATTTACAACATATAGGAAAATCACACAGTACCAGGAATCATGGCCCAGCCAAACTGATACACACATTTTTGGGGGGACATAATTCAATCCATGACACTATCCAGCAAGTTCCACGTGTACAGTAGACGTTTAGGTTGTTAAAAAATGGTGTTTGCAATGAAGAAGTCATTGATCTTGCAAAATTCTGTCATACAATCTCTGGCATCATTTCTATCACCAAGGCCATATTTTCCAACTACTGATTCTTCTTTGTTTCTAACTTTCATTCCAATCACCGGTAATTATCAATGCATCTTTATTGCATGTTTAATGAATTTCAAAAGGCAGAAATTGATAAAAATCTTCAATTTCTTCATCTTTGGCATTGATGGTTGGTGCGTAAATTAGTATAATAGTCATATTAATTGGTGTTCCTTGTAGGCTTATAGATATTATCCTATCACTGACAGCATTGTACTTTAGGATACATCTTGAAATGTTCTTTTTGATGATGAATGTGACACCAATCTTCTTCAATTTGTCATTCCCAGCATAGTAGACCATATGATTGTCGGTTCATTCTTCCCATTGGAGCCAGTCCATTTAAGTTCACTAATGCCTAGAATATTGATCTTTATGGGTTGCATTTCATTGTTGATACCTTCCAATTTTCCTAGATTTATATTTTGTACATTTCTTGTTCTGATTATTAATGGATGTTTGCAGCTGTTTCTTCTCATTTTGAGTTATGCCACATCAGCAAATGAAAGTCCTGAAAGCTTTACTCCATCCACATAATTAAGGTTGACTCCAATTTGAGGAGTCAGCTCTTCCCCAGTTGTATTTTGACTGTCTTCCAATCTGAGGGGGCTTATCTTCTGGCTTTATATTAGACAAGTTCTGCTGCTATTCCTAACATTTTCACTGGCCAATTTTTTTTCAGAAGTAGACTGCTGGGTCCTTCTTCCTAGTCTGTCTGAGTCTGGAAGCTCCACTGATACCTGTCCACCATGGATGACCCTTCTGGTCTTTGAAATACTGGTGGCATAGCTTCCAGCATCACAGCAACACACAAGCCACCACAGTACAACAAACTGACAGCTGAGTGGTGGGAAAAAAACAATTACTCTTTATTAAAAATAGTTAGGAAAAACACTTATTATTTGTGATATACTGGGCATTGCATGTATGCTATATTAATTCCCATGAGAACTCTTTGAAATAACTATTACCTCCATTTCACAGATGAGGCTCAGAGATTCCTCAATCCATGTAGCTGGTAAATGAAAGAGCCTAGATTTATCTTACTTTTACCCCTGTGTTCCTGATCACCAAGTCTAGCATTCCAAAGAAGTGTAATTGTCTGCAGTTTAGCCTTGAGTTTAGAATTTTGGGTTCTAGAATCTAACACGCTTGACACAGAGTCCCAGCTTCACAACTAGCCAGCTGTATGGTCTTGTTGGACCACAGCAATTAGCAGTTTTCTCATCTATAAAATAGGGGTATCAATAGTATCTACTGCTATTAGGGTTGTGATGAGTAATTGATTAAAATATATTAGAAACACACAAAAAAGATGCCCTCATTGGAAGTATGGTGCCTTTATCAACCTTCAAAAAAAACAAAAACCCATTGCTTTCCAGTCAATTCCGACTCATAGCGACCCTGTAGGACAGAGTAGAACTGCTCCATAGGGTTTCCAAGGAGCGGCTGGTGGATTTGAACTGCCGACCTTTTGGTTAGCAGCTGAGCTCTTAACCACTGCACCACCAGGGCTCAGAATTCAGCGTACATGGAGATGATATAATTTTTAATCTTTTCTGAAAAATCTAGAAGATTTTACAGAGTCAATCTTCGCTTAGCTGCACCTCACCCATCTTTCTCTGATGCAAAGTTGCAGTTTTCTCTTGAGAATACAAGACATTCATCCAATAAAAAAAAAGTTTCTTCAGTATAGCTTTTCACAACATAAAAAAGTATACTAAATTACCCTTCCTCTAACCATATGCCAGAAGATTTTCTCTTACCCTCCCACTGAAAGTAATGTATCTTAAGTCCTAACAGATTCACAGGCTTAAATCCTATGACTAATACTGGGCAGGCTCACCCAGGATTTATTAGGGATCAATGTGACCAATGAGTTTGGCAGCTGTTAGTTGTCCTCCTTTCTGCTAATGCTGTAAAAATAGCATTGTTGCCATTATTACATCATTTCGGTGTCTCCAAATATGTTCATCAGTCTGACCACTGCTAAATGTTTTTACAAAAGAAAAAAATCTTCTTTCTGCTTCTCAAAAAGTTAGCCGACATCTAAGTGCTGGCAGTTTACCAAAACACAAATCTTTGTCTCCTTCCCCACCTCCCACTGCCCAGCTGATTGAACAAGTAATAGTCAAAATATTTGGGGAGCTTGGTGCTGCCTACTGATTCATTCTTACCGTTCCAAATCAGCAATGTGATACTTGTCCCAAGTGCTAAAACTGCCAGTAATGGTCTTACTTTTGTCTTAAAGACACCACCTCTGGAGCTTAATGGCAGCACTAATCCTGATTTATCCTTCCAAATGCCAAGCTTGGATGGAAAGGTCAAAATGGTCAGTGGGCTTCCCTTATGGTGGGCTCTTAAACAAAACAAGAGACAAGATGGCTAGAAGAGACCAATGTAGGATGGCCTTAATCTTGCCCTCTTTTATGCAGACAGTCTACTTACAGCTCATCTGTCACCCAGGATCACGGGGAGCCTTCCTGGGTGGCTGCTGCCTTAGGCTCTGAAGTTATTTTGTTCATTCTTTCCCGTTGGAGCCAAGTGTCTCTTAAAAAAATCACACTGCTCAGCTTCCTAAGACCTCAAGATTACCTCCCCCATAAAACCATGCCAACTGGGAGGGGCCTCTCCTGTCTCAATTCCCTCCTTTCAGAAAAGTTTCCTCTCTCGTTAATCTTTTACATTCAAAACATTTTTGGCATACTAGACCTGCATTTAATTAACACAGACACTTGGAAGACTGAGTGTCCTGCCCTTAGAAGGAAAGGAAGGAAGTATGAGATGTTTCAGGCCCCAAGAGCTGACACTCTAAAACCTAGCAGCTTATCCGCATCATCTCGCAGCTATTGAGGTTAGAGAGTGGAAGCCACACTAAGTTCATAAACTATGTGGAAGCCACTCCTACTAGGATTAACGCCCTACCTTATGTGAACAGGAGAGTTATCAGACTCTGACATCATGAACTGCAGCTAATTGAACTTTCAGGATTTGAGCAGTGAAAGAGGTACCTTGAAATCCCAGCACTACCCCTAACCCAGTTTGCTCTTGCTATCTTGTCTCCAACAGCCCACTGACCTCGATGCCCACCAGTAGCCCTAGGGCCAGATATGCTCTTGTGTGAGTTCATGCTTCCCCTCTGCAGCCAACCTACATCCAAACTCATGGATAGCACCAGAGCAGAAAATAGACCATGTGCATTCTCCCAGGGGTGCAAAGGAAGCTATGGATACCAACTTCTCTCCATACAGCCCCATTATTCTCCCAGATACCCACAGAGGTTCCTCTCTGAAGTAGGAGTTGCACCATTGTGATCAATAGCCACATTTCAAATTTTCAACATTCCAGACTGTATTAGTAATTCAATGAAATTTAAAACTGTCCTGGCCTCTTTCCACCTCATTGTTCAGATTAGATCATCTCCACTCTCCTTCTCTTTCTCTCCTATACTTTAATATGAGGAAGACAAACAGCCACAGATATTATTTTCTTTTACAAAGGATAAAAAAAATAATGTTACAAAGACAATACTTTCAGCATTAAAGACCACATAGGTGTTATTTAAAGTCTCCTTTAAGTGTAATATCTTTTAGCAATCTGCTTAGGTTGCATTATTACCTACCTTCCAAGATGTACAGCTACTAACAAAGACTGTAATTTACTTGTCCTCTCTGCTGTTATTAACCTCCAATCACTCTCACCAACAGAGCCAGATACATAGATAATGTCTATTACGCCTTTCCTTAAGTCAGCTTGCTTCTCAGCCATCATTTGCAAACATTTTATTGCCTTTAACATTTACTCTTTTCCCTTTCGGAGGGGCAGAGGTTCTATTTTCTTAGTCATCTCTTCTGCGGCTCATTTGTAGCAATCAGAACATGAGATTCTTCACTTGTGCCTCTATGAGTTCTTGTACAAGATTCACTATGTGTTTATACATTTTTAATTTCCTTTTTCCCCCAAATCTCTTTCTCTTATTGCCTTTAGACTTCAGCATGCCTTTCAGTACATTCCGTGAGAAATACACTATAAAAATGGAAAAAATGGAAAAATTCAACCTTAAGTTCATTTAAGCAGCTTGACTATAATTTTCACACATCCATGTGGCCCCCTTACTCTTGCCCAAACTCCATGGACCTTCCATGTCTTCCCAATAGCCAAGGTTCCTTCATTCATATAATAGATCCTGTTTCTCCTTGACATGACTTCTAGGATAACCTAGATACAACAAGAAGTCTTGAGTCTGCCTAGGAAGGATCAGAAGGAAAACCCTGCTCCGTGTGTGTGTACACATGTGTGCGTATGAGCGCACACATGCATGCATGGCCAGCATGTTAGGGAATTAAAAAACCCAGATCAGTGAAAGTAACCCCTGGAAAGAAAGGTCATACTGTGAATGGGTCTGAAGCCTTGGTATGTGGGAGTCTTGAGGCAGAGGGAAAAAGATGGGATAAATAGGACTTACTGACTAGTCTCTTTACCTCCTTCATTTTTCCTCCACACTGTAGCAGCCAGAAAATAGAAATCTGATCATGATAATCCCCTGCTTAAAAGTCTTTAATAGCTCTCTGCTAACCCACAAGATAAAGTCCAGACTCCATAGCATGGTATATACAAAGCCCTTCATTATCTGGTTCCCGCCTTCGTGGCCAGCCTTATCTCCGTCCGCTCTGCACAAAGCTAGAGGCATGCAGCATTTCTATGTTACTGGAACATTCTGTGAGAACCAGGTGGCTTTCTTTTATTTAGGCTCCCTCCGATGAGGGAAATTCTGTGGCCCTCAAAGCATCAGGAACTTTGCACCCCTAAGTGTTCTGTTTCTTTTACCAAGTCTCAAGTGCTTAAATATGAGCTAAGCACCTTGACTTTCGAAAAAGATCACATAACAATTATGCTGATATAGGGTGCTGTTTAAAAAATCCATTCAGTTTTACTTATTAAAATTGCTCGATCCCATTAAATACTCCCTAAAAGTCTAAAAGGCACTTGGATTTAGTAGGGTATCATTTATTATTAGTTTGTTGTGTTCTGCTCGGCTCCCGTTGAAGTAAGTCACCTAAACACCCTACCTCTTCAAACCTTACTGGGTGTGTGCTTTAATATATGCTTGGAAAATTCCCCTCAGCCACTCATTTAGACTGCCGTGAACATTAGAACATGTCGTAAAAGACTGCACTTACTTTGGAAGTCCTTTCGTGAATGTAATGCTCTGAAAGATGTAGACCTAGACTTAGGAGAGGAGGATCTAGTTACTGTTCTGCTATCAAGCAGCTACAGGATCTGGGCTCAAATTTGAGTTCTGTCCCACCTCCACACCAACTCTGGTTGTGTGGGATTCAGCAAGTCCCTAAACTTCTCAAGGGCTAAGTGGCCACCCTGTCTTCTTCTAAGCACTACGCAACAATTCCCAATCCATTGCAATCTCTCTTTCTTACCAATTTCTTTACTGGCAAGGTTACCACTGGGCATTTCTTATCACCAAATTCAATGATCATTTTTCAGACCTTATCCCGCTGGATTTCTATATATCATTTTGGTTAATTGCACATTCTGTCATTGAAACTCTGCCTCCCCTTAGCTTCTTATTCTCATTATATGCTTGGCAATACCTTCGCTATCATCTTCATGGTACTCTTTCTTCTTCCTGCCCTTTAAATGTTGGTGTTTCCCAGAGGGGAGTTCTGAACCCACTACTCCTCTCATTTTCACAATTTTGTGGGTCGCCTACTTTTGAGGTTTCATCTTTCATGTAAACTCTTATTATTCCCAAATCTTCACCTTAAGCCTGGCCCATTCCATCTGGCTTCAGACCTTTATCCAAATTGCTGCTGGTAGACTCCACCTGGATTTCTCATTGGCAACTCTACCTCAACAAATTCAAAATGGACTTCATCTTCCCCTTAATACAGACTCTATTTCTAATAATTTCTGTCTAAAATAATAGTACTGCCTACCTAGCCACTCAAGGTAGAAATCTGGAAGCTATTCTTGTCTCCTCCTTCTTCCTAATGCCTAATGATTTAATCAGTTTTTAAATCTTGATGATTTTGGCCTCTAATATATTTCAAATCCATCTTTTCTTGTCATCCCTGTTATAATGTCCAGATTTTGATGTATTCTTGTAAACTGCTAACTAAATTGATTACTTTGTAACGCGTATTCCTGCTTGCAGTCTTGTCCCTCTCAAATTCAGGCACCATGAACCTAGAGTGCAAATTTACTTAAATTTCTTTAATGGCTCTATCTGTCCTATAGGATAAAGTTCAAGTGCCTTAACATCTCCTATGGGATCTTCCTTGCTCTGAACCACGACTACTCCTTCAGGTTCATATCATCTACTCCTTTTCTTTCATATCACATTCAACAACACCAAAATTGACCCGGCTTAGATTATGGTGTTTCTCAGTTCTGTACCTCTGCTAACCCTTTCTCTTTCAATTTACTTTGTTCGGCTCTGTCCGAAAGTTAATGTTCACCAATGTTCAACACCCTCCTTTGACCTTGCACTTGAGTTGGGAAATGTGACTAGCTCTGGTCAATAATCTGGAGTGGAGGTAAGGTGTGACATTTCTAGGACAAGTTAGTTAAGATCAGGGTACCTTCTCCATCTCTGTCTCCTAGCCATGCAAGATAATTCAGAGACATCAGAGTCTCAAGCTGGAAGCGGCCATGATCCCTAAGTCACTGTTAGATCACCAGGGAATGATACCTAGCTTACTTTGGCCTGCAGTGTAATTAAGAAATAAGCCTTTGTTGCATGAAGCCATGACATTTTTGTAGTTAACTGGTATTGCTATATTGCCTCTCCTATAGAGACTGGCAGATTTTTGCCTTCAAGATTACATTCAGGTATCACTAATTCAGAAAACCTTCCATTTTCTACCCAGGATAGGCTACGTGCATTTCTCTGTGATTCCCAAATAGTATCTTTAATTCTGTGAAGGTACTTTCTCTGCTGTAAAAAGTATCTGATGATTATCTTCCCCATTTTCCTTAGCAATCAACTATGATCTCTTTCAGGGCAAGAACTAAGTCTTCTCTATCATCTAGGTTTATTGTGCCAATTAATGAGTTACCACATGAGTGATATCTGGAACTGTGCCTGGTAAGTGCCCAATAAATGATAAATAATAAAATCATTGTTATTATTAGTTTTGTTATTATTTGCCCAGCACCTATCATGATGTCTGGCACATAGTAGATAGTCCATAAAAGCATGAAGGAAACAGCTTGATGATGTCATTCTTACCTGTGGAAAATGGAACCAATGCCTCCTTTCCTTCCTAGGGTAGCTGTAGAGAATGAATTATTGTAAATTGTTAAACTCCATACCACGTAAGTCATTTATATTCTGATTTGTGCAAATAGAAGTGATACTTTATTCGTTCTTCTTATTTCACTCTTTTCCTTAAGGCATACTTGGTCTGGATATTTAGTCATAACTATCTCTGGTAGACTAAGTGTTGGAGGTTTGATATAAAGGAGATTTAATATTTCTATTTTTAACTGTTTCTGAAGCTTATCAATCAGTCTTCCCTGAGTCAACAAATAAAGTATATTATCACTACAGCCATAAAACTACAATCAAAAGCCTGACATAAAGAGATGATATTTGAGAAGCTTTGATAACCAATATGCTTTACATTTGTTCAAAATTCCATCCTTGGATCAAGTTAGAAAACCAGAAAGTTATATATGGCACCCTATCTGTTTAGCCACCGAAAAACTTGTCTTCATTAAGATTTATTTTAATAGTATGCCCTTTTCTCTTAATAAAACTAAATTTTAATAAAATTATTGTAAAAATTTAAAATTTTAACAAAAATAAATGTGTAAAATGCAAGAGCAAATTGCACGTATTGTTGCTAACATTGAATTACCCAGTGAACACTGTATTCAATTTTAGATTCCGCCTGAGATATTTCTTTTAATATACAGTGCTAGGAAAACTATGTTTCCCCTAAGGACGTGTTCCATCTCCTAAATAAAGAGAATAAAACCTTAGAGACAAATTTGAGGCAGAAACACAGCAATTATTTTGGCTTTTATAGTTGGCAGATATGTGTCCTCCTTTTCCAATTTTATTCTAGTTTACTTTTCTATTTTATTATTTTTATTGTAAAATATCTTAAGTAAATACTTGGTGGAAAAGACAATGCGCAGTACACACATAAATGGAAAGTGTGATACTTAAAATAATATTCTAGGGTTCTATTACTGTTATTTTATGTGGCCACATGGCTAAAGCAAAGATAATGAGACAAAATGTGTTGTTTGTCAGAGCCATAGCAGGAAACTACCTTTTTAAATTCACAGTAAACTGTCTTTTGTTCAGGCTTCCAAAAATGCCATTTTGTAACTGCAGAAGTAATATTTATTGAACAAATTATAAATAGCAAAAATAAAATATCAAACCAGTTAAAAGAAAAATCACATATACCCTACTACCAGGAAACAATCTTTATTATCATCTGTGTCTACATTTTAGTTTTGTTTAAACATGTAACACACACACACTTTTTTTTTGTTATTTATGCTTTAGATGATGGTTTACAGAGCAAATTAGCTTCTCATTAAACAATTAATACACATATTGTTTTGTGACATTGGTTACCAACCCCAGGACATGTCAACACTCTCCCTTCTCGACCTTGGCTTCCACATTACCATCTTTCCTGTCCCCTGCTGTCTTTGTCTCTGGGCTGGTGTGCCCATTTAATCTTGTTTTGTTTTATGCGCCTGTCTAATCTTTGGCTGAAGGGTGAACCTCAGGAGTGACTTCATTATGGAGCTATAAGGGGTCCAGGGGCCATACTCTCGGAGTTTCTCCAGTCTCCATCAGACCAGTAAGTCTGTTTTTTGTTGTTGTTGTCGTGTTGTTGTTGTATTGTGACTTAGAATTTTGTTGTACATTTTTATCCAGCCCTGTCCAGGACCCTCTATTGTGATCCCTGTCAGAGCAGTCGGTGGTGGTAGCCGGGCACCATCTAGTTGTGTTGGACTCAAGTCTGGTGGAGGCTGTGGTAGTTGTGGTCCATTAGTCCTTTGGACTAATCTTTCCTTTGTGTCTTTGGTTTTCTTCATTCTGCCTTACTCCAGATGGGGTGAGACCAGTGGAGTATCTTAGATGGCTGCTCACAAGCTTTTAATACCCCAGACACTACTCACCAAAGTAGAATGTAGAACATTTTCTTTATAAACTATGTTATGCCAATTGAGCTAGATGTTCCTTGAGACCATGGTCTTCAGTCCTCAGCAGAGTAATTCTGTCCCTCAGGGTGTTTAGATGTGTCTATGAAACTTCCATGACCTTGCCTTGGTCAAGTTGTGCCGGCTTCTCCAGTATTGTGTACTGTCTTACCCTTCACCAAAGTTAACACTTATCTATTGTCTATTTAGTGTTTTTCCATCCCCACCCTTCCCTTATAACCATCAAAGATTGTTTCTTTTTGACACACATGTTTTTTAATGAATAAATCCATGTAAACTTTCATAAACTATTTTTCATATTCTAAACAACTTAATTCTTTCATATTGTAAATGTACTTAGACAATGTGATTCTGATTATTATTTTCCTATTGTGTAACGTTTAACCATTTCTTTGTTATTTTACTGGATAAAAAAGTAGATCAGTTGAGAAGATTAAATTTAAAAGAGATACAATCTATGTCAAACCTTAAGAAGAAAAGGATATAATCAACAAAAATGAAAAGAAAAACTTCTTCACTGGTTCATCTAGAAATAATACCTGCTATGGCCGTGACATTGCAACAAATAACTTTTTTGTATGAATAACTAAATCTTACTGTAAAATATTCTCTTAAAAAAAAAGACTATAGAGCTACTAATAAATATCTTTGTAACATTACAAGGCCAACCTAGGCATTTTCTCTCATTAAAATGAATGAAACCCTCTATTTAAAATACATTACCATACTTCCTAACCATACTTAAGTAAAGATGAGATGAGGATAAAATAAATCTCATCTAAAGTGCTCTTCAATCTGAGGGATCTCCTACTGAGAACTAATCTTCAAACCAGGCACGTTTGACAAATGTGGGTGGCACGTTCGCCATCAAAGACAGGTACAGAGGAGTTGTTTCCTAAACTATAGTTATAGACGGTGCTCAGTGAGTAAAATAAATATTTGGTTTTATGCCCCATTACTCCTTCATGGTCATGTCTCCACATCCTTTACAGCCTCTGATAATCTTTCCAGAAGAATTTTCAAAGATGGGTTTTGGAAAGACAGGAACTCTGAAGATGGTATCCAGAAATCCTAGCCTTTGCTAAATAGTGTCTGTCTGTGTATGTCCTTTACCAGAAGCAGTAACAGATGAAATGAAGGAAAATTTTTATTAGAACCACATCTTCTCAAAGTCTGACAATTTATTCCCTTGGGAAGGGAAAGAATATTCTACTGAGAAGCTATCACGAATCCAGACTCTACTGTGTCACACATAATCCCTTGTTTTAATGATGTCTCATGTTGACAGATTAAACTAAAATTAAATAGGTGGAAAAATCTTCGTTTCTAAAAATTCAAGTGTAACTAGAGCAGATTTTATATTCAGGCCAAATAGTCTCTTACTTTGGATGTCTTAGTAATGTCGTCTAGAAGTTGGTTATGTAACATCTAGGAATGCAAGGGCTGATATACGATTTTGCTATTTACCTCCTGAATGCGTTTTTTAGATAAGGTGGTAGTAGATGTTTCAATACAAACTTTACAGATGAAGAAACAGAAATAGAGTTCATCATTTGAAAGATCTAATGTCACTGCATTTAGAACTAAGATCTAAAGTCATAGCTATGAGTGTTTTGTTCAGAACACTTTCTTAGGCTAAATTTTAGAAACTTTTCTGCTTTTTGAGGCATGATATTTTCATTGTTCCAAAGTAAATGTTGAGGTTTGGAAAAGCCAAATGAGTGACAGCTTTCTGTCTGTCCAACTTCTGAATCCAGGGTCAATATGCATGGTTGAGCATATTGTGAACTTCAGATTCTTTGAGAAGCTATTCACACTCACACCAACCAGTGTGCTTAGTCTCTTTAGGCAGGCACATCCCAAAGAGAAGGAAAAATGAAAGAGCAGAGCTAGGCATGCCTAATTTTTCCTCCCAGATCCAGTAGCCAGAGATGTCCCTTCACCCTTGGGAAGAAATAAATGATAGGGTGGAGAGAGGCTTGGAGTCTTGCATTAATGATGTCTCACCATGAACACAAAGCCAAGGGCAAATGAGACCCCACTGCATTCCTGTGAAAATTATCTGTCATGAAACATTTTGAAGACTGTTATATTTAATAAATAATGTAGATGATGTAAAAGTAAGAATGAAAATATGAACTGTTATAAATAAATTCCATATACTGTCAATAATCAATTAACTATTTCAAAGAAGTGACCAGAATATTTTCTATGACCATTTTCATAAGCTAAAATGGGGGAAATAATATTCTTAATATTATTGTTAGTATTCATGTCTCCCCCAAGAATTTGTCAG
This sequence comes from Trichechus manatus latirostris, assembly GCF_000243295.1. Lineage (NCBI taxonomy): Eukaryota > Metazoa > Chordata > Mammalia > Sirenia > Trichechidae > Trichechus > Trichechus manatus. The sequence goes on from NW_004443954.1 coordinate 670,118, forward strand.
TTTATTGTACTGTGGGGGCTTGGGTGTTGCTGTGATGCTGGAAGCTATGCCACCTGTATTCAAATACCAGCAGGGTCACCCATGACAGACAAGTTTCAGTGGAGTTTCCAGACTAAGACAGACTAGGAAAAAGGACCTGGCGATCTACTTCTGAAAAGAATTAGCTAGTGAAAACCTTATGAATAACAGCAGAACAATGAAAGCAGCTACCTGGCAAACTGACTGGAAGAAATCCATTTATGCCTACTCCAAAGAAAGGTGAGCCAACAGAATGCGGGAATTATCAAACAGTATTATTAATATCACACAGAAGTAAAGTTTTGCTGATTCAAAAGTAGCTGCAACAGTACATTGAGAGGGAACTGCCAGAAATTCAGGCCAGATTCAGAAAACAATGTGGTACTAGAGATATCATTGCTCATGTCAGATGGATTCTGGCTGAAAGTAGAGAATACCAGAAAGATGTTTACCTGTGTTTTATTGACTGTGCAAGGGCATTCGACTAGGTGGATCATAACAAATTATGGATAACATTGCAAAGAATGGGAATTTCAGAACACTTAATTGTGCTCATGAGAAACCTGTACGTAGATCAAGAGGCAGTCATTCAAACAGAACAAGGGATTTTATGTGGTTTAAAGTCAGGAAAGGTGTGTGTTAGGGTTGTATCCTTTCACCATACTAATTCAATCTGTATGTTGAGCAAATAATCTGAGAGGCTGGACTGTATGAGGAAGAATGGGGCATCAAGATTGGAGGAAGACTTATTAACAACCTATGTGATGCAGATGACACAACCTTGCTTGCTGAAAGTGAAGAGGACTTGGAGCACTTACTGAAGAAGATCAAAGACTAAAGCCTTCAGAATGGATTACACTTCAACATAAAACAAAAATCCTCAAACTGGAACAATAAGCAACATCATGATAAATGGAGAAAAGAATGAAGTTGTCAAGGATTTCATTTTACTTGGATTCACAATCAACACCTACAGAAGCAGCACTCAAGGAATCAAATGACGTATTACATTGGGCAAATCTGCAGCAAAAGACCCCTTTAAAGTGTGAAAAAGCAAAGATGTCACCTTGATGACTAAGGTGCGCCTGACCCAAACCATGGTGGTTTCAGTTGTCTCATGTGCATTTGAAAGCTGGACAATGAATAAGGAAGACCAAAGAAGAACTGACGTCTTTGAATTATGGTGTTGGCGAAGAATATTGAATATACCATGGATAGCCAAAAGAACGAACAAATCTGTCTTGGAAGAAGTATATCCAGAATGCTCCTTAGAAGAAAGGACACATACTTTTGACATGTTATCAGGAGTGACCAGTCCCTGGAGAAGGACATCATGCTTGGTAAAGGAGAGGGTCAGCGAAAAAGAGGAAGACCCTCAATGCGATGGATTGACAGTGGCTGCAACAATGGGCTCAAGCATAACAACAATTGTGAGGATGGCACAGGACCAGGCAATGTTTCGTTCCTTTGTATATGGGGTCCCTATTAGCTGGAACCAACTCAACAGCACCTAACAACAACAACAACATTTATGTTTAGGAAAGAATAGCAATTCCAAGAGGAAAGAAGTATAGTACTAGGCTGCCTTTCTAGGGTTAGCACTATTGAACTTATCAGGAAACACGGGTTCATCCCTGATGCTCAGCCATAGCAACTTTATTTGCATGGTCAGTATGTTTCTTCATTACTATTTATACTTTAAAATCTTATCTGTATAAGTAAACAGTTTCTATACATCTGTAACAGCATTAAAAAAAAAAAAGAGCTTGAAAAGATTTTTACCCACTCTAGAGAGAGTATTTGTGATGGCCTGACATAAAAATTACTCTACGTGTAAGGAAACTTACGCTGGAGCGTGGGGCACTGGGGGGAATTTCAAAGGCCAAGGCAGTCACCCTCTAAATACCATGTGGATGCCTCACTGAGAGGCCAAGGGGTGGTTTCAACTATAGGTCCCCAAGCAAAAGCCACAAGGGCAAACACTCTGGATTGCAGCCACTAAGGTGAAATGGGCAGTCCCTGTTTTTATTGTTGTTAGGTGCCGCCGAGTCAGTTCCAACTCATAGCGACCCCATGCACAACAGAACGAAACACTGCCTGATCCTGCGCCATCCTCACAATCTTTGTTATGCCTGAGCCCATTGTTGCAGCCACTGTGCCAGTTCATCTCTTTGAGGGTCTTCCTCTTTTCTGCTGACCCTCTCTCTACTTTACCAAGCTTGATGTCCTTCTCCAGGGACTGATCCCTTCTGACAACATGTCCAAAGAATGTGAGACGCTATCTCACCATCCTTGCCTCTAAGGAGCATTCTGGCTGCTCCTCTTCCAAGACAGATTCATTAGTTCTTTTGGCAGTCCATGGTATACTCAACATTCTTCACCAACACCACAATTCAAAGGCATCAATTATTCTTCTGCTTTCCTCATTCATCATCTAGATTTCGAATGCCTATGAGGCAACTGAAACCACCATGGCTTGGGTCAGGCGCACCTTAGTCTTCAAGGTGACATCTTTGCTTTTTTGCAGCAGATTTGCCCAATGCAATGCATCGTTTGATTTCTTGACTGCTGCTTCCATGGGTGTTGATTGTGGATCCAAGTAAAATGAAATCCTTGACAACTTTAATCATTTCTCCATTTATCATTATGTTGCTCATTGGTCCAGTTGTGAGGATTTTTGTTTTCTTTACATTGAGGTGCAGTCCATTCTGAAGGCTATAGTCTTTGATTGTCATCAGTAAGTGCTTCAAGTCCTTTTCGCTTTCAGCAAGCAAGGTTGTGTTATCTGCATATCGAGGTTGTCAGTTGAGTCTTCTTCCAATCTTGATGCCCTGTTCTTCTTCATATAGTCCAGCCTCTCAGATTATTTGCTCAGCATATAGATTGAATAAGTATGGTGAAAGGATACAACCCTAACAAACACCTTTCCTGACTTTAAACCACGCAGTATTCCCTTGTTCTGTTTGAACGACTGCCTCTTGACCTATGTACAGGTTCCTCATTAGCACAATTAAGTGTTCTGAAATTCCCATTCTTCACAATGTTATTCATAATTTTTATGATCCACATAGTAGAATGCTTTTGCATAGTCAATAAAACCCAGGTAAACATCTTTCTGGTATTCTCTGCTTTCAGCCAGGATCCATCTGACATCAGCAATGGTATCATATCCCTGGTTCCATGTCCTTGAGTGGTGCAAATGGTTAGCTCAGATGCCAACCGACAAAGGTTAGAGGTTCAAGTCCATCGAAAGGTGCCTCAGAAGAAAGGCCTAGCAATCTACTTTTTAAAAGTCAGCCATTGAAAATCCTATGGAGCACAGTTCTACTCTGTCACACATGGGGATGCCATAAGTCAGAATCAACTTGATGCCAACTTGTTTGTAATGTGAAATGGAGCCCAAACAGGGCACCTCTAGAAAGTATGCTGCTGGGTGAGAAGAGCAGGGATTTATTTATTAACTTATGGTTAATGAGCCTCTGGTCATACATTTATTCCCTTTCTTTTTAGGCAGTCTGAAATCATTTTTATAAAGAGGATAAAGAGTGATTTAATTAACCACTTTTCACCAGCCCAAAGAACTTCAGCCAACATGTTGAAGTAGATAAAAGACACATTCTTCACCTTAAGCTACTTGTTCCCTTCTCCATAGTAAGGATGTAGACTTTTGCAACATGTATTGTTCTTCCCTAGGCTGACAACCGTCTTGAGCACCGGTCAAAAAGCTGACCTCTTTCTGCAACATTGCATTCACTCACTCTTTTTGCTCTGGGAATAATACACACCTGGGTGGCCCAGTGGTTAAGCACTCGCCTGCTAACCAAAAGGTCCGCAGTGTGAACCCACCAGCTGATCCTCAGGAGAAAGATGTGGCAGTCTGCTTCTGTAAAGATTTACAGTCTTGAAAACCCTATGGGGTTTCGCCATGAGTCAGAATTGACTTGACGGCAGTGGGTTTTTTTGTTTTTGCAGGGCGGTGGTTCAGTTCACTCTGCTACTTAATAACTGTGTGACCTTGGGCAGCTTTCTTGGCTCCTTTGGGCCCAATGAGTTTCCAACTCTTAGGGCTGTTGTGAGGATTTCATGAAAAACGTCATCTAAAGCACTGAAAGCTTTACTTGTAATATAGTTAGTATCAATCAATTTGGATATATTATTAGTTCATAAATATTAAGCACACTACTAAACCTGTTGATCCAAAGATTATTAAGAAGTTGTCCCTCCTCCAAGTAGAGCAGACAGGCCTGTGGCTAATCATAACCTCGTGTGAAGTAGTTTAAGGAAGAGACTAGATCATTAGCCTTGAAATCATTAGTCTGTGTGGTTCACTGCATTATTCCCAGAATTTAGACCCATAAATGGTCAATACTGTGCAGAATATACTCAACAGGCACTTTTTGTACAGACGCATGAATTAATGTCTGAATTATTTCATGAACAAATAATAGAGACACGTACATAATACTATGGAGACACCAATAAAGGATCCATTAATTCTTCAAGTGAGTAAGGGTACAGCATGAATTTTTGTTAAGAGAAGGTTGAAAAGCCAAAGTCTTTAGCTGGTTTATTGAGCCTGTGGGCTGAGGAGGAACAAGATTTCGGAGGCAGACTTTAAGCCTGAGCAGAAAATTTCCAGGTTGTGAAAATAGAGTAGGATATTTGAAACTGAAGATATAATAGGATCAAAAGTTCAAGGGTGAGAATGCAAATGATGCAAATGACATTTTTAAGGTGTAGACAGAGCAGTGAACATACGGGGCAACGATGGGGAAAAGGAAGAAGAGACAGCAGAGACTGATCTCAAACATACAACAAAGTGCTGTGAATTCTAAAGCATTCAACTTTATCTTGTAAGCACTGGGGAGCCATTAACGGTCTCTAAGTAAGAGACAGACATGATCGTATCAGGCCTGGCTTAGTTTCTGACAGTGCTTTCGTGTATAGAAGTTTCTGGCTTCCACCATGGAGCCTTGCCCCCAACAAATTCTATGTCGTAAATGAAAAGGCTGTCATTTATGCTTCTTGTATAAGTCCGGCCCCAGGCATTTGTACATGAGGTGTTTTTCCATTTTATCTAATGCCATCAGCTTTGAAGTAATTATCCTTTCTCTCCAGTTGCTTGGTATGCTTAATTCTGTGGTTACCTGATAAAGTACCCAATGTGGTCAAGTTTTAGTGCTTATTTCGTAACTGTATAGATAAATCAAAAAGAAAAGGGATCATAGTTTTGAATTGGAGTTCATCGAGGAAAGGTTTCTCGAAGAGTCAAGGTTTAGATACTGAATATAATGCAGTGAATCCATTTTATACACTTTATTAAATGGAAAAAAAAAATATGTATCTGAGAAGAAAATCCAATTTAAAGACTTCAGAGATCTGATATGTCCTTAAAGTAGTGCTGGCTACAATACACTCTCTCACTGAAGAAATATTTCTTTGCCTCATGAATCTTGGACCTATAAGGGAAAATGGCAGTTGCTGAAATATAATTTAGGACTGCAGAAAAAGTGAAATGACTAAAAAAGTTGAAAGTCAAGGGTGCTTTATGTAGAGATCTTAGGAGAGAGAATACAAAGAACAAAGTCAGATGTACAGGTTTTTAGACTAATCACTTATGTTGGAAAACAAGAGTACAAAATTATCCTTCAGAATTTTAGATGTAAAACTCGATCTTGTGTTTAATATACAAAGCCCCCTAGGCCCTAACGTATCCTTCCTACATCCCCATTTACAGGACAAGAGAGTTTAAGCTGTTTATGGCAGGAATGTCTACCTTTGGGCTTTTAAACCAGGTTCAAACCAATCACAATCGCTTTCTTAGGTCTTAAAATAAGATCAAACAGTGCAAAATTCCCTTACTAGTATTTAAGCCCAGTTGCCTTTGTCCAGATGACTCCTATAATCTAGCCAGGCAGAACACCTCACCCTGCTGTTCCTGCTGCTTTTCTGCATGTCCTTTGATTGTAGGTAATTATCTCCAGCTGTCCCTGCACCCTAGCCTCCTTTAACTCCTCTCTGTCTGGACTCAGAGACTGCCATGCTGGAGCAAATTTAGGCTCCTGATTATTACTTCTTGAAGTGCTTGAGTTATAGACATAAAAATAAATGTATTTTGGCATCTAAATGGTGCCATGTCTCAAGCTTCTTCTCCAAGGTCTTGAAGTATGTTGAAGGTGCCAAGGAGAGGCAAAATGGGATACAGCATTCCTATAGGAACAAAGGAGTAGGTCTATATGCATGTACATTTATATCAAAGGAAAATGGAATACTGAATTTTCTGAGATGTGTACACTTGACATTATATACACTAGTCAAACCAGTTGCTATTGAGTTGATTCCAACTCGTCGTGACCCTGTGTGATTCAGAGTAGAACTGTGCTTCATAGGGTTTTCCAATGGCTGATTTTTTTTGGTTTAGATACCCAGGCCTTTTTTTCTGAAATGCCTCTGTGTGGACTTGAACCTCCAAACTTTGGGTTAACAGTCCAGAGCATTAACCATTTTTACTCGGCAGATGCCTTGTTTCTCAAATTAAAATTTTGGAAATTTCTGATTTCCATGGACATTAGTAGTCATGGCAATATTTTTCATAAAGCAAAATTTTCAACCAGAATTAGTTGTAATTACAGTAGAGCATTTGATGAGAGTTAAACCCGTTGCCATGGAGTCAATTCCAACTTTCCGCTACCCTAAATCTCTAACAGTGGAGAGGCGGAACACTCTGGAAGACATCTTGAATTGCACAGTGAATGTATTGGAAAGTTGGCTCTGCCTTTGGACCTTCTCTTGGGTAGAGGCTTTTGGCAGAGAAAAAAAGACATTCTTGAGACTAATGATATAAAACCAAGAAAAGAAAAAAACTCTGTTGCCATCGAGTCAATTCCAACTCATAGCAACCCTATACAACAGAGTAGAACTGCCTCATGGGGTTTCCAAGGAGTAGCTGGTGGATTCGAACTGCAGACTTTTTGGTTAGTAGCCAAACACTTAACCACTTCACCACCAGGGCCCATGATAACCATAGCTAAATTAATATGTACTAGAGTTAACGCTTCTAACTGGCTATTCAAAAGTTTGTGTTTTTCCCATTTCAGTTCAAACACATGCATAAGAAATTGGGTTTAAGAATAAAAGTATCTCATTGACATCAAATGCTAGAAGAGTTCCCATCTGAATCTTACAATGGATGTAAAAATTTCAGTCCTTTAGTTTTATGCCTATGGTTATATAGACATGCTTCAAATAGCAATAACCACTTGAAAAAAAGCTCTTAGGAGAAAAGACCCAAACTTATCCTCTGGGATGAAGTGGCAAGATTAAGTAGAAATTATCATGGAGTCCAAAAGGCTGGTGGTTTGAACCTTCCCAGTGGCTCCGCAAGAGAAAGACCTGGTGATCTGCTCCCATAAAGATTACAACCTAATTCTAAAAATTATCCAGCAATTCCACTTCTAGGAACTTGTTCCATGAAAACATTGTGTCATACAGACAAAGACGTATTTACAAGAATATTCTTTGAGGTATTATTTATAAGAGCAACAACAATTAAGTGTCCAACAATATGGACTTGGCTAGGTATATGCTGGTACATTTTTAAGGTGTAATACTAGATCAAGGAGCCCTAGTTGTGCAGTGGTTAAGCTTTCGGCTGCTAACTGAAAGTCCGACAGTTGGAACCCACCAGCTGCTCTGTGGGAGAAAAATGTGGCAGTCTGCTTCCATAAAGATTACAGACTTGGAAACTCTATGGGGCAGTTGTACTCTGTCCTATAGGATCTCTATGAGTCAGAATTGACTCATCGGCAATGAGTAAATGTAATGGGTAACACTACATCGCTAAAAAATCATCTTGTAGAAGTATATTTAATGATATGAAAAGATACACAGCATATGTTTTAGTGAAATAGTCACATTATAAAGAATTGTACAGTATGACTGCAATGTAATAAAATATGACTGTATTAGGAATACCAGCCTAGTGATTAAGGGGATTGCCTCTATTATCAGCTAGTCAGGGTGTGAGCTGGCCTCCAACACAGAGTCTGGTGACCTTGGCAAAGCTGCTTAATCTCTCTACACCTCAGGTTCCTCTTTGGTAAATTGAGATAAAAATAGCACCTACCGTCTAGGGTGTTTGTGAGGACGAGGTGGTTTAATCCATGTGATGTACTTAGAAAAAACCCTGATTCATAAAAAAAACTCAATAAAGGTTAGCTATTATCATTATTATTAAAAGTATGATCCGTATTTATGGGTAACTTATTTATAAGAAATATAAGGCTTATAGATAGTAATTGTTTTCTTCATAGAGTGTTTCTGTGTTTTTAGAATTTTGTACAATGAGCAAGTATTTATTTTGAAACCACACATACACATATACACAAAAACCCAACCTACAATAAGCGTTATTTATAATGAGGAAATCCTGGCTATAAATCATGGTTCATCTCTTTGCGGGCAGTTGTTCTGACTGTCAGCAAGGAATTTGATCTCTTTGAGCCTCAGTCTCCTCATCGATAAAGCTGGACTATAAGCTACTTTACAGGATTGTTGTGAAATCAGATGAGAACCTGTATATTCTTAGTTATAATTTTTTAAGTAGTTTCTATGCCCTGAGTACTGAGCTAAGTGCTTTAAATACATTATTCCATTTAGTTTTCACTAAAAGAAACACACACACATACGCAAAATACCCATTATCCTTATTTTCAAATGGAGACTGAAATGTTACATAAACATTTCAATAAAAGCAATTTGTCCAAGTATACATTGAAATTAGAGATAGATGTAGGCATAAATCCTTATTATGTCATTAAGATATTTTTCTGAGTTTAATTTTTTTTAGGCACTGGGAGATTTCTATTTGACTCTGCAGTTAATTTTAAGGTAATAGAATCTATTCTCCAGATACAAAACAATAGTTCTTCTGTAATGTACTTTTCTCAGCAGTATACATTACAGAAATATGTTTCTACTATAGATCAAAGACAATCTGCCCGAAGTTTCCATGGTCCATGCTGCCCATCATATAGTAATGAGCTCTCCATCTGCCCTTGGTTGCCAATATGATTTCACTGTGTAGGTTAGTTTGTCGCCCCTAGTCTGGAGGATGAATGTGTGCATATGGTGGGACACCGTGCTCAATATGTTCGATATGTATGCTATACTGAGACTTGATCCTTTTGCATTTTATTTCTTGATGTCTCTGAAGCTAGAATGTGTGCTGTAGGCAGACTCTTCCCTTATTCTTGAAAGGGCCACGTTTGTAAACTCCTTTAGTCATACAATGTATTACAAGAAGCTACCTAGAAGGAGCTGAAAGATTTCCCAGAAAAGTTTCCTAAATATAGTTGCTTCATATTGAGTCATTAATTATTCTATTTTAATGATGTAAATGATTATTGCTTCTGTGGACAGGAGTATCTTTGCCGATAACATTGTGATGTAAACTAGATAGTCAATAAACATCATCTTGTTTACTGGACTCAGGACCAAAGGAAAAGGACTCCCATCTGAAAAGAAAAGGAGACCTCTAAAACCTGGGTGCTAAGGTGGGAAACACTAAGGAAGTCACTGTTTCTGGAACGGCGTGGCCAACTTCAAGAAATGATATGTGTATTTGTTATAAACAACACAGACAGAAGATCTAAGTCATGAAGGATAGTAGAACCACTATGGATCAGGCTTATGAGATGCAGTTACTCTTCTGAGGTGCAGAATAGTCAGTCTAATGAGGCCATAAATGGATCATCTCATAGAGTGGATAATACCTGGGAAGCAGAGACCTTGTGATGTGTCTTTGCCCTGCTGTCTGAACCCAGTTGATAGATATCCAACCCACTACTTGTGGCATGACGAAAGTAATTTTTTGAAACCACATCTCTGAGATTGGGCAGAATCAGCTTCCCTGGCTTCCCCTTCACCGAGAAATCTTTGGAGCACACGCTATATTCCACATGTTGCTCCTGTGTATTAAATAACTACAGCCAGTAGTCCCAACATATGTATGTATTGGTCCCCAATAATAAGGGTAATAAGCTAGTCCGTGTGATGACCCCATATCAGTTACCAGGGGCATAAGGAAGCCATTACTCTATGTTACTGGGTTTCCTATAGCTTGCAGATAGAGAAGTTTCTCTTTGGTCTTTATTAGTAGTAGATTTTTTTTAATTCATGTTGTCTGAGAAACTGTATTAAAGAAGATTATATTTATGTATCTGGAAAAGACCTTACAAAACATGAAAATTAACTGCAGGTTAATGAGGAAACTTCCAGTAGCTCAGAAAGGCCACATCGTATCACAGAGAAAGGTCTTAATGGGAAGTTAGAAGACCACGATTTAGTCCCAGGCCTACATCTGATTTATTGTGTCTCCTTGGACAAGTCACCTAACTTACCATCATCTCTGTCTCCAGCTGTCATAATATTCCTACATCATATCTCAGTGGAGTATTCCACGAATTTTTACTAAACACACACTAGAATTTTATTACTGCTCGGGAATAGCATTTAGCACCTCAGAAGTTAGGAAAGCGTTATATATCACATCTCATCTTCCTTCTTAGATTACAGAAAAACTTTAAGTAAAATGAAATTACATTGCCTTTATAGCGAAAGCTCATGATTAATCTTAGACTTCAAGATTTTTCAGTAAAACAGAAAGAAGAAAACTCCTATGTGGGTTTACTGCTGATCTCCATTCACAGAAGCATTTTACAGAAACACTAGAAGTTTTATTAACTTATATTTAGGATGTGTGATAATAACAACTAAAAAAAAATAGTAGTGCTATTTATACTATTCCTACAGTCACCTAGAAATAAGCATAGCATATAATTTCTGCAGTAGGTGTTACCTTTGGCATTCGATATAAACAGTGTGTTGAAATTCTGAAGTGTTACATAAGTGTTGATTGTTAGTAGCAGTATACTATTAGAAAAAATTTAAAAGGCAAGATTGGAGATTTTTTATGCTTTCTTTTTTGCTTGCATTTAGAATTTCATGAAAATATAACATTTTTACTTTCCTCCTACTTATCCCCTTTCCTGAAGTAAAACCTAGATGGCTATTGTAGCATTATTAACATAGGTTGTATTTGTAGCAGGGAATATATATATATATATAATTATAAAAACATACATTAAAAATTACATGCAACATGCTACATCATGGGTGAACCTTGAAAGGCTACGTGAAGGAAGCAAGACACAATAGGCCACATATTTCATTTATATGAAATGCCCTGAAAAGGCAAATCAGTACAGGCAGAAAGTAGACAGTGGTTGCTAGGGGCTGGGAAGAGGGAAGAATGGCGGGTGACTGCTGGTGGGTACAAGGTTTCTTGTTAGGGGTGATTAAAATGCTCTGGAATGAGATAGTGGTGATAGCAACCCCTACTCTGTGATACGAAAAAACACTGACTTGTGTATCTCAACACGTGGATTTTATGGTAGGTCAATTATACTCCAATTTATAAATTGCATGCAGAGAGAAATTGATAAGAAAAGAAAATCTACTTAATTTTAGATGTGATAAACCTGGCATTATCCAGATAATATATTTTCCATCTTTTAAACATGATAGAGTCCTGGTGGCGCAGTGGTTAAGAGCTTGGCTGTTAACCAAAAGGTCAGCAGTTCAAATCCACTAACCACTCCTTGGAAGCTGTATGGGACAGTTCTATTCTGTCCTGTAGGGTCACTGTGAGTCGGAATCAACTCAACGGCAATGGGTTTTTAAACATAATAATGATTTATTTTATGTTTAGTGGTGCATAAATGGTTTTATCTTTCTCAATAACTTTCTATGGAAACATATCTTTTAGAAATAATATTGCTGTTGTGCTTGAATTTTCCTACTGGAAAGTTTTCTTGCCATGTTCTATGTAACTTCTTATGCCTTATAGTGATTCAGAATCAGACAATGTGGGTTTCAGTCTTCTTCTCCATGAAATATGCCTCATTACATAGAACTCAACAGAAACAGTCTGGAGCCCGTGTTTGTGACTCAGGCTAAGACAGAAACTGCTATGTACTCGACAAACTCAGCGTTAACAGTCCAGGTGAGCCAGAAGGTGAAACCATACAGTAATTTGAACAGAAGCTTAATGTAAAGAATTATTAAGATAGAGAAGTAACTATAAAGACATAAAGAGAATCCTATTTAAATGGCACCGTAGGATTGAAGGCGAGTGCCATTTAGATAGGGTGAGTAGAAGGGAAGGACAAACTTGGAATCCCCAACCAGGGCTTCAGACCTTGATGGAGAGATGTGTTTGCAGCCCAGTGGATGATGGAGAAGTTTGCTAGCTTTCCCAGGTCAGAGCTAGTCCACACTCACTGTGATAACAGAAAACAATATTCTGTAGTGCAGGTGAGCTGAGGATGGTGGGTGGCTGTTCAGAGGAAGTTGGGTGTTGCTGCCAGCGTGAGATCAGGAGTGCATGGTGTTTGCATCAGGAGAAATGTTGGGGTAGTCACCAGCCCTGCACTGGGACAGCAAGGTCACTGAGCAACTGTGCACTCACCACATGGAAACACTAAGGGACCGTTCAGCAAGAGCAAAATAAAATAAAACTAGGAGCATAAGACCAAGAGAAGCCCCCTTCTGACTGCAAATTCCTTCTAGCGCCCCCTATTGTCAAAGCTTAACATCACGCTCACTGCCCAGAAGAAATGTTTAGAGAGTCCAGTCCATTAGGACAGAGCAGGCTTCAAAATGTCAGTTTGGAGGTGAGAAACAGTCAACTGGTAACAGTCACGCTCAGTTTCCTTCTCTTCCTGGGCACACAGCTTAACTGTGTTTATCAGCAGTTGTACCCTGACACACATGGGGGCACCGTGAGTGGGAATTGACAGCAACTGTTTAGTTTTGCTGTTAAGTGGGGGTGATTTAGGTAAGTTCTGGCCAATGCAAGGTAGGCTGAAGTGAAATAATCTACTTCCAGACCTGACCCCTTCAAAGTAGGCCTGTCTCTAAAACACTCACCCATGAAATAAAGGATTATAAATAAAGGATTATAAATTTCCAGAGGATGACAGAAACATGAGATAGAAATATACTGGATCCTTGAGGAGAGATCCCGGGAAAGTCACCTGATCGGGATTGCCCATTCTGAGACTGACGTGTGAATCGAAAACAAATCTCTATGGTGTTAAGCCATTAAAATGTAGTGGGTGTTTATAACAGTAGCATTTTTTTTTTAACTTCTCTAGAAATGGGTCGTACTAAATTGGATGCTGTCATAACAATAACCTAAAATATGGAGCATTTGTTTAATGGTCAGATAGTGGGCAATGAGGAATGCTATATCAGAAGCTGAGAAGCTGGCATCCTATGTTATGCAATGGTAAAACATTTGGTGAACTTTTACCTACAATAATTTGGAAGGAAAACCTGCCTAATAAGCTTATACTTTTAGTAGAAGTGGTTGAGAAGAAACAGAGTGTTGGCATGTGTTGGCTTATTCATTGCCTTTAACAAAACATCACAAGAAAGAGTTGAGCTCACAAAAGAATCAGTCAGGTTGCAAGCAAAAGTGTAAGAGAAGAGAAAGAGTCCAGAGATTTGTGGCTTTATAGGGTTGGAAAATCTATTATTACACCTCAAACAGTAAGGTATAAGACAATGGTTTTAGACAAAAAAGATCCATTAATACTCATCATTGTGGCAAATAACAGATTAATTAATTTCTACATAAGCATTTTGGTTCATATTGCCTTGAAGAAGCTACCATCAAGTTCAGAGATAGAAAGAGTAAGAGCTAGCAAGTGAATGAAAAAGAGAGGGGGTGAGCACAGGGGTTAGAAAGCAAACAAATAACGCAAGCTTGAGAATTATACATAGAAAAGAAAAATGGGCACATTGAAATGACTGAGAGCAAACAAATCAGAAAGCTATCACGGTTTTGAGTAAATTGTATTGGCAACGCAAACCTCAGATAACAGATTGAGAAAGCTATGCATCCCCCAAAGAAAATGTCTATTTATCCCAAAACCCTCTTCAGATGTGGCCATGGAAAATGATGTCCTCAAGCCTGAGTGTCCTTAAGGATAGAGTCAGAGGTCGCAAAGAACAATGGACAGGGACACTTCTCCAAGAGAATAGAATGGAGTCTATTGAAGGAATGTCCCCATTTGCCAGGTAATCAGGATGTCTATCCAACAGGATTTCATAATTGCTGGGGACCAGTGACTGCTCCATGTCTCCATTCTTCCTCTTTACAAAGGGGTTATTGTGGCTATTTTATCCCCGCTTTTCTTTTGGAGCCCTGCTGGTGCAAGTGGTTGAGAGCTACGGCTGCTAACTAAAAGGTCAGCAGTTCAAATCCACCAGCCGCTCCTTGGAGGCCCTATGGGGCAGTTCTACTCTGTCTTATAGGGTTGCTATGAGTCAGAATTGACTTGACTGGCAGTGGGTTTGGTTTCTCTTTTGTCTATCGAGTATTGAGTCCGTGTGTGGGTGGGGGTTCCGTAAGTTATCTTTTTTCATCTCGCGTGTCACTGGACCAGGAAGTTACATCTGCGTCTGATGTGGAGAACTGCCCTTCTCTCAGAAACTCTGGACTTTGAGCTAAAAGCAGGAATTGGGTGGAACCTGGAATTATCTCCCACCAGTAGGGAGTAAGTGCCTTTTATGTGTGGGAGAAGTAGCCCTGATGGCACAGTGGCTAAGCACTTGGCTGCTAACCAAAAACTTGGTGGTTCAAACCTGTTCAACCTCACCAGCCACTCTGTGGGAGAAAGGTGTGGCCATCTGCTTCTGGAAAGAATACAGCCTTGGAAACCCTATGGAGAAGGTCTACTGTGTCCTATAGGGTTGCTATGAGTTGGAATCAACGAAAGAGCAAGAGGTTTGTATTTTTTGGTTTTATATGTGGGAGAAAGAATGAATTGGGTATTTGGTGACCAGAAGGGCAGGCTCGTAGAATTTAGAACCAAACTCTGTTTTCTTTTCTTCTTGTGCAAAATAACGAGATTAGTGATATGTGACCCTTCTAAATGCTGGCTAATAGAATGTGGGTGGAAGTGTGCACCCACTTCTCCATGTGTCCTCCATTGTCTCTTTATTTTCTCTACTAGAGGCTGAAAGCCAAGGACTCTGTAGGGGTCGGGGGAAAATAAGACAAAAGGAGCTTAGATCTTTGAGTCATAATTTGGACAATAATTGCCCAGAAAAACCTGTGGACCAAGAACCCTTATGTAGAGCTATTGTGTGAGTGGGAAATGCAATTGGTTTTGATGTAACCCACTGAAATTTTGTGGTTGTTCCAGCAGTCAGACAAATGCTCAATACCAGCTTGAGTTAGGTCATGGAGTCAGGATATGGATTTGTTTTAAAAAGAATGATGATGATTTGGGTGAAGGGGTGGGAACTTAAAGAGCAGAACACCAGAGTCAGAAGTTGAGACCCACATGCTAAATCAGGTCTCAGAGAAAGAAGGAACAGAAAGCTATGATGATGACGCACTTCTACGATCACATTGCTGCTAGCTGAACAGACTTTTGAGTATTAAAGCAGTTTGTTGCTGCTGGGTCCATAGAGCTGATTTCGACTCATACTGACCCTATGTGACAGAGTAGAACTGCCCCATAGGGATTTCTGTATTGTAATCTTCATCGGAGCAGATTGCCAGGTCTTTTCTCCCAGGGAGCCGCTGGGTGGTTTTGAACTACCAATCTTTCAGTTAGCTGTCAAGTGCATGACCATTGTGCCACTAGGGTTCCTTAGGCACAGGTTAGCTTGGTCTAAGTGACATTTGGGATGTTGTTTCATCGCTGTCCCCCTAGAGTGGCCATTTTACTTCTGGATAAAACTAGGGCTCTTTGTGAGGTGACAGAGATGCCATGAATAAGTACTCCGACAGACAGAAGCCATGGCAGTCCTGGGGACACTGGAGTATGGCCGTATTTCCCTGGCTTACAGTTCTGTCCAGTTGTAAGATAAAATCAAGTAAGTAAAACCCACTGCCGTGGAGTGGATTCCAACTCCTAGTGACCCCATAGGGTTTCCAAGGCTGTAAATCTCTACGGAAGCAGACTGCTGCATCTTTCTCCCGCAGAGCAGCTGATGATTTCAACCGCCAAATTTTTGGTTAGTAGGGGATTGCTTTAACCACTGCATCACCAGGGCTTCTTAAATAAGTGAAAACTCCTTCTAAACAGGATAGTGCCCAGATACTTGTTACTGTCATGATCCCAGTGAATTTTAAATCAGTGAATGAATGAAACACCCCATCATCTTATCCTTAACAGATTTCCAAATATCCATTACACGAGGGAAGAACTTTGGTGTATCTGTATCAACGTCTAAAAATACAGAATTTCTCCAAGTCATGTTCACAGTGTGTTATTAGGACACAACTCCACATTTCATCTGCCAACCCCTTTAACTCTCCCCGTCCCCTACGTACAGCCCCACACATCAAGAGCCGACTTATTCGCGGTAGGGAACAATTCATTTTCATGTTTACTTCATGAAGAGATGCCTGCAGTGCAGCTGCAGCTGAATGGAAAGTGCAGATTAGGAAGGAAAGTTCACCTCCCTTGGTGCATTAGCACGTTCTCCATTAAGTTGTTCTACCAGGGGGTGATCCTGGGACAGGGGGAGCTTTCCATCCCCAGGGGTACTTGTTGCCTGGGGCCGTTTTCAGAGGGGTGCCAGCCCAGCACAACTCCATTTCTGCCTCCCTCCCATATGTGGCTCTCTGATATTTGCTGCTGGTGTTTCCTTCCTTCCCCCTTCCCCCCCACCAGCCCAGCCCTAATTTAGGAGAGTGAATGTTGAAATAGTTGAACAGTCATTTTTTGGCATAATTATTTTCTTAGCTATGCACAGAATAAGTTATTATTAAAAACACTACAAATATCACAAAATTTCCATCGTAAATATTACTGTTGGAAAGAATGTCAGGAGATTGTGTAATCCAGTTCCTCACTTTTGGCAAAAAGGAAAATTATTTCTACCGAGCATGCATAGGCTCCTATGAGCCTGAGGATGGAGGCTCCGAGGATGTGACCATCTTTCAGTTCCAATCATAGTCTCTCTCTCCCACAAGATCACAGAAAGTCCTTATAATAAACAAAAACCAAACCCATTGCCATCGAGTTGATACTGACTCATAGCAACCCTGGAAGACAGACTGCCCCATAAGGTTTCCGAGCAGTGGCTGGTGGGTTTGAACTGCTGACCTTTTGGTTAGCAGCCAAATGCTTAACCACTGCGCCACCAGGGCTCCGGTCCTTAATTACAATAGCAAAAAAAAAAAAAAAAAAAACACAACAAACCCAAAAACAAAAAAACCCAAACCCATTGCCCCTACTCATAGCGACCCTATAGGACAGAGTAGAGCTGCCCCATTGGGTTTCCAAGGAGCACCGGATGGATTCCGACTGCTGACCTTTTGGTTAGCAGTCAAGCGCTTAACCACTATATTACCAGAGTTTTCAGTCCTTATAATAAGTACTATGAATTGTTTCATGAAAATGGATTAATACACATAAAGCCTTTAGGACAAGGGAATATATATATAATAAGCACTATGTAAGCCCTGGTGGCACAGTCTTAAGAGCTCGGCTACTAACCAAATGTAGGCAGCTCGAATAAACCACTGCGCCTTGGAAACCCTGTGGAGCAGTTCTGCTTGTCTTATTGGGTCGCTGTGAGTTGGAATCAACTCGACAGCAACTAGTTTAAAAGTTTTGGTTTTACGTAAGCATTAGCTTTTATTATTACTGTCCTTATAGTGATGGATCGTTATATTATTAACAATATTCGTGTATTAGAAAAATATACTGAATTACTTAAAGTTGAAGTAACTTCAGAGGTTTTTGCTAAAAAAAGGACGAACAGAGCGAGTGCAAGCGTGCTACATCTGTGTGTATGTGTTTGGGGTGAGGAGAGGGGCTTAGAGGGGAAGTGTGGGGTAGGAGGTAAGAGTGGCCATGATCACTGGTTAAGGGACTCAAGTTTGAAAGCCTGCCGTTTGGAAGAAATGATAAGATTTGTTACAAAGTATCTCACATTACCCTAGCTTCCGCAGATGCAAACTACATCAAGACAAAACCCATTCCTTGTTCAGGGAGGCGGGAGGAATAGTTGTTAAGAGAACCCCTTGGGACCCTCCCTGCCTGGGTCCAAGTCCTGGACTCCATCACTATGTGACTTGAACAAGTCAGTAAACATCTCTGGAGCTCCCTTTGCTCAAATGTAAAATGTAAATGATAATATTGCCTGCTCGGGAAGCTTATGAGAATTATTAAATAAGCTACTATATGTAAAGTGCTCAGAACAATGTCTGATACATAGTAATCACTCTATGTGTGTATGTACTTTAACGTTTATAAATATTAACTTTTATGTTTAAGGTCATAGAGTTGTTTCTAAAAATGGAATAAGGTGTCTCAGGCAGTGGTGAGGTCACTACCCACTCTGGGTTCCACACACACATATTCTTGATCACCTTGGGAATATTATATGTAGCTGAATAAAGTATTTGAAATATCAACCTGTGTTTTTCTTTCTAGTATTTCACTCTCACCTCCCCATTCCCACATCACCTTCATCATTTCTCTTCTATTGGGACAACCTTACTGCTGGACATTCTTTACTTCAATGGATGCCAAAAGGAGAAGGAAGAGAGAAGGGAATTCCTTCCTGGCTTTTGTGGGTCAAAAAGTTTGGGCCTTGAGGGGGAACGTAGAGGACTCAAGCTATGAAAATTGGGTGAATGAGACACAGAATCCTCAAGACCTAGGAATAAGTAAGGATTCCCCAGGCTAGGGACTGGGGAGCAGGTGGAGAGAGAGTACGTAGCTGCTGCGGGTCCTTACAAATAGGGTCCTGTGCTTCCTCCGAGCCACGTCCTGGGGGTAGGAGGGTTACACTTCTAGATAGTTTCAAAGGTTTGAGAGCAGAGATGTGTTTTGTCTGGAGGCAAACTCAGAGTCCCTCCCTTGTGCACTGGAGAGGCAGTGGAAGAAGGTAGACGGGTCCAATAGATGACAATGAGGCAATCTGCTTGGACCAATGATCAAGGGCAGAAAGACTGGCTGTCTCAGCAAGCGGCAGCATGGGAAGCAGACACCAATGATTAGATGCCTTGTCCATCCAATGTGCCTTGGGTCTGTATATTAGACATAATCACACGAATGGGATGAATCCAAAATGACTGTATGGCTACCATCTTGGGTGTGTGACCTATGCAGTTGCATAGAGCCCTGTGCTCAGAAGAGCCCCACACTTGTTTCAATCCTCTGCTGTTGCCATCTTGAGGTTCTCAATAACTTTTAAATTCAGGGCCCACATTCTCATTCTGCACTGGGGCCATTCCCACTTGACTTCTGTTAATTTCCCTCAACCCCAGCAGAAAGTGAGCTTGTTAATAGAAATTAAGTTGATTGGAGAAAAATAAAGTTATATTTCTGGATATCTGAGTTTTCAGATTAAATTCTGTACCAATGTATAAAAGCCCAAACCAGACAGAGTAGGTAAAGCATATCACAAAAATGAGTAGTCAGATTTGGCTGGAAGGCAAAGTGTAAGATGGGTAGGGAAGAGATAAGGCTGGAAGACATGGTTGGAGGTGTGACCGCGGAGAATTGTGAGTGCCCAGCAAAGCTGGGAGAGCCTAGCAAAACCAAACCAACCCCGTTGTTGTTGAGTCGATTCTGACTCATATCAACCCTAGAGGATAGAGTAGAACTGCTCCATAGGGTTTCTGAAGCTGTAATCTTTATGGAAGACGGCCACATCTTTCTCCTGCTGAGCAGCTGGTAGGTTCAAACCGCCAACACTTTGACTAGCAGCCAAGCACTTATCCACCATGCCAGAAGCGCTCTTTCAGAGTTGGGACAGCCTGGCACATTTGGGATTATACGTGCGCCTGGAATACACAACCATATTGAAAGCTTCGTGTATAAAGTAAAAAGTTGAATCTTAACAAGAGAAGCCTTTAAAATGTACAGGACAGCTAGGCACAGTACTCTGGATTTAGAGCCATTTGACACTCAATCCGGGTTCTGCTGCATCCTCATGAGAGCATGAAGCTTCCATTTCCCCCTTTGTAAAAGGGAGAGGGCTCATGTTACCTACCTTCAAGGGTTTCTGTGAGGATACAATGACACTCATATAGTGCTGACCACAGAGTGGGGACTCCCAAGAAGATCTTATGTAACCCCTCGAAGATTATTTGCAAATGAGGTTGTTAGTTTAGTTTGACTATCTACTCTGTGATACGCTAACATTTTTAAGGACAATACGTAGGATACTTTGGTATTCGATAAATGGTCAAATGAATACACATTTGCAAGAAAAT
>NW_004443954.1:697952-706742 GCF_000243295.1 Trichechus manatus latirostris
TTTAATCTAACCACACCCAACTCTTCTTTATGACTGCTTTGGAATAACGTCTGCTGGGGTATAAGCGAGAGTCTCTAAGGAGGTCCCATCACGTCAGCAAATAGTCTCCCAACACCCTCAATGGTAAGGAGGGACAGATGCTAAAAATTCCCTTTAAGTAAGAAAATTGAGTTCTAGAGATGTTAGGTGACTTGACAGAGAGAAATCCAGGACTCAATAGTAGATCTAGGGAAAGATTTAAAAAAAGATAACCAAATTTATCTTCCTGCCTTAATTGAATCTTTTAAATAATTTAGAGATGCAAAATGCAGAAAAAAAAAATAGCACTTCAGCAGAAGAAACTGAGATCAGCTACGCAAATTCTACTGAAGAATGGCTGACATATTCGAAGTGAATTTAAATAATAATGGTTTAAACTTTGCAGAGGCATGGTAGGAATGAATGAGTAAACTCCCTAATCCTTAATCCAATTTACTATGATAGACCAATTCATGAGAGTTAGACCTTGCCCTAGGTAAAACTGTCATCAACTTGCTTTTGGGGGCCGGCACTCTCAACCGCCTTGCCTCTCTTGCGCTTGCGCCTACTATGTCTGGTATCTTTATCTTCTTTCTATTTGCCTCCCTATAAAATTTTATTTGCAAGAAAGAACCAAAAAATGGATACACAATTCCTGAAGAGACTCAATATATACTAGACTATATAATTTTTGAGGTTCCTTCCTGCTATGATATTCTGATTTTATGACATTCTATGCTATTTTCAATAGAGGACAATAATAAGTCCAAGGAATTAATAACTAATTATAGAATTTTAGGCATGAGTGATTCAGGTGGAGAAGGCTTTGCTAAGGGCAAAAGACTCTTCCTCACATCGTTAGAAGGATACTACGTTAGTAAAACTAAAAAATAACCAAACCAGCTGCCATCAAGTCAATTCTGACTCACGGCGACCCTACGTGTGTCATAGTAGAAATGTGCTCCACGGGGTTTTCAGTTGCTGATTTTGGAAGTAGATCATCAGGCGTTTTTTCTGAGGCGCCACTGGTGAACTGGAACCGTAAGCCTTTCGATTAACAGTGAGCACATCAACATTCTGCACCACCCAGGGAGGGACTCCACCATTGTGGGAGCCACCTTCTTTACCTACTCATAAACTCAACACTAGGTCTAGGTCTAGTGCAACAGTTCAACTTCATACTCAATAACTGTACCTAGAGGTTTTTCTCCTACCTAAATCAGAGATGGGGGGCTCACATATCTCTCTGACATGAGAACTGAAGAGAAATTTTAAGAACTAAGAGACAAGGAAAAAATAGCAATGGTAGTTTGAGAGCAAGCTGGATCAAGTGTTGACTCAGGCTTTCCCCCCAGATGGGGTCTACGTGTTCCTATCGAGAGGTCATATAACGATGTAATGGAGTTTTTGGAAGACCGCAAAATTCTGACTTCTAAAGACCGTCGGTGGTTTTCAGGAATTCAACCTCTAGAATAGTGAGGTGAGTTAAATAACCAGCTGTTAAGCAAAATTTTGAGAAAAAGAGACACAAATGAGCATAATAAGCAGTATTCATTGGATCTGCTACTGAAAGACATAAATCTGTAAAAATTTGCAGTCAAAAGTTCAACAGCCCCCTTAAATACTGAAAACCAGAAACAGAAGAGAAAAACTGAACTTAATGACCATACAGAATAAAATCGGAATAAGTTTGGTTAACTCCAAACTAAATGCATGTCAAATTTTCACATCCGTTAGCGAGTCATAATGTTAAAGATACAGTCTTTCCTGTTCCCCAACTCCTACTCCGATTCTTAGAAATTTCACGCAGAAATTCACTTAGACATTTCACTTAGAGAAAAAAAAAGTATTTCAGTGAATAATCTCATCCTAGTATCAGCTGTTTTTGTTATTTTCCTGAAACTGCAGCCTTTTCACGAAGTAATAATGCTTCAGGAAGAAAAGGCCCACCTTCCAATGCACGTATCAGTGGGTATAGTTCCTTTTTCTCAGGTTTCTGTGACCTAGAACTCCCTGAGGGAAAATTTATTTTTCAAGGTGAAAATAAAAATAGTTACACACATGGTGCCAAAGACAACTGTGCTAAAATTATTAAGGACTTACTCTTATCCAGACTTACCCCAAATATGCTAGTAAACTACACTGAAGTCTGAGAAAAAAGCAAGTGGCATGTTCTGAAGTTCCATTTAAGGAAATTGGGTAAGGCAGTATTTGCCAACACTAATGAAACATATCAAAATCAGACACTGTTTAAAATGATAAATTAAATAAGCTAAAAATAGAAAATCGAGCCTTTTTTTTTTTGTATTCACCTTTAGCAAAATGCCAAAAGAAGCCACCTCCATGAAGGATAAAACATAAAAATTTTAAGTTTTCTAATGTTTCCCATGCATAGAGGTATGTGATTTCACGTTGCCACTTTTCCCTTTTGATCTGTCATGATGTGATCATGATAGAAATAGACTGAAGTGTGGACAATTTTTAAAGTAGAAAAGTCACTTTCTGAAAAAATGAGTAATCGTAAGCAGTGATACTCAACACAGGGCTGGGCCACTTTTCAGGAAGCAGGCACATGTGATATGTACTATTCTTGAAAGGACTTTCTTAGTGGCTCTGAATAATTAAACAATTTGAAGATCTCTTGGAAGTAAGGTAAGGAAGTCTTGTGAGAATTAACGCTGGTATACAAATCAGAATAGCAATTCTACCAGAAAAAAAAAATACAGTGGGTGCTAAAATTAGGAAATGTAGATGTTGAGAAATACTGAAACGGAACACATTCAGTGCAATTACACTAACTTGGGTGTGCAGCCTTCGGAATTACTTTACAGCACATCACAGAGACGACAGCTGTGATTTCTAGTGATTTCTTTAGGATCAAAGCCTTGAAACCTACCTTCCAAAGAATGGGAAGTCTCTAACAGGAGGCCTTTTTTGTAAATAAATCCCAAGAAAGTGGGTCCAAGTTGAACTGGTCATATTTTCAAAGGTTACTCCTATAGATAACACATTATAGCAAGAGCCCTGGGCTTGTGAGACATACAGAAATATTTTACTGATGAAGCAATTTTCTCCTCTTGATTTCACCTAGCTGGTATGCCTGTCTTTCACATAAAGCAAAGGAGATCTTTGTTCGATGAGAAGTGATACAGTAGGAGGATGATGCTAGAAAGGTGGAGAACCGCAACTCTGCTCTACGAGCTGGAAAGTATTCAGCATCACCCACGACAGGTGAGTTAACCTAAAAAGGATGTGAACTGGAAATGTGGCCTCTCAGATGGGGCCCCACAGATACCTCTGCTGTGCTAATGTTTAAAATCTATTACAAACAAAGGACCAGTTCAATGGAAATTACAGATGCTAGTAGGTAGCAATGTACATGGACCTTTATAACACTCTCTGGTCTGCTCTGGTCCATGATTTGGTAAGGCAACAGATTCGGTGGCTCTGAGTCGCTCGGTACCCGGTGCATTTAAAGATACTGCTAGCTGAGGAGGGCCGGCGTTCAATATGTTCCCAGCAACTTGGAGGGTCATAAACAGGGACTGTATTTCAGGGTCGGATGTAAATTATGTTTATGGAGAGTAGAATGAGGAAAAAGATTAGTTTAAATACTTCATAAACATTTGCTCTGTCCTCCTTTCTCACTTTCCCTCATGTAGGCCCTGTGGGTACCAGTATCAGTGTGACAAACCAGAAGGTCAGTGGGCCATTGTCCAAGGAAGGGCTTTTGACCCAGTGGAGAGATAAACAAGATGCTCTGACCACCATTTAGGGTGGTGACAACAGTCATCATCAATCAAAGCAGACTTGTGTGTTAAAGGCACAGAGACTTCAACTGTTCTTAGCCCGTTGTTAATGTATCGGAAACCCTCTATTTTATTTAACTGATCACAGGAGTTTTTCCACACAAGACATTTTTCCATGTGTCAATTAATAATCAGTGAAACAGAAAGTGGAACTTTGAAGTAACAAAACTAATACTATAAGCAAAAAAAATAAAATCAACCATTGCATTATTCTCAAAATACTTAATTTGACTTAAAACAAACAAAACATGTTAATTACAGCACTAATATTTAAGGGGCCAAGAATATCCAGATAATTAAACCCAAGGTACTTTGGGGATTTGTGAGTTGGTGTGATAAAAGGAAGGGCATTATGGAATTTTTTTTTTTTTTTTTGTATTTATAGACTCATTCTGCTTCCTTCTAAAGCCAACAAGGCATTCAGGGCAAGGCAGCACAGCTGATAGCAGTGGCCTTGATGTCACTTGATATCTATTATTGTGTTCATGTCTCCCAAGGTAAAAGTTAAATTGGAAATATCTTCTGAAGATCACAATGCAATTTTGTTTTCTGTAAGAGGAAGATGGAATTTAAATGTTTGCAATTTATATAGAAGCCCAATATGTGAAAATGGAAAAAAAAAAAGTTTTATTTATGTGCTTTGGAAACTTGCTAGATACATGTAATTAATAAACTCTATATGTCTCTTTGTTGTTGTCAGGTGCCACTGAGTCACTTCTGACTCACAGTGACGCTGTAGGACAGGGTAGAACGGCCCTATAGGGTTTCCAAGGAGCGGCTGGTAGATTTGAACTCTTATGTCTCTTTAGAATGTCAAATTTTCCTTCTATAAAGAAAAAAAATACTGTTATTTTAGAAAATAAAACTTACCATAAAGAAGAAATTGTAAGAAACATGTTTTTCTATTTCTGGTGATACCTAATTTTTGTTATATGTTTGACTTTGTGACTGCTTAGAAGAGAGTGTATTCAGTTTTTTCAGCCTAATATCACTGGATGCCTATACTGATACACAAAATCTAACCTGTGCAAATGGCACAGCTTTTGATGAACACAGAATGGGATTCAGTATCTGGGGTTGCTTCAGACAGCTTTACAGCATTGTTTTGCTTTAATTATATACCCTGGCTTTGTGTAGGGCGAGGGTAGCGAGCCATGGTATAATGTTAACGTATCTCTAAGGTTGTGAATTTATGCATAACCAATAATATCAGATGCTGCAAAAATCAAAATCTTATAGCAATACTAAATTACAAATTATCACAGAAGTCATATTTTTAGTAATTCAACTTTAAACACAAGCTTTATTACCTGCTAGGTGCAATGTGGGTGAATTCCTGTGGCTAGAGGGCCCTTTTGAACTTCCTGGCACTTACCGGGAGGGAAAACCTCCCCTTGGAAAGAACATAAGTTAAAATTCCAGTGATATATTATTCAGTGTTTCACTTTCATATGACACATTTGTGCTGGAATGCCATCTGAAATCACTGTTGATATTAGTATATAAAAGTCATAGTTTTAAGATGTAGTCATGGAATGATAAAATTAACATACTTCTGGGAATCTGCTATAATCTAGTCTTTATGATTCTACACATTATCAGGCTGACTTATTTTCTGGTTATGTGGTATAGCCAATAAAATATATATTCCAAACAATTTCATGTTTGCACTTACTGAAACAAAAAGAAACTCAAATCAAACGAAGAGCCGCCTGTTCTTGGTTCCTTGTAATTGGCAGTATAATATTAATTAACTAGATTGAGTCTCCTTAAAATGACTTACTGTTTGCATTTTGTGGGAATCCGGGCAAGGAGGATGGACTGTTCATTCCAGGGAGAAGGACCGGAGGAAGGCCGGGGAGTCCTGGGTAGGCTGCGGGCAAGCTGATGCCATGGAGGGAACCACCGTCCATCATGCCTGGCTGCTGTACCGTCAAGCCCAGCACATCCGAAGCTTTCTTTATCCGATCAAGTTCTTGCTGCGCCATCAGCTGTCGAACAGTGGTTGGTGCTAAGTAATCTTTCTCCCGATCAAGCTGATTTCCAACCGTCTCCCTCACTTTTGAAATGTGCTGTCTGGAGAAAATATGATCTCTGATGGACAAGCGGGCAGAGTATTTCACCCCACAGAGAGTGCACTCTGGCTTGGTGCCTTCCGTTCCACTCTGATTGATCATGAAAGGTTTCCCTATGTTGATTTTAAATTTCTTTTCCTTGGCCCTTGCGTTCTGAAACCACACCTGGACCACGCGTTTGGGCAGACCAATCTCATTCCCCAGCATTTCACATTCTTGCATGGTTGGAGTTCGGTAGTCGCTGAAGCAAGCCTTGAGGACCTTGAGCTGAAGATTGCTCATCTGGGTTCTGAAACGCTTGTGGCCTGGTCGATCATTACTTTTGGATTTAAAAGGATTGCTGGATCCGAAGGGATTCGGTGAACTCGGGTCAGCTATGCTTGATGTTTCACTGCGGTCAGCGTTGTCGTCAGGGTCATCCGTGATATAAAAGCTTTGATCGTGGTCCCCATCTTTATCGCTGAAATGTATCGATGGACTCGCGAGAGAAAAGAGAAACTTTTCATCGCAAACCTCTGCGGTAGGTGTGGTTGCTGTCTTGGGCAAAGTGTCCAGTGTTTTGGGCTCTTTAGGAGACAAGGCTGGTTTCACAGCTCCTGAAACGCCTGTGGTCCTGTCCGTTTCGGCATTTCCCTCATCTCCACTGCTCGCATCGCTGAGAGCCGTATTAATCGAGGAAGTCTCATCGAAGTCAGGTTTACTTTGATCATACCCAGCCTCGGCAGGGGGCGCGTTTGAATTCTCTGCATCCTCAGAGCATTCTGCTTTCAAAGAAGAGGGGCTTAAAAGATTCTTCGGGGACAGTTCTGCTGTTTTACTAACAGGCGTTGACACTGTAGAAGCCAACTCATTCTCACTTGACAGATCAATTTTAGTTAATGGCAAAGACGGATAATCAAAATAAATGTATTTCTGTGGGCTTTCTCCCCCATCTTCGGTTGATATTAAAGGGCTTGGCGGCAAGCTGTACCCTGCCTGTTTTCCTTCATTCCAGTGCCGAGAGCGAATGTGGCTTTCTAAGGCTGACTTTGCCTTAAACAGGGCACGGCAAAACGGACACCGCTTATGTGACTGTGCGGGACCCACTGCGCGGAACTGACCTTTCCTTTCTCGAGCTCGAGTATTCTGGAACCAGACTTGCACGACTCTTTTTTTCAGTCCTACTTCCCGTGCAATATGATCAAGCATTTTCCTGGTAGGATTGGAATCCAACAAGTATTTTTCATAGAGTATTTCCAGTTGTTCCGGGGTAATGGTGGTTCTCAAGCGTTTGTCACGATGCTGGTCTTCCCCGCTATTCCCTCCCTCTTTCTCACTGCAATTATTATCTTCTTTATCATCCAGTTTCCTTTTAAGGGAAGCAGCAACCGTTGCAGGGGCTGTTGTGTGGGAGGAGGTGGTCTGAGGTGGCATTTGCGTGAGAGAGCCACTCAGTAGCTGTCCAGTCATCAGCGGATTGTTGGGGTCGAATATCATGTAGGGCATATCCATGGGCCTTTCCAAGAATGGAGAGTGAAGGAATTGGTTTTGAGCAGCAAGGAAGTGCATGTGCTGGTGCTCCTGCCAGAGTTCCAGAGTTGGGAAGGCAACTGTACACTGATCACATTGGTATTGTAGTAACTGTGGAGGTAGACTGTTCTGGAGAGAAGTCATGGAAATTTGCAGTGGACTGGAAGGGACGGGGGTTTGAGAGGCCGAAGGAGGTCTTCCGATAAGCTGGGCTTGTTTTGGTGGCTGTGGCTGTGGCTGAGCTGCGGAGGCCTGCGGTGGGTCTGAGGAC
The DNA here is from genome assembly GCF_000243295.1 of Trichechus manatus latirostris. Taxonomy (NCBI): domain Eukaryota; kingdom Metazoa; phylum Chordata; class Mammalia; order Sirenia; family Trichechidae; genus Trichechus; species Trichechus manatus. The sequence goes on from NW_004443954.1 coordinate 705,635, forward strand.
GTTGATGCTGATGGCAGGGCTGGTTTGGTGGCTTGAGAAGTGGGAGAGGGGTCAGTCTGCTTTGGTTTTTCTGTGGGATATTCAGGTTTGGGAGAAGTCTTCTCAGGTTCTGGTTTGGGTGAAGGAATCAGAGGGGTACTAGTCCCAGAGCCAGAACCGGCGGCAGGGGCAACAACACTTTTGGCTGCCTCTGCGTGGCCAGACGCTGTGCAGTGTCTGTATAGCACTTGGTCGGTGGCATCCATGGAGTCTTCTGTTTGGCTTTCATCTTGAGCATCATCATCTTCATCCTTGTAACACTGCTTTTTCTGATGCGTAATCAAGTCAAAGATCCGGGGGAAAACCACATTGCACTTTTTACACTGGTACTGCATGTTGCTTGTTCGAATATACCGTTCGTTTGTGAGTTCTCTTTTTTCATTATCTTTAGTTTCTGCTTGGTTCTCATAACTCTTTCGTGCTTTCTGACGTGCATTCTGAAACCATACAACAATAACGCGAGTAGGTAGATTGAGGACAGTGGAAAGTTGTTCTATCTCATCATCTTTTGGGTAAGCATTTGTGTCAAAAAAGTCTTGCAAAACCCTTAGCTGGTAGTCAGTAAACCTTGTTCTAGAAGACCTTTTACTGAATGATGAATCAGATTTGTAATGTTCTAGAGAGGCAGGCTGTGGATCGATTCTGATATCTTCCAAGACAGTTATAGGAGGGTTACTGAAGTTGTACGGGGAATCTTTATTTCTCTGTCGTTCTTTAAAAAGTGTATTTCGAAACCAGTGTTTGATAACTTTTTGAGAGAGGCCAGATTTCTCTGCCATTTCTTGGATCTGTTCTTCACTTGGAGAATTATTGATGTCAAAATAAGCCCTCAGGATTTTTAACTGGTCATCTGTAATTCTTGTTCGTGGGCGTTTGAACTGAGAATGTCTCAGGAAGTTGGGATCTAACCCGAGCTGCTGCTGACAAAGCTGAGTGAGGTCTGCGGAGAGCGTCTCCATCTGCGGCAACTGCAATGCAAGCTGGGGAGGTAACGCAGGGTGTTGCACAGGTTGCATCATAATGGGGGGAAAGAGTGGAAGGTCCAGAGAAACAGGCAGCTGGACCTGCG
>NW_004443954.1:706842-728478 GCF_000243295.1 Trichechus manatus latirostris
AGGGGGCGGGGGAGGGGTAGGAGGTGGAGCTTGCACTGGAGTAGGAACTGTGCTCGGGATTTTTGCAGGACCAATGGAAGGAGGCTGTGGCGGAGCGGGAGGCAGAGGAGGAGGTGGAGGAGGTGGAGGCGGTGGAGGCGGAGTTTCTGGTGAAGACGGAGAAATTGGATAAAGCTTGTCATAGGCCTCCCTGTACTGACGAGCAAATTTCTCTAGCGCTCCATACGGAAAAAACTGCCCATGGACGTGTTCTTGGTGGCTCTTTAAAATAAGAACATTGGAAAACAGTTTACCACACGTTGCACATTCCAGCTTGTCAGCGTTGTCCCCTTCACCGCCTTTGCTCTTCTTCTGAACCTTCTGCCTGTTTTCATTGTACTGAATGACCAGTTCGAAACCAAAGTTTTCCAATAAAGCTTTGGCTGCATTTCCTCTGGCCCCTGAAGCTATTCGGGGTGGTAGGATAGCTGGTTCCAAGGGTTTCTGCTTCTTTACGTCTTTGCCTTCTTTGAGTGCTTCACCTTCACTTGTAAATTCTTGCTTTGGTTTTTCTTGCTTTTCAGCCATCTCGTCTGTCTCCTTATAAGATGGGGTGTCCTTCATGATCTGGCAGTCTGCAGCCCCTATGTTAGTTTGCTCTTGTTTCAGTAATTTGCTTGCCTGCTGCTGCTGCTGTTGCTGTTGCTGCTGCTGCTGCTGTTGCTGTTGCTGCTGTTGCTGCTGTTTTTGAGATGGCAGCTGGGGCTGTGTGGCTTGGTATTGTTGTGCTTGTTGCTGTAGTATTTGGAGTTGAGTTTGGCCAACATGATGTTGGGTTTGAATCTGCTGCTTCAAGTCTTCAAGCAAGGATCCAGCCATTCCGGACATGCCAGGCATACCAAAGGCAGCAGAGCCCGGTAAACCCAGATCTGGCCCCAAGCTAAACTCAGTCCCAGGTATGTAGAATGGAAAGAGAAACTGCGGCTGCTGGAACTGCAGCAGTGCTTCTGGAGTCATAGGAAAATGAGGCAAAAAGGCCGGGTTTAGAAACTGAGGCTGAAAGAACGCCGCTTGCTGCTGTAACTCATGCTGTAGTTGCATCTGAATTTGTGCTGGTGACTGTGGCGGGTGGTGTGTAGGCTGAGCAGAGATTAATTCAGGAGTTTGTTTTTTATTTAATTCTTTGGCATCTAAGTGGGTATCTTTGCTGTTCACGGCTGCTAAACTCAGGGAATCTAACATGCCTTGGCTAGGACTATTCACACTGGCTGCAATGCTGTGCCCGCTGGCCACATGACCGCTGGGCTCCAACTTTGCGGCTCTTGCCTTTGTCTGGTGGAGCACAGACCTCATGTGGATTTCCAACGTTGAGCTTTGGCTGTAGGCGACGTTACAGATGCTGCACTTGTAGGGTTTGTTATCTGTGCTGCTGTTGGTTTCTTGAGGAACAGGACTGGAGGCTTCCTGCAAAACTTTTTTCAACTTGTGCAGATGAGAAACTGAATTATAATGGACCAAGAGAATGTTCTTTTGGGTGAACGACTCTTTACACACTGTACACTTATATGGGCGAGATGGATCGAGGAACTTTTCCATCGTAAAGTTTGGCCCTTTTCTAAAAGGTAAGGTCCGCTTTGGTTCAGAGCCCATGTCATCTGGAATAGAGCTACTATCACTTCCTACAGGACTTGCCTTCCCTTCGTGGTCCACCTCATACTCTCGCTCCATTTCCTGCTCCAGGGCGTGGTCGTCCTGGGCCATAGTTTCGCTCTCTGCCCAAAGTTCACCATTCACGGGCAAAGAAGCATACAGTTGCTGAAGTTCAGCTTCACTCAGTTCAGGGTGCCCTGCTTCCAAGTGTTTTTTTAAAGCCTGGAATGTACGGAAACTACGCTGGCAGAGATTACACATTGTGGCGGCCCGAATCGCATGATACTGGGAATGTATCTGAAGCTTCTGCATAGTCTTAAAAGCCAAGCTGCAGTGGTTACAGCGATATTTATAAACATGGCGGTCAGAAACAGAGAGTGGTTGCCTTTTTTGCTGTTCACTCAGCTGATCTGGCAGCGTGTCGGCGACTTTCACATCCTTACTGCTGTGTTTATTCCACTCCGACACTTCTGTGGGTTCTTTACTTGGTTTCTGCTCCTCACTCTTAATTTCCATGCTAGCCTTCGAATCCTCAAGACCGGCCAAACTTTTGTCATCCATTGGACTTTCACCTGCGTAGAAGAGAACACAGACATGTCTCTTATGGGGGAAAAACACCCCATTGTTTAAATGTCAACAGATACTGTAAGTAGGAGCCGCTAAAGGTTTCTGCTTAATTGATTCTTTGAAGAAATATTTACTTTGCAACTACTATGTGGCAAGTTCTGTACTAGATCATAAAGATGAGCAAGAGATCACCCCTAGCCTCGAGGAACTTCAGGACAGGAAAGAATACGAATAAAAGGTAATTAGAGTATGCTGCAAGCAATGTGATATAAAAGGCCATAACCTCAGCATTCATGGATTACAACACACAGAACATTTTTGGCAGTCTGACACTTGGGTTTCCTAAGGGCAGTTATGGATACCTAGATACTAAATGTGCCTTAGAAAATATGACTCTTGGCCCCAACCACCTGGAGTAAAGAAGAATGAAGAACACCAAAGACACAAGGAAAGTAGTAGCCCAAGAGACAGAAAGGCCACATAAACCAGAGACTTCATCAGCCTGAGACCAGAAGAACTAGATGGTGCCCGGCTACCACCAATGACTGCCCTGACAGGGAACACAACAGAGAGTCCTTTATGGAGCAGGAGAAAAGTGGGGTGCAGAACTCAAATTCTAGTAAGAAGACCAGACTTAATGGTCTGAGACTTGAGGAAGCCCGGAAAGCATGGCCCCCGGATTCTCTATCAGCCCAGAACTAAAACAATTTCCGAGGCCAACTCTTCAGACAGGGATTGGACTGGACTGTGGGACATAAAGTGATACTGTTGAGGAGTGTGCCTCTTAGCTCAAGTAGATACAAGAGACTAAACAGGCAACTTCTGTCTGGATGTGAGATGGGAAGGCAGAGAGGGTTAGGAGCTGGTTGAATGGACACGGAGAATCAGAGGCGGAAAGAAGGAGTGTGCTGTCACAGTATGGGGAGAGCAATTAGGGTCACATAACAATGTGTGTATAAATTTTTGTATGGGAGACTAACTTGAAATGTAAACTTCATTTAAACTACAACAATAAACAAAAATAAATAAAATAAAGAAGAAAATACGACTCTTGGAAATGCCATGCTTTTTTTTTTTCTAATCTTGATAGTAATAATCTTGAAGCATTGTCCCAAAGGCAGCCCCTCCACGTGTGTTTTCTGTGGAGCCTGATCAGAAGCTGGCATACCTGAATATCTCCCAGACCCCTCAGCTGCAATGGCCGCTGGCGTGTCCCGCTCTGATTTCTCAGAGGCGGCTGCTGGCAGTAGCATACTGTTCGGCATCATGACATCAGGGACGGGCACCTTTGAAAACCAAAGACGTTCATGTTAAATGTACCCAAGAAATCACAAAGTCCATCACATCTGCCATTTGCCAGTTACAGGTCCCACTTCCATTTTCCCAAACAAAGCAGAGACATTTTGTGGATCTTACAAACTAACGCTTTCTTTTCAAATTTCAGACCAATGCTGTTGCAAGGCTGTATTCCTGCTTATATTAAATATGGTTTGAAGGTTTTTGATTCCACAGGTCTATTTTTTATAAGGAGAACCAAGAGAGTGTGAAACTCTAGGTGCCCACATAAGTCATTTGGTTAACATTATACATAAAAATAAGACAGCAAAAATACATTATCGAATAACTTATGTCTTATACCATATTTGATTTTTTTTAATGTAAGCAAAAGAGACAACAAATGGGCCTCAACTGTGGGTTCTGTAACAGTCAAGAAAATAGCATGAGCAGCGCAGAATAAATAAATTTGTATCTACCAACAATTAGAGATCCTGTGTTGACACCTTTACACAGATTCTGTCAAACATGCATCAGCATTTGGTATCCTTACTGTCATAAGCAGCTTCTCCACACAGTCCGGAGACACACTGTGCAAATGTGTCAGATGAAGCTGGAGATGCATTTTGTTGCTGAGGACGTCCTGGCAGAGGGGACAGCAGATGACTGGCTGCACCGAGTGCTGGGACAGGACGTGCATCTGGATACGACTTTGGTCCCTGCTATTGTAGTTACAGTAAGGACACTGGTAGAACTGGAAAACAGTAAATAAATAACCACGGCCGCCATTAGTCCATTCGTTTTCATGGCTTCGCAGCGTCTGTATTGCCGGTCACAACGTTCCCATATACTTCAACAGCACTGAATCGTTTTGGGCCCTAGCACTTTTGAAGCAATTAAACAGAGATGTACACAGCAAAGGGAAAACGCGTGTTTACCTGATCGTGACAGAACTTATTGTCCTCTGCAGGTTTGGAACTTCTGGTTGCAGCATCCTCTTCTGTTGCCAGCAGGAGGGGCTGGCTTGCCCCGGCCACGCCGACTTTTAGCTCCTTCTCTGGCGTGATTAACCCTGATGCCAAAAAAGAAGAGAACAACTCAATTTTTAAAAGACCAACAGTGTCACAATCTGCAAAACTGTAGGTTTTTCAAATAGTTGTGACTTTAAATCCACTGAATCACAAAAAATTACCAACCAACACTTTTGTATAATGCTATTAGCAAAAGGCAAACAGCATACTTCTTTTTGTCCACTAAATGGCCTTTAGAAATATGTTTTTAAATGTACTCCTTTCTCGTGTTTAGGTAGGTGGCCTTGAAAGATTCATCAGTAACACACACTCTGTCTTTGGTGGCTCAGAATGCCTGTATCCCATTAAAACAAATGTACTTCCATTCACAAATACCAACATAGAAAATAATTATTTTCACTACTGTTTCCTTCTCTCTGCTAAATTTTTTGGGCACTGAAAAGACTACAGAATTCTAAAATATAATGAATTGTAATGTGGAAACTAAAAAAGAACATTTTTATGTGCTGAATGTAGAATTTTAAAATTCGCCATATATTACACATCTGCTGCGGCTATTATTGATTTACTTTTTGCCTTAGATGCTTCAGCAATTGGCTGTACCCATGAAATTATAGTCCAGATCTCAAGAAGACCACTGTTTTATGAGGTTAATCCAAGTATTCAGTGTTAAAGACAATTTAAAATTTTGCCCAGATGAGCTATTTAACGTGCAGGAGCTTCCCACACATCAACGAAAAGAGTGTGATTCTAATTTCCCAATCTAACAGAAAATTCTTCCCAGCATCAGTTTGCCCGAGAATATCCTCTGCGAGGCTGGCTATTAGAGCGACATTGGGTAGGCATGTCACATACATCTCACGACAAACACAAAACTTCATTTACCAGCCATTCCAATCTCATCATAGCACACCGTCATCTGACCTTTTTCCGCTGTTTATTATGAGTATTTCTAATTTTAACTTTCAATTTTCACCATCTTCCAGTCAATTTGCAACTAAATTATTTCCAGGGTGAGGACACTATCACTGGACAACTGGGTGCAAATACATCTTGAAATGCAATGAGGCTAAACCATTGATTGCCATCAGACCCCGCGTAAATATATAGTCCCGGCATAATCTGATTGTATGCTGCGCGTGAAGATTTACCTTGATTTTTGTTTCAATCCACATACGGTTCATAGAAATGAACAATTTGAACCTTATTGCCAAATAACCCAGTTTTAATTTAAAAATAAGGTCAAAGATGCTATGGAAACCAAGCCAAAAAAACAAACATTTTTTTCTATTCTGAATAGAGATGCATGTTTTATGTCATATATAGATAATTTCAAAAATTTCAAATTTAGAAAGAAATTTAAAATTAAAAGAGTGACTCTGAGGAGACAAACATTAAAATATAATTTTAATCAGATAATGGCAATAATTTTATCCCCTTGGAGTTTGTGGTAGATACAGAATTAATACTAACTTTTCAACAAATTGCATTAATTTTGATTTCTAGTTATAGACACTAGATTTTATTTGAATTGATACATTTGTCCTATGCCTTGGAGAAATTTAGATTATTTCTAGAAATTTGAAAAAATAACTTATCATATTTGTACAGGTAGTCCCCGATTTATGACAGGGTTCCATCCGTTCCTACGACTCTTGTAAGTTAGTTCTGACATAAGTCAAATACTTCTATTTTTATTTTTTTAGTTTTCATTATTATTGCCTTTTATTATCAGTATCTCTATAAATCTGATTTTTATTTTTCTTTGGGGATTGGCATAAGAATGATAACATAAGCAAATTATGCACTGCAATATTATATGTAATTCTTATTACTAACAATAATATGTACAAACAAAACTGATATGTCATAAGGTGGGGCTACCTGTATTTGGATAAATTTCAATGAGATAGAGTGAAAAGTTTTGTTATATTAATAAAAAAATATTCAAATATTTGATATACAAAGATTTGTCAAAAATAGGAAGGTTTATCTCATAATTAATTCTGTCATCAACAAAGTTTTCTTTCTCAAAGCAGAATATACTGTGCTTTATTGTTTAAAAAAAGCGCTAAAGACAAACATTTAAGAAAACAATATGATATATATTATTTGCTAATAAAATTCACTGCTTAGAGTGTCAGACCAAGTTGCATAAAGAACACAAGCAAAGCAAGTTTAAATGACTGTTACTTAAATCAGCAACTGTCTATCAGCCGCCTTCACCTGTGAGACTTAAAGATTTTTCCTAAAAATGTTCCCCATTAACAAGTAACAAAATGTTCCCTTAAGAGAATAGTACTATGTCATTTTCTCATATCATTCTTTTGTGCACACGGTAGAACTGAACATGACCAAATAATAAGTTGATCCAATTCCCTATGCTATCAAAGACTGCCACACAGAAATCAAAAGAGGATTTCCCTGACTCTTGTTGCTGGCAGGCCCTGTGGCGCATCAGAAATAGAATAAACCTTTCAGACTTCTAATCTCTTAAGTGTATAGATCTGGCCTTATTTCCATAAGCATATATAGTGTGTATTTTATTTTCATATTGGTACTATGAAGGATCAAAACAAGTGTTATTGATTTCAAGGTTTGAAACATTTTACTAAGCCTATATATCGGTGTGCATATTTGGCATAATCAATACCATATGTATTAAGAATATAATGTTCTTATTTTTATGCTTATTAATATTCATCAAAAACATAATTGGTTTTGAATTTAGTGACTTTCCATGCTGCATGAAGAAGGTAAGAGTTAAGTCTTGGGGTCACTATCATATAACCATTGCAACAACTATTGTCTAGAGTATTCCACCCAGTATATGTCAACTTCAATATTTTTTGGTTAATTAACTTGGTTAATTAAACCATGCTCTTAATGTAAGCTAGGAGTTTCATAAGGGCCATTTTATCTTAAATTAAAATGAGGTTATAAATAAAGGCTGGCCCCTCTAAGTGAAAGCCATTGATAAGACCAGGAAGCAGAGAATGCTGAGATGTAAGAACATGACGAAAACAGATCCCTGTGGGGAGGACCCGTGTCAAGATTATTTGCAAAGATGCTGGAATTTACATTTTATGCATGCATGCCTTTTCTACTCAAAGAGGTACTATCTCAGGTAAATCGTTTCCCTGGGAAATTACAGGAAATCAACTCTGGGGCCTTTTTCTGAATTATCTTATCCTATAAATGCCTTATATTAAATAAGGGCTAATTAACCTTAGAAGGTTTTGATTGGGTTTTATGATTACTCAAAGTTTATGTCTGCAACTTTATTTGAGATAACACCATTTGTTATTCTAGGCAAAACTTTGATATGGAATCATAATTCATTCTGTGTTGTTAAGGACACCACAATATTTTCAAAGAACAATGCCATTTTAACTAAAAAAATGAAGCCTAATTACAAGTAAGTACCGCCAAATAGATGAGCCAATGATTATCTGTCACTGATAGGATTATTTAACTTGCATGAGACTGCTAATAGAGAAATGACATAATTCTTTTCGATTCAGATGCTGCCTACTTTATAATTCCCAATCCCTAAAATACAGAAGGTTGAAAGCTGGTTTATGCTCATAACAAGTGAGGAAAACCCAATAACACACACATACTCAAAGCAAATTTTGAAAAAGCAATAAAACAAAATACTGAGTTATTATTTATGAATCGATGTCTTTGACAAAGGTTGAATAATATCAAACTTGACTATCACAGAAGATGTTATTCAACTCCAGATAATTCTAAAATTCTAATTACTGGTACAGTATTCTCTCTAACGAGGCTAGAATGAAAGGATAATTTTAATTACAATAATGAAGGTTAATTTCCATCTTCTCTCCTGTTTACTCCCTTATTAAAAAGTGGTCCCCTTAGCCATGGCAGAGACATATTACATTTTCAATGCAAATGTATTAATCTGGATAAACTCTATATTAATTCTTGTACTGCACAGAGCTATAATTTGGATTATAATTAATCTAAAGTGGCACTAGATTTAAATGACAATATAAATGAGGCATTAGGAGGCTTTTCTATTATGAATGAATATTCAACAAATATAACTTGCATATTGCCAAGTCTCATTTTGAAAGCTCTGGTCCTAGAGATTAATGCCAGCAACACAGAACGACAGCTCACACAGACATAGTCTTCTTAACATGTGTTAATTCCTTCCTGTCGAAAAAATTCTGTGCTAAAGTGGGGGGGTCACACTGTTTTCCCATCTAACTTATTAAGATAGTGATTAATTTAGAAGTTTTGCTAGTCGTTCTTAACACATTTAACAGACATGAGAAAAAAAAACAATCTATACATAAGCCGTTATCTGATCATTAGAAATATTTCCTAGGGGGAAAAACAATCCGTGTAATAAATTTTTCACTAATGAAATTCAGTTTAGAAAGAGGAAACTTTGCTAAAAGTTTGTTAATGTTAGTAACAAAAAGTCTTCTTGAAGGCTGGGAGATGTCAAGGCTAAGTATTTGCATATCAATAACTGCTTTTAGATGGTCATTGTTTTAGAGTCCATTTTTACTTCTATCCACATATCTGGAGCTGGTGCCTCAGTGGTTAAGAGCTTGGCTGCTAACCAAAAGGTTGGCAGTTTGAATCCACCAGCTGCTCCTTGGAAACCCCAAGGGGCAGTTCTACCCATACACGTAAGGAGGGATTTCTAGGGGGATAAAAATTATCTGCATCCTCTCCTATGCCTGAGTTCTGCCTGGCTAGTAGAATTAGGTGCCCATTAGAGAATGACTGGTCCATTACTTATGCAGAGCAGTAAACAGTGCTGGTGGAGATGGAGGCCCTTGAATCTGTGGTCTGTTTCAAGCAGGAATCTTTCCTCAATGGATGAGAAGATTAGATCCATTTTCAAGGAGTTCCCAGATTCCATCCTCCACAAGGTACTATACGTTAGATACTTAAAACCTAGCGTAATACCATATACCTAAATGTTAATGGACATTCTGTACAGGGTAAACTGGTATTGGAATGTGTCATGGATTGAATTGTGTCCCCCCAAAATATGTGTGTAGCACCTTGGCTAGGTCATGATTCCCAGTATCGTATGATTGTGTTATCTGATGCGATTTCCTTATGTGTTGTAAACTCTACCACTATGATGAGATTATATGTGATCTCCTCATGTGTTATAAATTCTATCACTGTGATGAGGTTATACTGATGAGGTTGACAAGATTATTGCCTTGATGCAATCTCTTTTGAGATATAAAAGAGAGAAGCGAGCAGAGACACATGGGAACCTCATACCACCAAGAAAGCAGTGCCGGGAGCAGAGTGTGTCCTTTGGACCTGAGGTTCCTGTGCAGAGAAGCTCCCAGACCAGAGGAAGACTGATGACATGGACCTTCCTGCAGAGCCAACACAGAAAGCGTTCCCCTGGAGCTGACACCCTGAATTTGGACTTGTAACCTACTGGACTGGGAAGACAATAAATTTCTCTCTGTTAAAACCATCCACTTGTGGTATTTCTGTTAAAGCAGCACTAATGACTGAGACAGCGTGTTTTACAAATTCTTCTGAAAAATGGGAGGGATAGACTCTGCAATCTCTTTTAGCACTACTGTGTGAAAGACACCAACGAATGCATGCAGACTCTTCCCTCTCAGAACTAGTCAAGCAGCTCACCTTGATAAGGTACATCCCAAAGAGTCAACAGACTGATCACCTTGCTATTTCCAGTCCTTTCCAAATGAGGTTTGGACGGCACTACCTTGATATTACCTGATCACTATGTACTTTGAATTCCTGTCAATACTCTCAGGAGCAAGCTTATTGATACACAACTATGACATCGACTCACATAGCTTTAGACTCCATGTCAACCTTAGATCCTCTTGGTTTAAATCAAATTAGAATTCTATGTCGGCTGGTACATCCTAGAAGTAAATGTAAATGACACTTTTTCCACTGGGTTCCTGAAAGAAATTTAGCATGGCCCAATGTGGCATGGGGGACAGGGAGGCCCTTCAAATAATTTTTTAAGGAAATTGCAAAACATAGATATTGCAAAGACTGAATTACCCATATGAAATAATTCAGGTTTATATAAACTTGCGTGTAAAAATTGTATTTTATACACAACCAAGTGACTTCATAGTGAATACAAGCTTCTTGAAACGCGGCTGTCACTGAGACTCAAGGGAAAGACAGATGACTACCTGCAACTGATAGGCTTGAACTCATTTCAGCACTTCTTCTGCTTCAATGAGCGCAACACAGTATAACTAGGTATAGCGTGCAGCAAAGTAGCCAAGGTAATATTCATTGCAACCATAGATTTCCATCTCATACATACAAAGCATGGATGAAGTCATACATTTGCCAAATCAAACACAGAAAAAGCCTTAGATATCCACACCAGATGCTGGCCTAGGGTCTGTTTGTGCACAAGTAAATATCATGACCCGAAGGTTTGTTTTCAAAGACAGTAGGTTTCATTACTGGGATTTGTCTGTTCTAGAAGATCAAAATTACCCAGCACCTAATCCCTTTTCAATGATATTTCCTCTTTCTTAGGCTGAATCATCTGTAAACTTTTTCACTGGATTTTGTTTGAAATGCCTCAAATAGATGCCCTTAAAAAGGGCAAATTCCTGAGTGTAAGTTGTAAAAAAGCAAGGAAAAACAACGTTTCTTTTTAGGGTTACACAATTAGAAGGGGTGTGCATGTGATTGAATGACAAAATTCAAGTGATATCTAATCCTGTGCTTATGAAAAATTAATATGCCATCAGAGGAATCACAAGCATTGCTAAGATTAATGAAAGGCACTTAAAAAATTACAAGCACACAAACTGATTTGATTAAAAAATAATCTCGCTGGTCGTCCTGTAATATTCTTCAACTTATCCACATCTATTCTGTCAGATGGTTATGATTAAAACTAGGTCAATGGGAGCCTACTGATAGAAATCACATGCAAAACACACACGTAATGAACAGTAGTGAGAGTGTTCAGACAGTTTAAAATGAAGAAAAGCTTTTAATAAGCTTCAGAGGTGGAGGGGACAGTGAAGGAAGGGCTGATTGCAGAGAGCGGGGGTGGGGGAGAAAGGTGAACAATTCAAGCGTCTCACCAGAGTCTTGAGCAGAGTTTCTCCTTTCGTTGTTGTCTCTCTCGCTTGTGTCTCTCTCGTCATCCTCAGCCACTGCTGTGGGCTTAACAGCTCCTTCTGCTTCGTCACTTTGTTCTTCTGTTAGAAAGGCAGACGTGTCAGTAGGACTGAAAAGCTCAGAAGAATGCACGCTAAAATAAACTAGGTGACCATTTAAAGACTTATTTATGAATCATCTGCAGATATTCATACCCAAAAGCAGACATAAATGTATTCGAAAGTCTACGTTAGAACACACTCGCTGTCCCAGTACAAAGTTTTATTTTTTATGTCAACACACAGAACACGTTGTGTACTCCATCAAAATAAGAGAAATCATTTTCAGCACAGTTTTAAAAGCTGCAAAACGTTTAGAAATTGGGTGTCAGGTAATTCTGGACTTTCAGTAGCAGAACCTTGTAACAACATAGGCCCACTGTTCCAAGGCCTTGGGTAGGTGACAGAACAAACAAAATTCTTAGAAAAAACTTTTAGTCCGGTGATGACAACGTATTCAATATAAGACAGGTATCAGTCCTGCCTTCAGACTCCAGGCACCAGACCCCAAGGAATTCTTTGGGATTTTGTTAAAGTCTCTAAAGTTGAATTACATTGGGGATTCTTTTCATCTGTAGGGGGAGCTATACAAGGTATACTTCTTGGGTGACAACAGCATCACCCCACACCTCATTCATGGGTTCACACCAGCTAGATTACATGGAAATCCTTACAGTAACTCAAGCCTATTTAATTATTCTGTAAATCTTCGTTATGTCGCTGCTGGTGGATTAATCTGTCTATGCAGTTAGCCTCTATGCTGGGGCTGTGTTGTGCTAATCCGTGAAAGGCCCACTGTTCTCTTTAATCCTGCGATCATTTGTCTCTCACTGTGCTGATGTCACATTTTAATGAATTTTTAGCAATCTGAGTAATGCCAGATAACCAGGCTTGTAACTCCCCACAGCATGGCATGCTGTTTGCATTGCCACACAAAAACTAAAAAATCATATTCCCCTGTTCAGGTAGGAATTACATAAATTAGGAGAAGGTAAAATGGGATTGGAAGCAGCAGGCTGCTCCATTTCATAAAATCTTTAATGACCATATAAATTAACCCTGGAAAGGCAAAAGGTCATCGCCACTCATTTGCATACACTCTTCTATTTGCTTTTGACAAGCAGAGCTTTCATGCAGAGAACATGATACAATTAACCCTTCAATAACCATACAAAATGCTGCTACTGACATTTTAAGTGCTGGGCATTAACTGAAAATTACACACTGCATAAAATTTTCATTGCAAATGCTGCAGTGATTGAAGGGGGAAATCGTGGCCTTCTCCACAGCCCATGCTTTATTAATAACGTTCTGACAGCAGAATGAAATATCCACTGTCATATGTAGCAGCTGAGCACCAAAAAAAAAAAGCTCCTTAGTGCTTCCCTTGCCAGGCAGGCAGGCTCTGCCACTGTGTGCGCAGGGAAACAACAGAGAGGGACAGTCGTGGGCTCCCCGGGAAACTCCAAAGAGCTAAGGGGAAGACAAGGACATTTGATTAATTCAGAATCAGAGTTGGTTTTAACCGCAGGTCCTCCAAAAGGCACCGTACGAATCCATTTATTCCATACGTGCGTTTTGCCTCTGCACAAAAGCAGAGGTGTTTAGGTGGTCCGTCATCTGGGATGTGGGGGAAGCTGCACTCTCAGACAAATACCCATGGAAATGTTATTTTAAGAAGGGGAGAAAGATCAACACTTCTTACGGTTCTCGCCTGCTTTCCAAGCCCCATCCAGTGACAATTCCTGAGCATACAGGGCAGCGTCCCTCCTCCCAGCTGGAGAAAGGTGGCCGAGCTGGGTTTGGGAGGTTAGAAGCCTGTGCTCATGATTGGACTGGGCTGTGTCCCTGCCACGCACACACATGACGTTATAGCCAGCGTCCAGCCTGCGGCTTAGGACAGCCCTGGGCCATTACTTTCCGGCTCATCCTGGGAGGGGATGCGAGACTTCTTGTACTAGATTTACTGGCCCTTTCCCCCAGGACTGGCAAATGAAGTGTCAGAGTGCTACTGACCGTCCTTATCTTGAGGGGACATAAAATTGTAAGGGCTATCGCAACTCACATTAATAAAACAGTGTGTGGCAGCAGAGGAAACAGAAAATTATGAAGGTCCTAAAAGAAAAGCTCCAGTATAATCTGGGTCTCATCAGACAGTTTTTGCAGGGTCGTCTTCCTCATTTCTGGTACGTGTTCTAAGTGTGAGAGAAATTCCCAGACATGTTCTTCTATACATCACCGTGGTGTCTGACCTCAGCCTGACCCTGGCAACAGTTTGAGAAATCTGGATGTGAACAAAGACTCAGTGTCAGCAGCAGGGGGAGATTGTGGGATAGACTCTCCCCATCAACTTAATCGCAAACAGCAGGTCTGAGGCCATAACTCTGCCCAGCTCCTCTAAGCCACAACTCATAACCTTTAGAGGTGGATTTGCCTGCAATGCCCTGCCTCTGTGACTTTTTTTTTTTCTTTCTTTCTTTCTTTTCTGGTTCTTCCTTTGAAGTAGGCAGGCAATTAGCTCTAATGCTCAAGCAATTCAGACCTGTTTTGTGGTTTCGAAGGGGAAAGCTGTTTATTACAGGTGGGCTCTTTGGAACCATAACAACTTTGCAAATTTTTAATCATGCAAAAAAATAATCAAAAGGGAACTTATATACACCATAAAGTTTAATATAAGTCAGAGGGGGAAAAAAAAGAGGTCAGTTTTGCTCTCAAAGAGAGTTTTAGAACTAAAGTGACATTTGTTTTATAAACAGACTTTAGAGTCAAAAGTATTATTGTGGAGAAACCACTTTCTTTAGAAAAGGTGTAAGTTGGGATTTGGGGTTATAGGAAGGAGTGGCTACATTCTAATATTCATATACCACATTTCCTCAATTGTAAAATGCCATAAAATGTAACATGCTTTATAGGAAAAAAAAATGAAATGTAGCTATTATTTATTAAAGGCCACCTTAGAATTGAGGGAAATACATTATATAAAATTCTAAAATATAGATACTGAAGCAGTTCTCATTTTCATTAATAAGTTTCTCTACTATTATATGCAATAATAATGAAGGTATTATAGCATTTCATAATACTGTTATATTCATAGTATATGTATTTTTAATTATTATTTTACCTCATGGGGTATTAAAAATACAGTATTTGTTTATATATTAACCTTTGTGATGTGTCTTATCTACGCTTAAAATGTGCATTAGGATTCATTAGAACTTCCCAATTTTCAGATAAATGATGATATATTTTTAAGTGCTTAAAAATAATAGGAAGAAAAAATACTACTACAGTCTTATAGAATTACAGTATAATTAACTTTCCCCAGTATTTATAATAGGCTTAAAATGATAATCTCCAGGCAACTATATTTGAAAGAAAAGTTTTGAATAACTAACTTAGAGTATTTTCACTTGAATGATCAACAATGATTGGAAAACCATTCTTATTTTAGTCTATAAAATTTGAATACATAATTTCTAAGCAAATCTACTTCAGCGCTATCCCTCTGATCCAAGCACCAGGTAACTGTGTATGCTTCCACTGCTGTCCTACACAATTGGGTACAGAAACCCTCTCTTCTGAGTCTTGTAAGAAAAACACTGGATACCCTTAAAGCCCATGAAGTGATCATGGAAAGAGGAAGCAGAGGATAGTAACTTAAACATCTGCAGTCTTGTATATTGGGAATCTACTCACTATAAGACATCTGGTTTATGGGAATTCGTTCCTGGACTCCTCCATAGTCTTCTTGACCCCAGGCATTCCCTGCTCAAATCTATCCTCCATATGATCTACTTAAATCTGACTTCCCTACTAAAAATCCTTCAGTGATCACCATCACTTATAAAGAAAAAGCTCAACCTTCTGTACATGGCTAAAATACCTCCAAGATCTGGTCCATGTCTACCTCTCCGGTCTCATCTCTCTTCACTTCCTTCCTAGCACTTTAATGCCCTAGAAAAGTGGTTCTCGAACTTCAAGCCATCAGAATCACCTACAAGACTTGTTAAAATACATGTTTCTTGGCCCTACCCTAGAGTTTCTGATTTAGTAGGCTTGGGGTGAGGCCTGAAAATGTGCCCTGCTCACAAGTTCCCAGGTGATGCAGATGTGCCTGGTCCAAGGACCACACTGTGTGAATCACTGCTCTAGAATCACCTGGCTATTCTAAATGTCCTACAAAAAGGTATTATTTATCCCTCTCTTGCATCATACTGTTGTGGGCTTCATCCTACCTCCAACCTCTCTGAAAGATCCCTCTTAGTCCCCATTGCTGGGGCCTCCTTGATTAAAAATGCATCTAAATACCAAAGTGGATCCAGTCTTGGTCCTAAGCTGTCTTCTCGTTTTTATCTACATTCTCTCCCTAGGTGACCTCATCCAGACCCACGGCTTTAAATTTTATATCTCCACTTGGATGGCTAAAAAGCATATCCAACTCACTATATCCAAATCTGATCCCCTCCCAACACACCTCACTCTGTTTCTTCCCCAGTCTTCACCATCTCGATTAATGGCACCACCAGCCACCAAAAAGCAAGAGTCATCCTTGACTTTCTTTCCCTCCCATATACATCCAAATCCATCAGCAAGTCCTGTTATTTCTAGTTTCAAAATATTTAATATATGCTAAATTCATCTACGTCTTTATACTTCCACTGCCAGAACTCTTAATCTCTTACCTGTGCCACTGAAATGGTTTCATAAGAAGGTAAGATTTGTTCTTGCTCTTCTACAGTTTATTCTTCACAACTAAATAAGATCAAGCCATTCCTCTGCTTGAATCCGGTAATAACTTCTTATTTCACTTAGACTAACCCACCAATTCCTTACTATGGCAGAAATGATTAGGCTCTTACCTACCTTTCTGATTGCATCTTATGCTGCCGACCACCTCATTCGCTAATGTTTCTCCATATTAGCCTTCTTTCTCTTCCTGGAATACGAGCAACTTATTCTTACCTCTGTCTGCAGTAGGTTTCCCCAGACTCTCTGCATAACTGACTTCTCATTATTCAGGGCTTAGCCCAACTGTCACTTCCTCAGAGAGACTGTGGCCACTGCTTCTAAAGTAGCTCTTCGTCTGTCACATAGGTGAGGTCCTCAGACTGCAGCGGCTTATAGACTTACACTTCGTATAAAACTGACCATTTGTGTATAAATATAGATATGAGAAATTATCATGTAGAAGTTACATGCTCTTTAAGATGTTACATTGCATATATTTGATTTTGCTTTTCACTTATTTATAAAAGGGATCTGATTTGATCTAATAAGAGAAGTTCCAGAGATGTTTGTGATATAAATTATGAGAATAACAAATAATTTAGGACAAGACAAATTTTTGAGAAAGATTTGACCAATTACCTGAGGTTGCTCTCAACTGCTGCTCTGTAAAATCATCCTCACAGGTCCTGGCTCCCAAAGAGGCCGTTTCTGCAGAGAATATCCGAGTGAAAGGTAATTAGCACACCATATCCAACACTCAGGTCACAAACAATACCAAAATCACCCCAGATACGGCTAAGAATCAAGTGGAGCTGGGTGAGTCTCTAGTACACCTTATCTCCTAGTGAGCAGTGGTTGGCAGAGTGAGTCCAGAGAATAGTAGAGTTAGATTTAATACTGAATGATCAGCAGCACACAGCAAATACACAAATATAGATAGAATATGGAACCCGAAGAGATTAAGCCTAATTTTACCTCTTGGCTATATTGTCAAACCTATGGATGATAGGAATGCAACGGTTGACAGAGAATCGGTGTGTTTTTCTAAGACAAATAGTATACCTAACTCTAGATTACAGGATTATTCATCATTATGACACTGGCACATCACATAAAATTTTTTAAAAAGTTATTATATGTTAGCTACTGTGAGAGACCAAAGCAAACATCAGGTACTGAAGATGGAAACTTGAAGAATAAGTCCAAGTCACCAATAAACCTACATTTTTATTCTGATCTTTGATTTGAGTTACAGAGTAGAATTCACAACAATTCACTGGTTTGCTAAAGTCAACACACCCCAGACACAAACCATTCTTTTCATCTAAGCATGTTCTTCCTTTGCATTTCCTGCTGTAGCTACTAGATTAATAATCCATAAAAAAAACAACATGACCTCAAAAATCACCTTCAACCCCTCATTCTTTCTCCACATTGAGTCATCAGATGCTGTTGATTCCATTTTATAATGTCTCCTGGCATCTGTCTCCCTTTATTTCTTCTGTCATCTTCTCTGGCCTGACAATTTCAATCGCCTCCACAACAGTCCACCTGCCATGATACCCTTGTCTTTCCAATCCAATCCTTCAAAACATCCCAAGAGTTATCTTTTAAGAATACAGAATTGCTTGGGCACAAATCATGGCTCCACCTCTCTCTAGGTATGGAAACTTGAGCAAATTATTTAACCTCTCTCAAGCCTCAGTTCCTTCATTTGTAAAATGCAGCTATAATTGTATAAATAATTAATAATCATAAGAGAAAATAAATACAAATAAAGGTACGATGTGCTATAGTCTTCAAAGTCAGAAAAGATCAGGTCTTACTGATAGGTTAAGAAAAGTTGTCTCCGTCCCATAATTCTTTAACTGCCAAAAAGAATCATGTTTATCTTATATTTCTAGGCAGTAGCATCACTAGTGGATTCTGAAGGCTTAAAAAAATAATTAACCTTGAAAACAGAAATGCCCACACCAAGGCACTATTACTGTATTTACTCATTTTTTTTTTTCCATCTGTGTACAAAACCTCTGACCTTTGGTGGTAACCTATTTAAAAACAATATAATCCTAATGAACACTCAGTGCGTCCCCGACCAAGCATTACATTTTCTTATACCTGCATCTTAAATTAATCTTAAAAAGAATAATTATCCTCAGTCTTTGCTTATAATTAAAGCAATAACTTCCAAATGGATCACAGCATTGATGTCTATCCAGTATTTTACTGATAAAGCCCACCTTCTTCCTCTAGCTACCCCTCACACTTCATACCTTGATCGATGATGTTCCTTTTACTTTGAATGCCTTTTGGTTCTTCTCCTGTTAAACTCCTATTCTTCCCTCAAAACCCAAAGCAACTGTCACCTTCTCTGTGCTCCCATAACAATTAGCTTATATATGTTGCAACACTTCTCATGATGTATTGTGATAATTTTGTACATGATACCTGTATATTTCCCCAGTAAATTAGCAGATTCTCAAGAGCAGCTTTTCATCCTTACAGATTCTCAGCTAAGAACAGAGTGAGGTATATCAACATCACCTAGGATACTTTTTTAAAAAATACTACTGTACATCCTACATCCTGAAACAGATGAGTTTCAAGGTGAAAATTTTGTAAAAGCTTCTCAGAGTCTCAGGATTCTAAAAATAGAGCTATTCCAATGATATTAAATGCAGATAATACTTCTTATATATATATGTATATATATGTGTGTATGTAAAACCATTTCTTTTCTAGAAAATAAATAAATATAACTTATCAAAGGATGCTTAGTAGTCCTTATTTTAATATGCACATACATACATACACTTCAACGTATCATATGGACTTGCTCAAATAGATACCAGAAGTACCTAAATTAATTTGACCAAATGACTGCTACTCTTTCAAGATGAATGAAAATACAAACAAAACAATGACAACTTATTGAGTTCGTGAAAATAAACTAAAACAACGACAATTTATCAAGTGCTAAGCTGTTTGTCTAGAAACGATCATTTAATCCTCATACTGAAATGATGAAGCAGTTATTAATCCTTATTTTACAAATCAGGAAACTGGGGCTTAAAGAGGAGACGGTAACTTGCCCTTGGCCATCGAGGTAGTGACAGAGCCTGGAAGGAAACCCAGGCCTGCCTGGTATAAACGTCTGTGCAATTTGAATGTGTTCAGTTCTAACACCACGGTATTTGGGAGCCCATAAAGGTTTTCCTGGTCTTAAGGTTGCTGTTGAGTCGGAGTCGACTCAACAGCAACCCTACAGGACACTACTGGACAATCATTGGATCATTATAAGGATTAAATGATTGTTTCTAGGCAAACAGCTTGCCCTCAATGAACTGTCATTGCTGTATTTTATTTTCATGAACTCAGTAAGTTGTCATTGTTGTTTTATTCCCCTAGGTCTTAGTGAAGGCTGAAAACTAAATGCGGGGGCGGGTGGAGAAAGCAACTTGGCAGTAGTTCTGTTAAAATTCTGATATTTCACAAAGCAGTTACATTCCTTGAATACAAAGAGTAACCAAATAATGTTTTGGTGCCGTCTGATAGTGATTTAAGAAAATGTACGAAATATTGAAACCGGAAAGTTATTTAATCTCACAAACTGGGTCATGTGGCACTTGGCGAATGCTCCAATGAGAGTAAATGGTGCAAACAATTTCATAAAGAAATCTAGTTCAATGTGTTATAGTATTCTTTTTATACCCTCAACAATGCTGTTCCATTTATACAAATGGTATAAATATTTTAATAAAAGAGCTTTTAACTTATCAGATGAACTGATTAATCTATACTCTTCTGCCTGTGTAAAATGGAATGTTTAAACCTAGTAAGGATACATCACATCTTGCAATATTTCACTTTAATAATTGCTCTGTAGTAACAAATCTGACTGCTGTTAACAAGGTCTCTTTTGCTGGTGATTTAATCAAATTACTAATTGGTGTTCTCTAGCACCTGACCTTTCCTGTTTAACACTATTTAAAAATAATATCACTGGCTTAGTTTATCCAGTACTGTCCTTTATCCTGTCAATTTGGTGATAGCACATTTGAAAATGATACCAAATTACTCTTTGTTATTAGTACAATGTGTTAATAAAATCGGCAGCATTTTCTGTGGAATAGTGTATTGATTATCACAATCATCGTTATCAAGAACATTATTTTACAGAGTATTTGCTCTGTGCCAGGTACTGACTGATGTTCTTTATATGCGTTATATCACAGCTGACAAGAGGTGAAGCTATGATTTGAACCCACACAGTATTATTTCAGGGAGAGTTCTCTTAACCACCATGGTATTCTGAACCATATTTCTGAAATCATAAAAGTATCTCTCCTTCTGATTCTGAAGTTATTTCCAGTGTTCATTTTCCTCATTTGGCCTGAATTCTGCTAATCACCCATTTTCTTAGCCCAACCCAACTGGTTACATTTAAAAAGTCAAAGCTGAAAATCTCAATTATTAAGTGGTCTCTATTCCTTTAAATGGTGAGAAGCAAAGTCCTCGAGACTCATTTGCCTGGACTGCCACACCCACTCAAAAGCATATCTATTTCATTACTCCTTTTCATCTCCCCAACCCCTCACACTAATACTATTTATTCTGGCAAATAAACTGATAACTTTTAGCCATTTAATTTTGGTTCAAAAATTATCAAGTTCCTACATGATATAATTTTTTCCTCGCTAAGTGGAATAATAGTTAAGAAAAAAAATGAACTATAATTCCAACAAATCTAATGGTCAGAGAAGGATCCAAAATTTTTAACTTTTTAATCATAGTTTAAATGTATAAGCAGAGAGTTCTAAGTTTAAGATCTTTTGCTGTGATGCAGGAATAAATCCAAAATGTACTTGATGATCGTGACAGCCATGTGCTTTTTATATTCTTAAAAACAAAACTTGGGGAAGATCCAGCACAAGAACAGTGACAACTGGAATTTCAAACTCCAAGCATAGTTGTTGTTAGGTGCCGTCTGGTTGGTTCAGACTTACAGCAACCCTCTCTATGTACAACAGAATCAAACACTGCCCAGTCTTGTGCCATCCTCACAATTGTTGCTATGTTTGAGGCCACTGTTGCAGTCAGTGTGCAAATCCATCTCATTGAGGGAGGGTCTTCTTTTTCACTTTATCAAGCATGATGTTCTTCTCCAGGAACTGGTCCCTCCTGATAATATGTCCGAAGTACGTGAGAGATGAAGA
>NW_004443954.1:730499-731634 GCF_000243295.1 Trichechus manatus latirostris
AAGATCAGACTTTACTAATGTGAAGATAGCATTGTTCCTATCTATCAACAGATTGCTCAAGTAAATCGTATGGGATTTGCCATGATCTCTCTTTATATTGCCTAGCACAATATTCATTCCTCAGCATGTTGTGTTGGCTTTGATAGGTTGCTCATCAATATACAAAACACCTGGCCCACACACTGATCCCTGCCCGCAAAGAGCCTTTGTGCATGCTAAGCAGTGGCCATTTATTTCGTCCCTTTGCCTCCTATCTCATAGATAGTTTTTAAACCATGAAAGTCTCTACTTTCTACCCCCAAAACTAGTTGCCATTGAGTTGATTACCAGGGCTTTCTTCTGAGATGCCTCTTGGTGGACTCAAACCTCCAACCTTTCGATTAGCAGCTAAGCGCATTAACCGTTTGCAGCACCCAAGGACTCCTTTCTACCCCACAGTTACCAAGTTTTCCTAATAACCTCACAGTAGAGCAAAAGCTTTAAAAAAAAAATGTATTTAGTAGAAAAGAAAATAAATGGGTATCCAGTAGGACTTCTTTTTCACTATTTCCCTTAACTCTTTCAAAGACTCCTTATAAAGGTATCGTTTACCCTCAGGAAAGTTGCATTGCTTTGTGTCAATCATGTTATTTAGTTCTTGGATTTTCAGGAAGCATCCATAACTTCTCTCATGGTTTCACCTTCTGTAATGATAGTTACCTCCCACCAAGACGGCACTGTTTTTAAAATGCTTACGATAATTGCAGAGTTGAATCAGTTTCACAACTCTTTTTAAAATGTTTTCTGCAACCTTTTAATGATTTCATGATTCCCGAGATTTTATTTCAACCATCTTCACTGTGGTTTTCGTACATACTCTTTGGGAATGTTTTCCTAAAACCATCATTTGGTCTGCTGTTGAGAATCAAAGCAAGTAATCCCTGTGTTGAAATAATGGTCAAATTTTTTTAAAAACGATCTGAGATTCATTCTCTTTGCTTGAGAAGTTTGACCACGCGAAGATAAAATATAAGACATCAGTGACATAAAATTACCTACTTCTGATGAAAGGAAAGACAACACACAATACAGGGAATGTCAGCAGAACTTAACTAAGGCAATGTCATAGAAGCTTCCTAGACTCATCCAAACACCT
>NW_004443954.1:732742-739199 GCF_000243295.1 Trichechus manatus latirostris
TTTTTTTTTTGGTTATATATGACCATGGAAACAAAATACTCAGATTTCAAGGTGGCAATAAGGGGCAAAGTTAAAGAATATAAAGCATCTAGTATGGCGCAGTGGTTAAGAGCTACAGCTGCAAATCCTATAGGGCAGTTCTACTCTGTCCTATAGAGTTGCTATGAGTTGGAACTGACTTGATGGCAATGGGTTTGGTTCTCAGGTAATAATGAATAAGCAGTAGTTGTACTCGTGTATGATTTTTCCCTGCCTTTGCTCTATTCCGCTAAACATGAGTTTGTCCAAGAAAAGAGTACACCCATTTGGTATTAAGGCTTTTGAGATTATATTTATACATAATCAACTCTCTGACCATCAGTTAATTTCATTAGGCCTTTAAAATATCACTATTATTTGTGTGAATATCTTGGAAATAGCAAATGTTAACAAGACTAAATACTGATTTCCTAAGCAATGTAGTTTGAAAGTTTTTTAAATCCCTAAGCAAATTTTACACACACTGTAATAAAAGTTGTATCTGTACCAAGATGTAAAGACTGCTCAATTCATGCTGGCTTGGCCATTTACAAAAGTCACAGTGACAGAAAATGAACTCTGAAGGGCTGGGAGTGCTAATACAAATCAGCTCTAGGTTTGTTTGGTTTTTTTTTTTGCAAGAGAGGGATCCTTCCCACAGTTACTGCAAACCCCACTGCAATCACCTGAACTATATGCCCTACTGAACACATCATTATTACATAAAACGCTTATTTTTTCTCCAAAGCAATTCATAATTAATCAAGGACAATATTTTAGAGCATTCACAAAGGTAATGTTAAAATGGCAAATGTACTGAATAAGGAATTCAATTCATGGATTCAAGCCGTGTAAATATAAATAGATCTATTACCATCTTGGAGCCAGCCTTCTCATCTGTAAGATGGAGACAAAATCACGTCCTCTGCTTGTCACACTAAATCATGGTAAGTACGAACTGTTATCATCACCTCCAGGTGAGAGAGCAAAGAAAACAAAAATAAAGTCTATGTATCACACTTCCTAAATATTTACTGTCTTACACAGGCTAACTTTGGATATACTACTACTTATGATAAACTACTCTATCCAGTTGTACATACAGGGGAAATTACTGCTTCCCACATGCAAGCTTATTTGTTTTGTGAATAACATATGTCCATAAAAGAAAATCCTCAGATGACTAGATCAACTCTTTTTACTAACACCATAATAGTTGAAATAATTTTTCCATTAGCCTAAGATGCAGAGAAGTTTCCTAAGTTATGTAAAAATAATCCTTGGATTTTCATTCATGAGGGTATTATACATATCACCACAGTAGAAAAGGTCATATTTATGTAGCTATGTCTCCCAGGTTACATTTATAAGCATTGACCTATGCAATGATGGATATAAATGTAGGTGGAATAAATCTGGACACAGAAAGTTAGTGAAAGTATGCAGAGTTCCAGAAAAGAAGACTAGAAAGCTAGGTTTGAGGCAGGGTGAAAAATGTCCTATTGGAACCGTCTATGAATTTTCAAGGCAACACTTATGCATACCCATGAAATGTTTACTTAATAAATCATTCATTAATGAGCAAACAGATTGATGAGATTGGGCACATTACTTTCTCTGGACTGTATTAGCAGTAGAAAAAAAAATGTTTCCGAGGCAGAGCCAATTTACTTTCTCCTTTGCCTGGATGCAAGTATTGGCAAAGAGTTCCTTGATCTAGGCAAAGTGAGAGCTTTAAGCCGGGGGTGCCAGGATCATACTTGTATCTTTGGGCTGCTGTGTGGAAGACAGAATGGAAGGGGAAGAGTTTTGCTGTAAGAAAAGGACACTGGAGTGTCCACTGCACTTCAATCTATTACTGCTTAGAAGAAATCATGAAAAAGAAGCAACTGTGATTCCATTTGGGGGAAATGGAATACAACAAGTCTAAGACAGGGGTGAGAGAAGAGATGATAAGTTCGATTTTGAACATGAATATGAGTAGGGCTGCTCAGTAAGCATTTGAGTTTATAGACCTGGATCTTGGAAGAGAATTCTGAGTTAAAGTATTTGAAAGAAGTATTAACTAAAGGCTTGTAAGTGAATGACATTTTTCATAGAGTATGTAACGTGGGGGCTGAGGACAGAACTCATGAGGAATAAAAATTAAGAAGTGACACTGAAGGATACTGAGGGATGACAAAGGATACTGACAAAGAAGAGTCAAAGAGATAGGCACAGGACCAAGGAGCAATTGGTAAGATAGTGGCCAAAGAAAAGTAACGTTTCCAGAAGTTTTATGCACATGTGTAAAATGGCACAGACAAGTCAAGTAAAATAAAATCACTGGTGATATCGTGAGAGATAATGGTGGGTTGAACCAAGGAGGCAGTAGAGAGATTGGTAAAAAGCACTCCCTTGGTATATGAAGGGGATTCGTTCCAGGACCCCCGGCTGATACCAAAATCTGCGGATGCTCAAGTCCCTTATATAAAAGGGTGTAGTATTTGCATATAACCTGTGCACATCTTCCTGTATATTTTAAATCATCTCTAGATTATTTATAATACCTAATACAATGTAAATGCGGTGTAAAGAGTTGTTACACTACATTGTTTAGGGAATAATGACAGGACAGGAAGAGAACAATGCTCAAACAATGAGGGTTGGAGAGACAGGATCTGTGAAATGGCAGGAAGCTACAGCAGGGGATGCCTACACGTCACGTCATTTGTGTGGATCAGTGTCATGCTTGGCGTGTGGCAAATTCAAGTTTTAATTTTTGGAACTTTTTTTTTCTGAATATTTTCGATCCACAGTTGGTAGAATCCACGGACGCAGAACCCGCAGATACCGAGGGCCAACTATATATTTCAAAGGAGGAACACACAGGACTTGCCAATGGTTTTGGTGATAAAAGTGAAAGAACCAGAAGAGTCAAGGATGATTCCAAAGTTTCTGGCCTAAGAAATTAAAAAAATGAAGATGTCATTTACTGAGGTGAGGAAGAATGCAAGTAGAAGGATGTGGGAGAGAAGACAGAGTTTGGAATCAATCATTTTGAACATGTTTAGTGTTAGATACCCTGTTACACACCCAGTAAAGGTGTCAAGTAGGCAGGTGTGTATGTATGTGTGGGGGGGAGGGGGGTAAGAGAAGAGGAGAGTTCAACATCTATCTAAATGGTAGTTTAAGCCCCTAAGATGGAGTAAGATCATCTAGAGAATGAAGGTCCAGAATTGACCCTGGGATACGCTCCCACACAGTGTGGTACCAAAGAGTGGGGTCACTAGGAGCAGTCTATCCCAGCAGGGAGAAGTATCTGATGGATGATATTGTTTAGCATGAAACTCTGGTGGTAGAGTGGTTAAGTGCTACGGCTGCTAACCAAAGGTTTGGCAGTTCAAATCCACCAGGCTCTCCTTGGAAACTCTATGGGGCAGTTCTACTCTGTCCTATAGGGTTGCTATGAGTCTGAATCGACTCGACAGCAATGGGTTTGGTTTTTTTTGGTTATTGTTTAGAATTGCAGTGTATGGTAAAACATACTAAAGCAGACCAACTTTTAGTCAGTTTTTATTATTGTTTTAAAATTCACTAGAGGGGATATGCCCTCTTTATTGCCTGTACAGGCAGAAAACATTCTCACTGTTCCCTTCCAAAAAAAGAAGACAGGGAAGAAGACCGAGCAGGAACAGTCAACGAGGGAGGAGAAACCCAAGAGAAAACGGGATGTGGAAAGTATAGTGAAAGAAATATTTCAAAAAGAAGGGAGAGGTCCACTGCTCAGATGCTGCTAGTTGGTAGAAAAAGATGAGGACTGAGAATTGACTGCTCCATTTGCCAAAGATTGAGTCCTTCGAGTACTTGTCCACCACTTTGTGGAGTGGTGAGGAAAAACACCTCCTGAGCTTGGTTATAAGAGAGAATGACAGTGGAGGACATGGAGATATTAAGTGTAGATAATTCTCCGAAGAATTTTGCTCTAAAAAGCATCAGAGAAACGGAGCAGGATCTGAAGGTAGATACGGCACCATAATCATCACCGCGAGGGGCTTTTAGGGAGACACGGAGAACGTCTGCACGGTGATGAGAACGAGCTAGCAGAGAGGGAACAGGGTGGCCTTGGGTGTGGACTTCTGAAGAAGAGTAAGGACGAATGTCAAACTAGCAGAGAGGTCAATGGAATTGAGGCTGAGGCTTATCATATTCATAGACATTGGAGACTACCAGGAATCGTGACAAGAGATGGGCAGTAGAGCTGGGGGACTAGGAAAGGCGGAGGAGCACAGAAAGGCGCCAACATGAATGTGAATGACATAAAATAGGGACTGGGAAAGAGGTTCAGAGAGCAGAATCCTTTTTCTTTTCTTTTTTTTTAGCATATGAAACATACCTATTGTCTTTTTTGTGATACACAATGACAGCAATTATATTCTTTGAATAAAGATTTGGCTAGCAATCCTGTTTAGCTATGAGTTAAGACAACCACTTTTTCATTGTAGATATTATGGAGGCCATATATGCAAGAAAGTAATATCAACAAAGATGAAAGCCCTTGCAGAACATATATATTTCTCTATTAAACTCTTAAATTAAGTTTTATGGCCATACCATCACACTGTATTTTTCATAATCTTTCCAAGTTTGATTTAAAAAATGTAATTATATATAATTCATATTGTGCATGTATTTTAAGACTCCGGTACAAGATAATTAAAAGGTTTCAAAATGTGTGGTAAAGTACAAAGTTTACCACATAACCATGAAAGATGCTGTCATGACTAAGCAGATTACATAAGTCATGACCATCACTGATGTAAAAGGTGACTTGTGTACTGAAATCACATTGCATGAACATCCTCAAAACAAACAAAAATAATTCAGCAAAAGAGTAAATGGAAAACTATTCTAAAATGCATGATAACAGCAACGAATAGGGAAAAATCAACTTTAATAAGTGTGAACAATTCACAAACGATAAGCAGAATTCAAAAATACAAATAGATGCAAAAACAAAGAAATGAAGAAATGAGAGACACAGTCCCCTTATACCAAGTGTTTTCGGGGAAGGGAAAGGGGGTGAGTGGTAAATAAAACAAATAGTAAAAAGTAATTTTCCTTTTTACCTCACTTCTATAAAATATAAATAAAAACATCTCTAATGTGGTAAATACTTTTCACCCAATGCAGAATTCCCTTTTGAGGATTTTTTAAATTAACACTATTAAGGACATAGAAAGGATAGAAAAAATATATTTAATCCAACAAAATAAGCAACACAGGAATAAATGACATCTTTTACATGATCAATATTTCTCTAACTTTCCCGAACATTATACATTTCTTTCAAGGAGCCCTTGCCTGCTCGGTGGTTAAGCGCTCAGCTGCTAGCCAAAAGGTCAGCGGTTAGAACCCACCAGCCCCTCCACAGGAGAAAGATGTGGCAGTCTGCTTCTATAAAGATTATAACCTTGTAAACCCTATGGGGCAATTCTACCCTGTCCTATAGGGTGGCCATGAATTGGAATTAACTCGACAGCAATGCGTGTACATTTCTTTACCCCGATTCTCACATCTGTCCTCAAGAGGCAACAGATAATGTATTGCCTGATACTCCAGAACTCGATTTCCAGACTGAAGAAAACTGACCTCTAATTTGCAGAGGTTGTTTGCCAGGGTGGGAAATATGCAGAGCCTTGTCTGCTTTTTGTAACTACGTTGTGAATTACATAGATGTTGACAAGCATCTCCTTATTTTCAGAAAATTAGAATGTAAGAGGGCGAGGCCACATGGAATACGGGGGGATCGATTTTCATCTGTTCCAATTCTGCACCCCATCTCCTCTGTCATAGTCTAAAAGGACTGCACCACATCTATGTATTGAGGTGGGCATTTTGTCTTCCTTCCTCCTGCCAAACGTATACAAGAATCCTGTCTTACTAAGAGTCCTATAAATAGGGACAAATGAACTTCTCCTAACTGATCTCCCACAAAAACGTCACCTACCGTGAATGTTCCATTTCCCCTTACGTCTAGTTTACCTCATGATCTAGTTCTGGGGGTTTTGTTTGTTTTTCCTGTATCCAATAAGTATTTATTGAATATTTGCTGTGTGCAAGGTACTCGGAGAGTCACATCATGGAATTAGGACAGTTCATAGATATTTCAGTTTAATCCATCTTTTTTATTTAGAAAGATAAAAAATTGTCCTGGACATGCACCTGTTGCACATTCCGTAATATATTTCCTCTAGACTTATTCAGCATAAATGACATTAATCCACAGCAAAAACCGAACTCGTTGCCATTGAGTCAATTCCGACTCATAGAGACCCCATAGGACGGAGCAGAACTGCCCCATAGGGATTCCAAGGCTGTGAATCTTTACGGAAGCAGATGGCCACATCTTCCTCCTGGGGAGTGGCTGGTGGGTTTGAACCTCCAACCTTTCAATTAG
>NW_004443954.1:739430-750849 GCF_000243295.1 Trichechus manatus latirostris
GCCTTACTCAGAGCCCCTTTCACCTCTCCCCTGCCCACTTAGTCTGAGAAGTTTCCCAAGGTCGAACCTTCAGACCTTTAGTGAAATCCTTGATTCCTTCATCCCCTATATTTAGTGAATAGGTTTGCTCTCTGGACTTATTTTTAATGTTCTTCCCTATTTACCAACAGTTACCCCAGTTAGCCCATAGCCCCTTAATATGTCCAGCTCTGTGACTGGCCTTGAACGAGGTCCTTACTCGAGGTCTTCTCAACAATTCCTCCTCTTGCGTATATGGCCACCACCAAGCTTCCTGGAACACCTCTTCAGTGATGTCATTGTCATTCTTCCAGCCAAAATCTTTGCTGTTGTGTGCCGGCGAGTCCATTCCAGCTAACAGCTACACTTCCAGCCCAAAACTTCAGGACCGTCTTATTTTCTGCCTTATCAAATCCGAACTTCTCTGCTCAGCTTTCAACCCTTTTCATAGTCACCACCGTCTACTCAATTTTTGTCACTTTTCTCTTAAGTGGCCATTATTAGGCTCTCAACTAGTTTCTTGCTTCTCAGGCAACCTTGTCAATATTTTTTTATCCCTAAATTTTAACCATGTCATTTCCCCTCTCAACCCTAAGGGCCACACCAAAACAAACAAAACTATTTTATTTTTCCAGTCCTCCTCTTTTTCCCAATTCTACTCACCTAACCCCTCCACTACCATACCAAGCCCCACAGATCTAATGCTCCTGTAAACAGTACTGAACTTGATGTAGTTCTTTAAACTGTCATCATTTACTTAGTTTACTGTGTGACAAGGACATTGATTCTGTCTTCTAGGTAGATTCCAAACTCATTGAGGGCAGGGGCTGCTTTCCCTTCTCTCTCTCTCACAACCCAGGCCAAATGCTACACCCAAAGCTCCTGCTCAGTGGATTCCTCTCAAGTGGTTTCTATAATCAATACTGAAGGCAGAGGAGAGTCCTCCAGGTAATAGTTAAAGGAGGGTCATTTTCTCCACTTGATTCTGATTCCAATTTATTCATCAAGTATTGGCCACTTTCTAGGAGTCCTGGTGGCACAGTGGTTAAAGTGCTTGGCTGCTAACCAAAAGGTCATTGGTTCGAACCCACTAGCTGCTCCATGGAAGAAAGATGTAGCAGTCTGCATCCATAAAGATTATAGCCTTGGAAATCTTAAGGGGCAGTTCTACTCTGTCCCCTGGGATCACTGAGAGTCAGAATTGACTCAATGGTAATGGATTTTATTTATGTATTTATTTATGGATACTGACTATTTAGACGGAAGTATTTGGTATTCGCTCTCAAAGCTAAAGGAATTTAAAACACTATTAAAATAAGCTAGAGGAGGGAGAAGTTCTATGAGGTTGTAAGCCAGCTTTATTAACAATTATTTCTCTTCTTTCTCTCACATACTACAGTTTCACCTTCTAGAAATAAGTTACCCTCCACTGTTCTCTGTCCCCAAGTCCCTTCTTGTGACTACTTTGTGAGTGTGTAAGTTGTACGCATTTAATTCTATGAAGCCTAAGCACATTCTTGCTTGAAACAAAAGCTCTAGAGGATAAAATGAGAGTCTACAATTATCACAAAATGGCAATAAAATTACCTCACCACACTTCCCTTGAGAACCTTGGTCAAGGAAGAACTGGCTGAGGCTGAATCAGACCATCAACCTGACTTTTAATTTTATGAACTACGATAGTTTTGATAAGGAAATATCTTCAAAGGGTCCGTATCATTTCCGTAAGCAAGAAGAAGACTAAGTGTGAAAAGACTGCTTGAACCCAGGCTTTAAGGAAAAAAAAATCTTAGGAGCAAATATCAATAGCATTTTCTCAATTTCTTTTCCTTAAAAAAGTGCCCTTTTAAGTGAGGGAATTGCAGTTAAAAATTATTTTATAGCTCTTAAAACGAAAACATTTGCCTATTAAGTTGTAATGACCCACAATATTCTATCTATAAAGTATCATTTGGCTTCCTGCTGTTTCATGTAACTTTCACTGAACCTGTTTTTATTGTTTCCTAATCTACCCTAATTTGCCTAAACCACTGATTTGCCATTTCTCATACTGTTTGTTTACATTTCATTGAAAATGTGTAAGAAAAAGTGTTTTAAGGACTAGGAATAATGACAGACTTAGACGTGTGATTCTACTTCACAGTATAAAAGACTTCAAATTAACAAGTACCCACTAGGTAGCAAGGGCCACACTTGGCTATAGAGACTCTAAGATGGAAACGACCATCTCATGCCCTCAGAGAGCTTGAATCTGGAGGACAAGACAAAACAGAAGGAGCCACCACTACATGGAAGTGATATGCTGGTAGTAGACGCGAGTATTCTTGAGACAAAGGAGCAGAGAATAATCAATTCTGTGCGACAAGGAAGAATGAATGCAATATGCATCTTATTATAGATCATGACATTTTTAGAGTTTTTCTTTTCAGGAGAAACATTTTATAGACAAAGGAGGAGATAGGAAAGATGATCAGAATTTAAAACCTTCTCATAACACCATGTAAACAGCAGAGTATGATAAAGAAATAAAGGAATGTTGAAGTAGGAATCGGAGGGCTTCAGTTGCGCCACTGAAGAGCTGTGTGACCCTGAGCGAGTCCTGAAGCTGTTGGACGCCTCTGTTTCCTCGGCTATAAAATGAAGAGGTGGATCTAGATGGGCCTTGAGGATCCCTTTGGCTTTCCCATTAATGGAATGCCACAATTACTTTTGTCAACTTTTATGTACTTGTGACAAAGCTGACTACAGGACCTCATAAGATGGAACAATAATTCACCTTTAACTCACAAATGTTATGTGTGAGTTTATATTTAGAACCCTCCCTATTTGCATCTCCTCTCACATTATTAGCCCTTTGGTCCTTTAGATTTGCATAACCCTTAATACTTTTCAAAGCATATTCACATTCTTCATCCCAAATGCTCTGAGTGAACTTCCAGGTGCTGACCATATCCAAATAAACTTTCTTCACTTACAGCCAAGACACATATCCTATAACCTTCTTACTCACTCTTATTTTACATTACTCTACTTCATGCTTAACTTGAGGTTCTTGGGTCACTCAAATGGTTCGTGCTCAACTACTAACCTGAAGGTTTGCTGTTTGAACCCATCTAGCGGTGTCACAAAAGAAAGGCCTGGCAATCTGCTTGCATAAAGATTACAGCCAAGAAAACCCTATGGAGCAGTTCTACTCTGTAAAACATGGGATCATCATGAGTTGGAATGGACTTGATGGCAAGAGGTAAGTTTAACTCTATCCCTTTCCTCTTTCTTTTCTTCTAAGAAGAACCAGACACATCATTTCCTAGTCCCTCCTTACCCCTTTTCTCAGACACCAGTTTTTGTAAATCACGGAACCAGGTTTGTTTTGACTGAGAGCTGAAATCTGAAGCCTCAAGCAGCAGAAACACAAAAGTGATTCTGGGGACTACTTCTGTCAGTTTGATTTAGGAAAACTCAAATTTCCTAAGACGGTTTCTTCAAAAATATGATGTCCCTGGAAGTTCTTGTATTTGGGGAAAGAAGGTCTGTCTTTGCAGCCAGGATGCCCCAGAGGCACCAATCCTACTAAGTGCATGGTTGTATTAGGGGGTTGAGATTTCAGGGAGCGCATTAAACTCAACAGCACCAAACAGACTGTCTCCGTCTTAAGGAAAGCAGTGTTTAGGTATCATTCCAACTATGTGCTACTAGTTTTCTTTAAAAAATAGCATTTCTTGTTGAGGATATATTAATATTCTAGTGAAGGCTATGGAGCTCTAGTGGCGCAGTGGTTAAGAGCTCAGCTGCTAACCAAAAGGTCAGCAGTTTGAATCCACCAGCTGCTCCTTGGGAACCCTATGGAGCAGTTCCACTCTGTCCTACAGGGCCGCTATGAGTCAAAATCGACTCGACTGTAATGGGTTTGGTTTGGTTTGTTTGTTTTTTGTAAAAGCTATAGACCTCCTTCCTATAAAAAAGCACATAAGGGATCATGGAATACCTAGGTCTATGGACAACCTGTGCACAAATAAATATGCTTTTTTGAGGATATTATATAGAATATAAAAAGAGTAATTCACATTTCCTTTTTTACGGCCATCATGTAAAACCTTTTCATTCACACCTTTACCAGAAAACCAAGGATGAAGCTGTGTAATTGGGACAGTCACTTTGTTGGTATCTTTTCGTTTTTAATAATTACTAAAGACAATGCTCGAAGAACGGCATGATGATGAGTGAAGAACAACTATATGTTCTCAATCAAAACGTCTTACAAGACCAATTAAAATAGGATTTTAAACTGAAAGGAGTAGAATTCAGCCAGCAACACCCTAAGCATTTAGTAGGCACTGATTTACACAATCTGAGATGTTGTTGTTGTTTTTTGACAAAAAAAGTTAATGTCAAACCACATGGACACGTCTACATGAAGACAAATTAGCTGATCATCAAGGTAAAAACAAAACAGAATTCCACTTCGGAAGAGCAATATGAAGTCCAAAAAGGATTAACTGAGCCTTTTTTTAATGGAATAATAAAATGCTTTGGAGTCTTATTCTTACATATTGGCAAGAAATGTTATTCCAGTAGCCTGAAATTTCTAATGGACCTCTCCAAATACTTAACTAAATCCTTATGTAGAATACAGCTTTCAAATATAAAACGAATAGCAATAACGAATGTCACCTTCAACATGTAGATTACCAGGAGAAAATGCAACATTTCTGCGTTGTTCCTAATTTTAGGCATAATTTTGAGAATTTGAGTTCTAAACAAATACTATTTTCAAGGAGGCATAAAAAATACCAGCATACAAAGCAGCTTCATAAAATTTAATATGTATTCTACAAGAAGTGGGAAAAATTTTGATTTGAAAACCAAACTTAGGAAGAAGGAAAGATTAAAGAATTCAACTCGTTTTTTAAGTAAAGTTGATTTCCAGACATCCCTTTTAATCCTCCAATTCAACCACAAATTTTATCACTAACGTACCTAAAAGAAGTATGAAAACACTGAAAAATGATATTTTTGGCACCAACTGTTGTGATTTTTTTTTTCCCTAATGAGCTTATAAATACTCTTGATCAAAACAAGAAGTTTTGTCATGAGAGTTTACTTGGGAAAAAGGTGGCTTTAGAAAAGCTTGGTAAAACTCAAGAAATAGAATAGATTGAAAAGTTATAGTATTAATTTCAAATCATCTGGAGATGGCTAAGAAACAAAGGAGTGCTCTCTTCTTCCTCACGGTGAATCCTAAATTCCAGACTTTTCTTACAAAACACAGAACAAACAAACACTTAACAGAAAAATTATTTTTACGATTTTTATTTATAACTGTGTATGTTTCTATCAGAATTTCAGATCCCCAAACAGGCCACGAGATAGTTTAAATGTTGAAATTTTTAAACAACAAGACAGTATACACTCCTTGCCCCACACTCACCATCTTTGCCTTAAAAAATCATAATAACATTTGTCACTTGCAAATACATTAATGACATTTGGTTCTTGGGGAAATTAATCTGGTTGAATGCCATCAAATTAAAAACGAGACAAACACGAAAGTACACATGAAGTAGTTAATGTATGCCTATTTTTACCTAACAAGCATATGATACAAACATATCAATATCTTTTCTTCCACAGCATATACTGCACTTCTTAAATTTGGCTCATCACCTAATGTTACTCTCTGCATGAAGAATTAAAAACAAAAATGTAGCAAACGTTCTTCGCTTGAAATCTAACAAAGAAAAAAAAAATACTTGTTCTTTCTTAGACAACATGAACTGCATTCAAAGCTGCATCACTAAGGCTCCTAGCACACAGCACAACTAGCTATACGTCTAGAAGTTTCATGGGCTTCATCCCAGGCGCCACAAGCTGAAATTCCAGGCCTCTGTATCATTCCCTGAAACATCTGCAAAAGAACCTGACATTCTTGAAAAATGAAATAAGCTAAACATTCACTTAATTAAATTGTTAAAACGTATTTATTAGTTCATGGGATAAAAATAGCTGTTTTATACCAAAAAACAACATGTAGATTTAAATTGTAAATATTTTCAACACAACTTCACTTTTACTTTAGAGTTTAATGCTCCTAGACCTTAACAGGAACCCTGGTGGTGCAGTGGTTAAGCGCTCAGGCTGACAAAATGTTTTAGGTTTTTAACTTAAAACAATTTCAAGTGTTTACTTAAACCAATTTTAAACATCATTCTCCTAATATTTGGCTCAATTGCAAAAACAAAACAAAAAAACAAACCCATTGCCACGGAGTCGATTCTGACTCGTAGCAACCCTGTAGGACAGAGTAGAACTGCCCCATAGAGTTTCCAAGGGGAAGCTGGTGGATTCGAACTGCAGAACTTTTGGTTAGCAGCTATAGCACTTAACCACCACGCCACCAGGGTTTCCTTGGCTCAATTAAGTATAACCAAAATAAGTAATTCATAAAATTAAAGGAAATAAATTCCTATTGGTAAGACTTCAGCCTTTCTGTTACTTTAAAGTGACTGAGATATGTATGTTCCTAATATGAACTGGGTCTCTTCATTCCTGCAACCTGGAAGCATTCTAAAACATAATACATAATTATGCATATACGTGTATAGATAGCTATAACCTAACGAGAAGAAGCATCTGACTTTAAGTTTATCTGGAGTAATCTGTTTTGGTTTCTTTCTTGCCAAACCACTTCTGGTGTTTCAAGCTGGGCAATGACAGCCTCCACCTTCTTGTTATTATTTATGCACGGAAGGCCAAACCCAATGTCTGGGTAAGTTTCCAAAGACATACAATCGGTAGTTTCTTTTCTATCCACAGGACCCAATTACATTTAAATAAACTAACTCCTAGTGAAAGATCGGCTCCAGCAGAGAATACCACACAACCACAGACACTGAAATTAAATCACAATCATGAGTATAGAAGCCACCAACATATTGTTAAAAATAGTCCGTAGTACTTCTTTGCGCACACACATACAGGCAAATACACATTCGGAATGAAAGGAAATTGCTCCAATTCTTTCTGTGAGGTGTATCCTGAGCTAAGATTTCCCCATCTATAAACGTTTTCCTTCTCAGGCTAAACGTGTAAAAATACCAGCAGCTCATCTAACGATTCCTCTTTTCACAGAGGCAGAAGAACGGCCACGTGCTGCCTCGGGCTTTAAATGGCTGAGTCCTTCAGTCTGATCCTACAGTGACAGTGACTTGACAAATGTGGGAAAGTCCTCAGCTGTGAGATGGGGGCTCAGGTTGTGGGCTCTTGGTCAATTGAAAGGTTGCATTAAATGTAAATTATAGGACTGTTCCTTAGATATATACCCTTTTCCGGCAGGTAAAAGGCAAGCAAAGCATTGCCCTCATTCTGAGGTGACCCGGTGGCAAGCTTCTAGCAACGAGAGCAAGCCAGGCAGCCATGGCTGATTCGCCGAAGGAAGGAAACATATTTTTATATCAAGCCATATTAAATTTCCTTTTTAAAGTGCCTGTATGTATTTCTCTTTCCAATTTCTATGAAAAAGTATTAGTTTGAAAACTACAGCAGAACTGGCCGTAAATATCGCAGTAACAATCGTTCTTTTATTAAATATTTATTGAAATAAATTCCCGTGCCTTCTCATTTTTCTTCTTCTGGTTCCAATATTTATTTACAGCTGATTATTAACATCTGCCAGTATAAGGGTTTCATCCATACAGAAGTCGAAGGGTAAAAAAGTCACACACACCCTTCTAACGTGACCTGTAGTTAGACAGAAAACAGTTTTCCCAGTCACCGCTCGGCTTCCTGTCTGTGACCTCTGAAAAGCATTGGAGGCCAGGGTTAATGGCCTTTCCAATCTCTGTGATAGGAATTCATTTTGTTCTATTACAGCAGTTATCTGAGGAGCCTGCTGCATCACTTCAGCAGGGTTCAATCAATGAGAGGACCTAATGAAGTAACCAGCTGCAGCTCTATTTCCCTGGCCAGCTCTATCAGACAAATAAGATCTATCAGTCACATCTTCAGGCTGATCCTAGACACAGCATCTTCACATGCTGAACTCGTATGCATATGAACTCATGATAGCCCGCCATTTTTTTTTTTTAATCTCCCCTTTTGATGTAGCTTTCTTAGCACTGCAAATGGAATGGACTGGGTTCTGAGATCTTGTACTGACAGGACAACAAAACAGTACATGATTAAAGAAGAGTGGATCTGCGGAACAGTTGAAGGAGTTTGCATTAATCGGAAAAAGTGAAAACTATATAGCATCACAGCACAGACTCTTAGCTCAGCTATCCTCAAATATGTAGCTTTAGGCTGGTATTTTTCAATCTTCAAAAAAAGAGGGGTAAGATGAAAAAGCAATTATTTTCAATCTGATCATTTTTTATATCCATTTAACGATAGGACTTAATGATAGGACTTCAGAGCAGAAATACAATTATGTTTTTTTTTTTTTTTTTTTTTACTTTTTGATCAAACATCAGTCTATCTAGCACCATAAGTTGACTCTGGGTTTCTTCATATCAGCTGATATCACTAAGCACAAAAAAACAAAGAACTGTAAGTTACTGTAAAATTCTGTAATTTATACGTTTTAATTTTTAATCATTAATTAGATCAATTCCTAATTCAAAAGACCATTTCTGAATAAATGTTATTTTCACACATGTAGATTTCAGAAGGAAAAAAATCAAAGACTTGCACCTTTAATCAGTGGTCTTATAAATGAATCAGATCATTATTAGAAAACTTGTAATTTCAAAATTAACCCTTTGGTGAAAAGGGGTGCTGATGTTGGCTATAGAATGTTTGGACTACTTCTCAGGCAAATATTGGATGGTTCATAGGAAGCCATGAATAGAACATTCATATTTGTTGATATGCTGAAAGCTACAAGCATCTTAGTTTATTAAGTTAATCAAGATGAATTTTATGTAATACAATTCGTATTCTTTTAACTTGGCTGTTCTCTGTCAAATTGAAAGGAAAGGAAGCATGGACACTTGTTATTATGCTAAGAGATGCTATAAGTGAAGTTACATGAACGAAAAGTACTTGATAGCCTCATACTTGATAAACATATTCACACAAGGAAAAATACTTTATTTCATTAAAAGACATAATTTTTATTCAAGCAATATTGCTCATGTAGTATGACATAAAAATACTAAAGGCCGTATCTTCAGATGTTTTTAAACGTTTATGGGTGAAAACACTGTTTTCTTCAAATGGCAATCATATAAATCCTATAAATATGATATCTAGATTGCCTTTTCATTTCCAACCACTGAAGATGTAAGTGAAAGATTAAGGTGTACTAGATAAGAGGCTAAATGTAACAGAAACAAAATAACCGGTATTTAGGAAAACAAGGTGTGTGTGTGTGTGTGTGTATGTGTGTGTGTGTGTGTGTGTGTGTGTGTGTGTGTGAAAGACAGAAAGAGATCGATCCCTGGACCTCTAACCATATAGCTACTTGTGAAACGGACTGAAATATCTTTGCTGCATATGTAAACAGATAAGAATATGCCTAGCAGGCATTTTGGGAACATCTGTCAATTTTTTCTAGAACATACTGATTGTGGGCTATTGATTGCATTTAAACAAAGTTGTTGCAAAAAAAAAAAAATCAGCTAACAATTCGTGTAGAAAGGGCCAATCAATATTTAAATGACTCACTTTATTGATTTAAAATTAACTTTCAATTAAGAGATCCATAGGACTCTTAACTGCGACACTTATCCATTCAAGAGAAAATAAAGGTACATTTATCGATACACTTAAACAGCAGTGGCTGGCTTCCTATCGATTCAGTCATTTGCGCTGGGATTCGTTAGCGTCATCAGCCTTTAACTCGCTTACTAGCTCTTCGCTGGGTACCACACTGCAAGATATAGGAATGCGCAAAACCACAACAGGAAAGGATAGAAATTAAACAGAATTAAAAGATATGGGAAAAGGTAAGTCCACCTTATACTTTTTTTTTTAGTATTACAGAAGGAAGAATGTTTAGATTGTTTGGGTGACTATTTGAAAAATAAGCCTTTTAAGGGACTATTTTTCAAAGCAAATAGTTTAGATAGGGCGCATTTTGTGCTTTGAAATTGTATAAACAAAGCCTTAGAACGATTGACTAGTAAAAGCTTTACTGGGTTCTACTAACTAACGAGATCACTAACTTGTATGTACTAGCTATAATCAGTGGCAGCTAAAAAAAAATTATAGAATTTTTTAAAGACAATAATTGTATTTTTCATTAGAATTACTGGATATGTGTGTTTAAGACAAGATTTATTTAACAGTATGGCAAAGAATCCACACTAGGCTCTAATGTATTATTTTGATAATTTAACAATTATTACATTTTATAAATTTTTTTTTATCAGGGCTTTGACGGATAATAAAACTGACAAAAGACAAATTTAAGTGTAATATAAAATAGACGAATAAATTAAAACATGCACAGATCAAATGATTTATTCATGTGTTCTGAAACCGTAGCTATCCACCTGTTATTTTGGGGGTTTTTTTTTGCCACTGATGGGGAACTGTCAATACAAAGGAAGTCACTGTTTATAAACCGTTACTACAAACTCTAATATGACAAAAATACAACTGAATGAATGGTCTCACAGGGAATAGTATCTTAACACAGCTGAGTCTCCAGCAACCCTGCTTGCCGTGTGGTAGTGCTGCTCTTCTTCAGAAATGCAAAAGTACAGGAGTTATTTCTTAGCTTGAAGATGACAATGCCTCTAGACAACACCACTTTACGCTGCATCGGTTTCTTTCATATCTTTGTGCAGAGCTCTCTGTGGGAGAAAGAAGCTATTCCAAATGGAAACATCCTCCTCATTTGCTGGCATAGAATTCCAGGTAAGAGACAGAATAGTCCACCTACTTCTGCTGACACAGAATCTATTTTTAATCATCTTATTACCTACTCTAAATCGTCATTTGCTTATGATATCCACTATGGATACAAAAGAAATTTTAGGTAATTTCAAAGATAGGTCTTTAATTGTTTTCTCTGTATACCTAGTCTATGACAGTTTAGCTATGCCTGTTGTATCTTTCTATTGGTTTTAAACTGTGAGAACCATCTGGAAGGAATGGACGTAAAAAATCAGAGATCTCAATGTTCAAACACAAGAACCCCCTCCTACAAAATAGTTTAATCACGTAATATTGGTGTAACACAATTTGGCATATGTTATGGTAATTACATTCCATAAAGTGCAGGATGCCATTATCGCTGACTAGAAATTCGATGATGATGCTAATTAATTGATGACAGCAAGTGGTACAGGATGCCAGCCTTGGTCCTCTCTGACCTGCTCAAAGAGATGTATGGTTCTCTAAACACCCAGGAGTGGCAACAATTGGCTTAAGCACTATTCAGTCCCAAGGTGCTGAA
>NW_004443954.1:751233-763440 GCF_000243295.1 Trichechus manatus latirostris
TTCAGTAGGGAGAATGGAGTCTAGACCCTTAGTTCATTGGTCAGGTCTCAGGAATTTTGTAAGGACATCTCATCTTTATCCTGGATTCAGTCATTATCATCTTAATAATATAAGCCATTAAATGGTATGGAGCTAGGACTCTTGTCTCTTGGATATTCACTCTGTGTTATTTGAGTGGGATCTGGTAATTTAACTGCGATAGAAAAGTAGATCTGCTTGAGGATGATGA
Source organism: Trichechus manatus latirostris (assembly GCF_000243295.1). Classification (NCBI taxonomy): domain Eukaryota; kingdom Metazoa; phylum Chordata; class Mammalia; order Sirenia; family Trichechidae; genus Trichechus; species Trichechus manatus. Next base: position 751,463 of record NW_004443954.1, read on the forward strand.
ACATGCTTAGTGAGGCAGGAAAAAGTGCAGGCAGCATATGCCTGAAAGGCAAACTAAGTGACTGCTGTGAATGATGAAAAATGAGTGTTATCTAATTTCTGAAATTCTCTTATCCAGCTTGATCTTCCTCCGTGGTGTTTGTTTCAGCCTTGTTATTGTATTTTTTACAATACATCAAAGACATGGCTGATAAGACCTGATTCTAGACAAATCTGTTACCTTTTCAGATACCTTACAATATATGAAATCTCACAGCATAGCTAGTTTATTTAAACCTCCCCCCCACCCCCAAAGGCTTACTTACATCCTAATTTCAGAAAGGTTTCATATCACTTTACCCAAATCATGGCCAAGACAGACACAAATAATTACAGGAATTAGTGCTACAGGGTATACAATTGTTACTTCTCTTACAAGAGGTACAGTCACTTCATTCTGGAATTCCCTGCTGAGAAATGATGTGTGCAAACTAAGGACACTGTAATCCTCTCATGCTTAAAAAAGAGACAGAGACAGAAGGAAGTTGCATGTAATGGATGACTAGGAAAAAAAAAAGTGCAAGCAATGTTTATACCGAGGACAAGGGGCAAGTATTCTCCACTGAGCTCAAATGATAATTGTAGTTCTGTTGAGAAAAAGCCAGAAATTTCTGAAAATCACTTCGCTTTATTTGTTCTGCCTTAATGGGAATAAATGTAATAGACTTGAACTTCATATCAAAAATACAGAAAGCCTGTATATCTTCAGTGAATACCAAATTGGCTGGTAGGTCATGATCTGATTTCTTTTTGACGCTTTGTTTCTTCATCCTTTACAACTTCCTCATTTCCATGATGATAACTAAAGTGAATGTCCCTACGTGAAGTCAGTCACTATCTTCTGTAAAATATGGAAAACAAATTCGCTCTTGTGCCACAGGGCATTTGATTAACTGTGCAAAATGGAATCATGGTAAGCTACCCACACCGGAGGTCACGTGAGGGATTTTTAACTTCTTGTCCAACCACAGAACATCAGGCCGTGTCAGGCATGAGGCCTGCTTTCTTACCCTTGCATGCCACTGATTAGTTCAGCCTTGGTAGAACAGAAATCCTTAATCTTTTCCTTTTAATATTGAAGACAGAAACCCTTTTCACCTGCACATGGAGGCTGCCTTTTCATCAAAGCTCAGGAGATTCCAGCAACAAAATCAATGTATGCATGTTCAGAGCAGTTTTTAGGGTTTTGTAAGACAAATCTCTCAAACGGGGGCTAGTTTAATGCTATTGAGCTGGGCTTCGATCTGACTGAGCTAGTGACCAACACAGCAACAGTTTACCTTCCGCTGCACAGGCTACAAGGAGGTGTGGGGGTGTGTGGTGGGGGGACTGTTCTCTACAAACGCAGCTGTGGAATTTCACCCTGACCCCTGACCTCACCTAATCCCACATTAAACCTTGCAGCAGACTGGCTGAATAAATAAACATTTAAAGGTAACTCTGAATCAACAAACATCATTAATTAATTTCTCACTTCCAAGTTAATACTTGGAGAAGTCTCTGTGCTGACGGACTGCTTTACAGGAACAGTGCCAATTCTGAACACTGAAGCTACCTTTTTACAGGCAAATGTTTGAAAAGCCAATGAAAAATGCTAGTATTTTTCCTATTCTCCCGGATATGGATTTGTCTGTTGAGTCAAGAAAGGTAATTTGTTTCAAATGGGGGGACTTCTCTCCTAATATTTGTGTTACTCAATAAAAGCTTTGATTCACCAATAATTTAGGCCTCCTATCTTTAAAAATATTCAACAGGTATTTAGCTATTCAAATTCCCCTTTTATTACAAATCCTAAAGTCACTACATACACACAGTCATAGACTTTTTAAATTATACAATTACAATTATGATGTGTATGTAAAAACTGAATTTGGGGCTTTATGCTGCAGTCACCCTTAAACTGAAAAAGCCTCAATTGCTTTACCCAAGTTACTTCTGTTAGCCTCATAACTTCATAAATTACCTGATGTTAAGTCAATGACGGCTTTATACAGCTACAGCCTTCCTTTCAGTGAAATCATATTTTATTATGAGTGAGGCATTTGAATATTTTCTAATATTTTAGAAACATCAAAGAAAATTCATCTCAAATTCTTGTTTCATTCTGAGGTGAGTATTTTTTCAGGTATTTAAAAAACTGCTGGGCTTAATATGAAAATTCTAAATCTGAATTACAGTCAGATATTAAAACAGAAGTATGTACTTTTAAATCTGGTATAAATCAATTTCGTACCATTATAATGTGAATACAAAAATATACCTCATTGTTGATTTCTTCATACAAATGACATAGTGTCTTTTCATTGGTATGTTGTTAAAAGGAGTTTTGCTTTAAAATAAAGGGAGCATACTTGGGCAAAGAGATTCCTAATGATTTTGAAAGTGTAATTTGCAGAATTCTTGTTTATCCTCCCTCTTTATATTGAGTTCAGAATTCTAAAATTGTAACTTACGTTATATCAAATATTTTTCAAACTAAAAAGGATAAAAATAAGTGTGCAATCAATAGAGCCCATTTAACTATGTCTAAACACATGATCCTCCTTTACACTTTTTAGAAGTAATCCAGCTGAATGTTTTGATACATTTACTACTCTATTATTTTCCACTCCTCTTAAAAAGCTACCTCTGGCCCACAATTTACTCTCTACCAAAAAAAAAAAAAAAAAAAGCCTATTTGGTGTCCGATTAGAAATAATTAGTATAAATAATTATTTTCATAGAAGTATAGTCACCTTAATTGCACAACTGCATTTCACCAGGATAAATATTAAAATCCTGGCTATTTTACTTTCAGAAACATTTTAATATTACTTTTCTAAAGTGAAATGAACTGCTGAATACACCACCTTCTCTTCCCCTCAGGTCACCCCAGTACACACACACACACACACACACACACACACACACACACACACACTGATTCACATTCTCCCAAAGTAGAAGGCTGGATTTTTGTTTCAATACTAGACAGAGGAATTTCCCTTGCTCTTAAATATTTTAAAGTAAATTTCTGCCTTTACCGTTAAATGGATATGGCTTACTGTTGGTCGACAGTTCAAGTGTGCTGGCAGGAATTAGTGAAAAATTTGCTACCATAGAAAATATCGCACATTTTGGTCTCAGAACTACTGAAGGATACAAAGACTTCTCTGGCCTTGCTCTGTGGCCTAGAACCTCAAATCTAAATAAGTATCAGTAGATACAAAGAATTTATCCTTATGTTCTCTTACCTAGTAAGGGCATTTACATTCCAACATGAATGTAGGAAGAGGTTTGCAGGGAATGTTTTCCTGACTCTTATATTTCTTTTGAGAAACATTTCTGACTCTCAGAAAACAAATAACTATTTGAAAGTGGCTGTCCCTAAAGTATAAAAATAATTCCGAAGCATAAAGCTGATAATCTGGAATTCAACATACTGCAAAAGCCCTCTGTGTATACACAATGATGCGTTCTGTAAGCATTCAGCATGATTCCAAAGTTCGTAAAGTCATAGTTTCTAACTCAGAGGCCCGTTTTGGACCATGTCATATAGAGAATGCCCCAGTTAAACCATATTTCTATATGGCAGAACTTCAAATGTCATCTTGAGTTCCACAAAACCCTCTTTCTTTTCAGAAGTAATTAGCTCAGGCAGAGTTTGTATGGCAATTAAAAACCACTTGCTTGCAGAAGCTTGCAGGCATCAAGTCGTTTTTTTCATGCTACAAGCACACATGTGTATTCTTGCCTCCAGCTTAAATACGGTGAATGCTGTAGTTGGCTGCACAGGAATTGTCTCAAGAACATTAAAGCAAGCCAAACACGATTGTATTCCAACTAAAATTGCTCTCTTTATACCGTGTATTGAAACTTGATAACTGTTGGTTATAAAATTCCTTTGATTTTCTGTAGGTAATAAAATACTTTGGCAATTACTATTGACAGTTCTGGATAATCTTGAAGGCTGCCTTGCCTGAAGAAGATGAGTGTTACAAATCACTCCACTGAAAGAGGGAAGAACAGCAGCAGGCAGCAGACAGGTTTCAATTTCACAATGCTGATTATCTCATTCGCGATTCTATGCATGCCTAAATCTGAGAATCCCTCAAGCAGCTATATGGACTTCTACTTTTAAAATGCCTATTACGCTTTCATACTTTTCCCTGCTTCCTGAAGAGTGCCATTTCGCCAAGCTTAAATAGCAGAAAATTGCCCTGCTTTTCCTCTGCCCATCTCCTCAATCTCTATTAACCTGCACGAGAACAAAGGAGTATGATGGGCCAGCTATAGGTGGAGAAATAGGTTTGAAGTTGATTTTCATTTACTGCCACGCAGGTTCGTGAGTCACAAATTCATTTGCAGCAAGAGCCATCTTTTAATATCCCAGAAAATTACCAGACACACAATTCTTTTTCAAAATATGTAAACGTGTGGGCCCCTGCGCAGTCACTCTGCGTGCACTCACATACATGCCTCTGCCTGCACATCCGGTTTTCATTCAGCGCACCACAAACGAAAGTACATGGTTGTTAGAATGGGTCTTGATTTCAATAAACGTGATAAAAATGAAGCTGGCCCAAATGGAATTCTTTCTCTTTAGGTTGGAAGAGAACAATAGGCTAGGAACAGAAAAGAAAATGGTTGAAGCACCTGGTTCTAATGCTTGCAATAGGCCTTTATTAGATGTCATAAACTGAATGATGCATTACTCTGTGGACGACTTAGAGCCCACAAATGTTGAGGTAAAATGGAGGACAAAGAGTTCTTTTAAAACAATAAGGTTAAACGGTCCTTTTAAATCAAACAATATTTATTAAATGCAGAAATCTTCAATAACCTTACAGAGATTCGTTCATTCTTCTAATTTTATACATTCCTGCCTTTCTTTTTCAAGACTAAACCTTTCTGTTGGATTTTAGCAAAAAACTACATCTTGCACAGGCATGACTTAAAGTCGGTTCTAAATAACAAATACACCGTGAGAGAAGAGGGGCATCCTTTTTATTTTTATTTTTAAAGAAAAGTTAGAAGGCTCAATGTCCATTCTCTAGTCAATCAAGTTAAAATTTCAAGTGTGCTATGGAACCCCCCCCAAAAAAAGAAAGGTAATTTTGGCCATCAGAAACTGTTTTAAAATAAGGTCTGTTTTGCATTTAAAAAGATAAAAGAATGTTTTCTAAAATGACAATGGCTGGTTAGCCATCGATTCCGGAGCCTGCTCAAATTTCCCATTATGTCTCACCGAGGCTTAGAAGGCTCGAGAGGCCGAACCGTGGCCTTCAACAAAAGTGGAGGGGTTTACAGCGTTAAGAAACACAGCTGTTGCTCGCAAATGCAAATGTTAGAATAACTCACTGCTTGTTTTTTCCTTGCCGCTAATAAAAACTTAAAGTGTTTTGCATGCTTTCTATAAACAGTGCACTTAAGTTTTATAATCTAGTACATCTTATTAAGCGTGAAGTCTGCTGATCCCTAAATTATTCATAACGTGGTCCAGACTGATTAAGATTGGCTTGTTAAGGAGCACGAGAAGCAATTAAACTGACAAGGCAGTGCGGCCTTGATGTATACATTTATTATCACAAGAATACCCAAAGTGAATGCCCTTATTAAGCAATGAATTTCACCTCACTGGCCTTCTACGATGGTCACCACAGCCAGAGAGAGCGAGGAACAACATGTCAAAAGCTAACTCTGAGGAAATGCCTATCTTCAAGTGAAACCGATTTTGTAATGAACCTTTCAGTTCGCTCCTGAGGTAATAAATCCTGACTGGTGCATTAATTACTTGATAACATCCCATCAAAATGCAAATGCTGCACTTGACCCATAGGAATGGCACACTAGCTGGTAACTCTTCAGGGTGGACATAAATTGTCTGTTTTCTCTTATCAAACAGGGCGTTTATTTCCATCCTGCTAGGCTGAATGTCACTCCTGCCACCCTCAGCCCCTCTGTGGCCTGACACCATCATTTGCAGAAGACCGTCAGGATGCGCCAACATCCTAATTGTACGACTCCTTCACTCTGTACCTTCCAGGAGAAGCTGCCCCTTCCCCCAGCCCTACGCAACATCTCTCCCCAACCACCGCACACTGCACACCCAGCCTTTCGGTAGGATGCCAGCATGTCAAGGACGAACCGTAACAGAATAACCCCCACTTCAAAAGCAATACACCAGACCAGGGATTTTGCTTCTTGCAGTGACCCAGTGAAAGGTGAATGAACGTGGGAGGATACAGGTGGCTAGATAAGGGTGCGTACATACTGCAGTTTGCATATTAAGGCAAAAGATACTTCCTAAACCTGTATTTACCTGGTGACAATGACGCATTTTAGGGGGTGTTTTAATATTTCCACAAAATAATCAATACTTCATTAAAGACACAGGAAGGGTACACTCTAGGTCTAAGAGAGAGAGAGCGAGATGAAAGGAAGAAGCAAAACGCTGCTTAATAAACATTTAAAAACGTGTGAGAGACAATCCTGTCCTGAGTCTTCTCTTCGCATAGTGAAACAGATTTAGTTAGTTATGGAAACTGTTGCCACAATGAATGGTAATGAGGATTTTTGTTTTCTATTGGCTCCTTCAAAATTCTGATCTCCGTCACTAGGTCTGACTCTCCCACCTGGGTCAACCTGCGTTCCAGTTGTGTTTATTTGTCTTGAAGGCTTGGTGAAAATCCTTAATTCAGGTTACTAGGCAACCCTGCAGGTGAGAAAATATCATATTTGGCTGACTCCGTTTTTGAATGCACACAGTGGCCTAATGCCTTCAAAATAGACTGCAAAGCGTGTCCTGATAATTCTCTGCTACATTCTCTAAAGGCGAGGTCAGAAGAAAATTAATTGATGCTGAAAATAATGGCAGGAGAGGCACCACCGAGACTTGGTGTGACTGGCATGTGATAATGTTAGCAAGAATCTCAGCATGTGACCGGACAGTGTGATGAAAAATAGACCCTGTGCCAGGGAAAAACAAGTTACAAAACTTAATTAGTTTTTGACACTTCTTCATAAGTTATTATCTTTTCATTTGGAACATTGCCTTGGGACATCGATACACAAGAAGAAATGAAACATTCTTATTGTAAATATGAAAGAAAGATGACTTTATATTGTGCCTCTCCTCTTTACGTGTCCTTTGGAATAAGCAAAATATTCTAGCGGTATCAGAGAGCAGATAATGCAAATACATCATCTCCTCTAAGTATGACACAGACTTACTCAATGTATGATTCCATTACCATGGATTATGCAATTTTGATTTAAAAAAAAATAAGGTGGCATCCGAATCAAATGTGGTCAAAATAAGGCTTTTAGATGGGAAGTAGTCAAATTATATCCCCTACTGCAATAATGCTTCCTGTACAGCAAATGTATTTTTAATTCATTTCCACTAAGGTTTGTACCTAGAAGTAATTCACACTGATTACTAAATAACCCTTGTGAGTTGCTTTGTCTTTTGAATTTTAAAAAATACACTTGCCGTGAGCAATGAATTTCATAAACCAGCAGCTCTCATGCTTGATGAATCATTCTTATTTTATGCAGTGCTGTGCAATAGAGAACTGAGATTAAATATTCTATCCACAAGCTATTCGGTACAATTTATCATCAGTGGCTCACTAGTCCAGTGATAATACCTGGCTTGCAGATTGTAATGATCAGATTCTGTTTTTATTTCAAACAGGAGCAATTCCGAATACCAGAGTTTTTAATTTACATACATTAGTGAGGTTCAAATGTGGCAATAGCTACAAGCAAATTCACTTGCAAACTGAATCTCGCCTTGCATAATGGGTTCTCTTTAGCAATTACTCACCAGTGAAGTACCCAGATAAAAATAAAGATAAAAAAGGAAAATCATGAAACATACCCCATAGTGTGGACTAGGATAATTACTGAACCACAGTGAAGGTCACGTTTATATCTGTTTTAGTAATGATTTTGCACACCCTTCCTCTGCATTGAATTCCTAATGCAATCTTCTTTCTAGTCTCTGGTGCTATAGTCTTTTTTACCTGTAATTTTTTTAAGTTTCAATACTAGTTTCCTATTATAAAAACAATGACGACGCATTATTAGTAACAGAAATTATTACTGATAAAATTTTAAGTATGTGAATCACACACACACCAGCACACACACACCCTACAAAACTCCACAAATTACCCCGGGTCAAACATTTAGTAAAACCGACAGGCTTATAATAAAATACCTGTTACAGTTACATCACTTTTACACTGACCACAGTATTGAGCTTGAATTCCCAGCAGCATCATTACTGGACATTCTCTGCCACCTTTCTAAATCTGAAAAGCTTCCTACATTTAGTGAAGATTAGGTAATGCTACATCCAATCAATAGCAGCTATCCATTCTATACCTTGTTCAGTAGAACGAGTTGATTAAAGTAAGTAGAAAGGCTGCCTAAATATTGTTTGAAACTAGATGTTTCTTCAAACTCATGTACAGTTTTGAGAAAATATACTACTCATCGACCAAAACAAACACTAAGACTGTGACATACACAGTGAGAGCTGATCATCTGCCATCTTGATCCCACAACGTTATTGAAAAACAAGGAGTGAGGCCCAACTGTCGGACAGGAGCTTTGTGTTCATTCTGTGTTTCCAGACTCTGGATTGTTTGTAGCATGATCTTAAGGCTGTATAAAGGGAGTCTCGCTTTAGGGTTATCAGCAGTTTGTTAAAAATGCCTATTAGAGAGATCAACAATATTCTAAAGACATCATAACGGTGCCTCTGGAGAAGTCATTTACAAATTCATGTATTAGGCCCGACAGAGTGAGCTTCCCATGTCCAGACCTAAGCAGACTGGTCAGAATCACTGATAACTGCTTCCAGGACAGACCACGTTCAGAAGGCATAGATGGACTGAACACAGGACAAACAGAGCTGGCCTGGCTGGCCCCTTGGTGTCTGCCTAATGGCAGAGAAGCTGTGGTCCTAGTGGTCTCCAGTAGAAAACAGTCCTAGACAGGGTCATTTTAAATGAGAGGGGATTCAATCTTTTTTTTTTTTTTTCCCCCACCAATGTTATCAAGACACAGGCATCCATCTCCTATATATGGGAAATAATAGCTTTTATTAGAAATCATGCAATGAACCAGTGCAGGAAATTCTAAGAACAAGATTGGTAGGAAGAGAAATCAGAAAATGGATGGAGAAGAACAAAACAAAACATAAGCTGTGTTTATAGTGGTTGTACAATGTGGTAAAAACAGTCCCTTCTCTCTCCACTTACGGAAACATTATCAGTAGGAGTGGCAATAAACTCCTTGTTTTGAAAAGTTACAAGAAATTGGACACTTTAAGTTTTCAGACCTACCCAGAGTTCTGGTTTTCAAACTCTCCAGGGCAGTGTGGTTGGACAATTACAGCTGGTTCTAGTTCTTCCAGGCAGTGCTCGACCACTGAAGTATTATGGTATATTTGTTTAACCATGCTGTTGCTCATCTTCATGGTCCCAGTAAACTAAGCCGAAAGTTTGAGGATCATGAAAGCTAAGAATACAAGACAAATCCTGGCGTACATTTGAAGCCCCAGGGATAGGTCTTGATCCCTAACGTATCATTTGTGTCTACAGTAAAGAATCAAAAACCCAGATATCATTGTCGCACTAGCAAGTTTTCTAGAAATGAACTTCCTTAAAGTTGTACTATTGTGAAAAAATTCCTATTAGCGTTAATACACATATGTAATCATCAGCCATGTTGTCTCTCTTCTAACATGATGTAATTTCTATACAATTTCTGTATTTTCAAAATCATCTTTCATTATCTTTCAACAGAAGCTGCCCAATCAAGTCAGTTGGTATGCTTGTCTACTCTACCTCATAAGTTTAAAATTTAGGCTCCTATCCTTTGATTAGTCCACAATCAACTCCCAATATCCTGTCTATAAAGTAATATTTATCTCCTGCTTCAAAGGCCCTGTGTAAAACTCTCCAGGACCATTCACAGACCCAACCCTTTCGGTCTTCCTTTTCTAAATGGTTCAATACTTGTGGTGAAACTTGCTTTCATCAGTTTTCACTATGGTACTTAAAATAGTCCTTTGCTTGTATTCCACAAGAATTGACCAATAAACCATATTAACAGAACAAGCAAAGGTCAAGCAACCTGGGGGATGTGGAAGGCAGTGACCAGTACCTTATTTAGATACCTGAATTACTGCTGTTTAGGTCAAGATGGCCGAAAATGAACATAGCTATGCTTCTCTGTGGTGGCTATTTTACCTCTTTCTACATTGTCAAATGAAAGAATTTACTTTCCAAACTCAGACTTTCACTGATTTTTATTTAATTGTTTGTCCTTCTTTTATCAGGTGTAACTACAGTGGATGAAGAATGGGGTTGCATCTTGTCTTGGATTTTCTCTCAGGCTTGAAGAGACTGCTTGTGTGATTTCTAGGGAAGGGGGCTGCTACTTTGTACCTCAGTTCTCGTAGCAGGCCGACCATTGGGCCAGAGACAGATGGGATCCAAATATGCCTGCCGAGATGGCTTCAACTGTGGGGAGGCTTGACTTGCCTACTAACAAGAAAGTCAGGCCAGTAGCTTTCTCCACCTCTTTGCATTTCAATAAGATTTGAAGACGTGACAGGATTTTTTTTTTTTTTGGCTGGTCATATAATCACTTAAAATACATTTATGAAACACACAATCTTTAAGTAAACCTTTGAATCTACATTTAATTCTTTTATTGAGTAGATGATGTTTCACTTAGGTTAGACTACCAATTTAGTTCTAAAAAACACAAGAGTGGGGAGAGTTAAGATTAAAGAGAGGGAATAATTACGGTCTCCGGTGTAAAACCTTCTTCCAGTTTGATTTTATCATCTCGAGTGTATAGTGGAGTTACAGTTTATTGTATTGATCTCATTGCTGTTCATGTGTTCCAAGGGCCAAAATTTGTAATCTAACAACAACATTGCCAGGAAGCAGAATGCTGTGCTCAGACATAAAGGGAGAAATCTCCAAACCACGTTCCCTGGTTTCTGCACAAGAAAATATCTGTGACTTTCTTCTGAGAACCGAATCTGACACAAAACTTGCCTGAGCAAAAATAATAAAAATAATAATCAATACCCCTTTATATATTTTTCAGCTGCAATTTTGAAAATATATGTATTTATCTTTTATCACTGCAGAATATTCTAACTTGCCAGTTTCAGCCATGCAAAAGTATTTGCAACTCAAAAATTATTATTAAAAATTAACAAAAGGAGATCCTCAGACTGGGGCGTTTCCAGGCCAACTTCTGTTCCATGTTAATATTTATAGCTGAGCCTTAAACCTTTTAAATTGTGCGCTTTTAATAGAAGTAACAGGGATGCCACTATTGTAGAGGAGAGGGTTCTGGTAAAATAAAAATGTAAAACACTTAAAATGCTGGTTGTGTTTATGACTTGGAAGAGAAGAGCCCAGTGGGCACCAGGTCAAGTCGTCCTATTCAAGGGGATCAATTTTAAGTGGAGTGCATTAATTACTTAAACAGAGGCTTCTGAAGAGCTTCCCTAATCAGAAGAGTCTCATCTACTCGTAAGGATCACCCCTACTTTTCTCCAGATCTCCCCATATGTTGTTGTTGACTGTACAGTTGATTCTTCAGGAGTGAGAATCTTGATTATCATCAACATTATTGTTTTTAAAAAGGAAAGGAATGAAATTACAGGCCAACCTCTTTTTAATAGCCTTATTTTACATGGGCACTCTTGTAAGTCCATCGACCAAAATGACAATGGTATTAAACTAAACGGTGTTTTAAAGCTTCAGATCCAAGAAAAGGTGGATAAACTGAAATCATTTTTACAGTAGCTAATATGCCCCTGGAAACCCTGGCGGCACAGTGGCTAAGAGCTATGGCTGCTAACCAAAAGGTCAGTGGTTCGAATCCACCAGGCTGTCCTTAGAAACTCTACGGGGCAGT
>NW_004443954.1:763586-764796 GCF_000243295.1 Trichechus manatus latirostris
TTCTTAAAATGAGTCTATATTTTAAAGATACGCATTTAAAGACCACTCTGTTTATAAACTCTGAAATTAAGTAGGGGTTTTTAATGTCAAAATATTTTATTTCATTTTTTTTAAAACTGTTCTTGCCGTAAGAACAATCTCTTTAAAAAATTATTTGATGAATCACCAAACACACAGGCACATATTGGATGATTTAAAATAATTTGAAGTACATGTATCTGAGAAAATCTATATACCCATCCCCTCCAATATTGCTTTTTTTATCCAGGCAATCACTATCTCACCCCTAATAAAAAGAGAAGACTCTAAAATGTTTCTTGGGAGGTAGCCATAATTCCTTCTCCTTCTATGCTTCACTCCATGCTTCACAAGACGAGGAAGAGGCGGATCATCCCTATTGTTATAGCGTGGTTCCAGTGTCCTGTGAGTCTGGACAAGTTATTAGGTCAGACGCTAACTTCCTAAGTCGAAAAATGATGGCTTCTCCTTTGTGCTGTCTTCGGTAATGGCTGAAGTCAGTGCTAATTAAGGCCCCGCGGCAATGTGGTTCCAGAGAGGTCAGGGACTTCTTCCTGATACCTAAACAGTCCTCCACTCAAAGGAACTGCCCCTAATCTGAAATGATGTGATGTAGAGCTGGCCCTTCAGGTTCACCGTGTATTTAAAGGAAAATGACAGTTAATGGCAGGGGTGTCAAAAAAAAAAAAAAAAAAAGACGGAGAAGCTAGGAGGAATGTCACTGGCTAAGTTTCCCTGCAATTAGTTACTCCACTTCAGAACCAGTAGACAATGGAGGCCCGGCTACCTTGTTACAACTTTCGTATTCCTACAATGCTGTGAAGAAGAACTCTGCATCAGGCACACCTTGGGAAAAATAACTTCTGACAAACCAAAAAACTGTGCCCTTAGGGACTCTCTTACTCTAGACCTTGTTTTCATTTTGTCCAGTGGTCTTCCAGAGAATGAATAAACCATAATCCTTAGGAGGGGCTGTATTAATAATAACATGAATAATAAATTCAAATACAGAGGACACTCTGTTAAAGTTCTTATTGGGAATAAACCATTGTGGTAATTAATCTTAGAGTCATTTTCTTTTCCGCCTTTAGGCACAGAACTTGTGAAACTAAAGCAATATTCAAAAGAGAAACCAAGATTGATCGTCAATTAGTTTTAATAGACACCTGCTTAGCTCACTAATTACTTCAAA
>NW_004443954.1:766049-768101 GCF_000243295.1 Trichechus manatus latirostris
ACTGGTTAAGAGCTTGGCTGCTAACCAAAAGGTCAGCAGTTCGAATCCACCGGCCGCTCCTTGGAAACCCTATCGGGCAGTTCTACTGCTGTCCTATAGGGGCGCTATGAGTCAGAATCGACTCAATGACAACGGGTTTGGTTTTTGTCTCTCTCTCTCTATATATATATATACATACACCCACACATGTGAATATATACACCAAATGGCAAAGAAAGATAACTAATGATATTAGGTCATCAAGTCCCAAAATGTGAGCCAGAGGGTCATTTCTTTTACAGAAGACCAGTGTTGATTCATTAGTAGAGAATTAAGTATCATCAGAGCTTTAATTTTAAACCTTATTATCAAAGTTTTAGCTCAAGCTAATGTTTTCTTATATGGAGAATTTTGGAAAACTGTAATGCTTCCAATGAATATTTTAAGTATTTAATTTTAATATTTAAATACTTTGGTTTGTTAACTTTTCACTAATAATTTTAATAACTATTATTGTGACAATAACAGTTAAGCATGTAGAAATCACATTGGGTAAAAACACTAGCTCTATCCTTTATAAACTGTGTGGCACAGTCAGGTAACTTACTACCTGTTCCTCAGTTTCCTAGGATGAAAATCAGAGACAGTAATAATTTCCCCTTCAATTTGGCTGTTAAATTTTGAAGTTAAAGGAGTTAATATGTTTAAAGTACATCACAGTGTTTGATAAAGAGTAAGCCCTCAATAAATTATTATTATTAGGAGAATTCTCAATGTTTATTATGAATTTTATTTCTCCACCACTTAATTATTTTTAAATAATTTATAAAAATATTTCTAGATCTAGAACAACTTTTCCAAGCCTTTTAATATCAAATATAAATATCAATAGAACAACTCATATATTTTGATTTGAACTAAAAAGTAATGAAGGAGAGAATCTTTGGGAAGATGTTGGTATGTCTCATAAAATCTGAAATAAAATCAAGCAAATATCACACATTTTAAATAAAATCTAAAAGCTCATTTACATAGTAAACTGTGTCTCAGAAGATGCTGTTGTGCATTAGAATTTGAAAAATTATTTTTCTAAATGCATATGCACATATATTTACATATTTATATGACAAGCTACAAAGACACTCATGGAAAAAGACTATTATTTCTAAAATGACACTATTTTCAGTTCCACTAATAGCACAGAAATTAAACTTTTAAAATCCTACACAAACACATCAGGATAATTCAGACCTCAAATTCACAAACTGATATGGAGATTTGGTAATTATATAATTTGATTAATGAAGATGAATAAACGAGATCACTCTGACCCATGGATCTATGCTGGTCCTGAAATGTTTGCTTTGACTGTATAAATCAATTTAACTGGTTAAATGCAAAACGTACTGTCTTCACAGCACAAAGTGAAAATAAAATTCCACAGTCATTTAGTTATATCTTTATTAATGTGGAAAGCTAAAAACAATTGCCTACCGTGATACGCACATGTTTATTTCCTGCCAAAATATTGTTTTTGCACAACACAGATAGACTCTAAGGCTCACTCATTATCCTTGGTAATTTTGCTCTATGATTTCCCATTAGAGCACTTCTCACAAATGTTTCTTTCCAATTGCTCTATTATGTCATAATCAAAAGACGAAATTTAGCCAAAATGTTTGTTTACCATCTTTTAGACAGTCAAAACAGTCTGCTGGTGAGCTCTTTGATATTAATTCCTACTCATCCAGAAGTGGATTTTGGCCAAAACACTTGATTGCTCTTTTGAGGACTTTTACAATAGTGCATCAGTGTTTCTTATTGAGCCAACAGCCATGCAATAATGGAAGTCACTTAATATTAAGCCAGCTGATTTCTTTGTCTACCCACATAATGACAAATAAATACTTTGGTCATAAACTTTCCAGAATACAAAATAACATGCTGGTTTGAAATAAACGTTTTCATGAAATATTTTAGTGGAGTGTCCAATTTAATCATCAAGGCAATGTGCACAATATTGCTAAAATAATCAGTCTCATCAGTTCAGTCACAAAGTAAGCAGTAGTAATC
>NW_004443954.1:769067-771739 GCF_000243295.1 Trichechus manatus latirostris
AGATCTCATTATGACTGGCAGTGGACAGCACTGATTTCGAAGAAATTATTTTTCAACTAGTCAGCTGTCAGACGTTTCTAAATGCCCCAAAATGGCATTCCATTGTCCAAGATCTACCTGACCAGAAGTAACCCAGGAACAATTAGCATTCATCTACTAAAGAGTCCCTAATATAAATTGGACATCATGGAAGATATATTAGAAGAAGGAGACATATTCAAAGATACCAGAATCTAGATTGAGATCAAAGAAGAAAGAGTAGAGCAGATGAATTGATAGTCAAGAATAAAATCCAATATATAATTAAGTGCTGAGCTGTATAATACAGCAAGTGCTGTATAATATCACTGATGAGGGACATCAATATAGGCTGGAGTTATGAGGAAATCTAGCCAGTCTGTCAAAAAGATACAGAGGATGTTAAGGCAAGAAGCAATGCAGCTTCTGGAAATATGGACAACGCAAATGAAGAAAATGAGGAAGTATGAGCACATGGTTCATGCTGAAAAGGAAGTAAGGAAGAAATAAGGTTGCCTTAACTAGGGAAAGACATATTATTGCCTACTTAACATCTTCGCTTCATAATAAGAACCAAACTCCTTAGCCTTCCATGATCTCCGACAGTAACTACTTAAAGAAACTTGGGCAAGCTATTTAGCTTGAATGGACCCTCACTTTCCTCATTTGTGAAATAAGCAGCATAATGGTACCAAGTGCCTCCCATTACTGTAAGAAATAACTGAGATTACAAGTGTCACAGTGACTGTCATACAGAGGTTGTTTAGCAAAGGTCTCTTATCATCATCGGAGTCCCTGGGTGGTGCAAACGATTAAGTGCTTGTTTACTAACTGAAAGGCTGGTGGTTCAAATCTACCCAGGGTGCACCTCGGAAAGATAACAGCCATGAAAACCCTATGGAGAGCAGTTCTACTCTGAAACGCATGGGGTTGCCATGAGTTGGAATCAAAGGCAACTGTTGCTTTTTTTTTTTTAAATCTTTATCATTACTATTAATTATTTATTATCTTTTCCTCTACCTATCCCATCTTCTCAGGCCTAATTTCCAGTCTTGGTTCCTAATGATGTACCCTTGGTCTCAGCCAAACTGCACTGCTGATCTCTCTAACAAACCCTGTGGTTTTCAAATTGGAGTCTTTGCTTATCGTGTGTTACTCTGGCATATCATTACCACCTCCTTCTTCTCTTCAAATCCTGCTCATATTTCAGCATTGTTTCCTATTTCCTATATGGCTTCCATTTTGTTTCAGACTTATCTATTAGCTACCTTGTCTGGGTTCTCATAGCTCTGTTTTCACTCACCTTATAACACTTGATCACATTCAACACATTTTCCCTTTAAACTGTAAATTCCTAGAATGCAAACTTTTTTTTGCTAGGGCCTTGTGCAGTAGTATGCCAGTAAGAAATCATTAGAAATTCCTGAATTCAAAACAATACCCCCCCCCCAAAAAAAAACGTAAAATCTGGCATACAAAGTCTGTATCCATATACAGTGATTATGCTATTTACTAAGAAAGAGACCGTCTAACCTTGAGTTGATGGATTTGGACTATTCACCTAACGAAAAATAAATATGTTGGTCATTTGATCATCCCAGAAAATGACAGCGATCACACTATGAGGGCTGCTGCCAGTAAGTCTCACGCTTTGCGATTTTCTTCATCGTGGTGAACGGACATCCCTCAACCTCCTGCCCTCAAAATACTGTGAACAATAGCATGCTCTTGCCAAGTGGCTTCTGATTTTCAAATTGCAATCAATGATCCCTGCCCAAAGTTCCACTGATGAAAACGTGATGATTCACACGTTTTTCTAAAAATGATACGATTATCATATGTTACATAAAAACTTAACGGGTTGGTGATAGCAAATTATTTATTTCTTGTTTTTAAAGACATAGTTATCAGGAGATATCAAAACAAAAGCTTGTACACGCTATGGCTTCGAAAAGATGCCACCATTAAAATATCAAGGCTTTCTAATTCTAACACATTGGATGTGTCTACCATATATCATAGCACATTATGAGGGTTGCTTGTGTCTTATGGAAGCTCATAACCTCAAAAAATTTCCAAAGAACTATATTAGAAGCTCACACTGTCTCATTACCCAAAATGCTGTAAAAGTAAAATTCACGGTCACCAAACTATCTTGAATGTTGTTAGTATTTTTCCCAGGTGAGAATGAGATCCAGTGGAGGAAAAGGAAGACAAAATGCCAAAATTTTGTCATTGATTGTGAATAAACAGAACCAAAAACAAACATTGTCGAGTTGATTTCGACTCAAAGCGATACTATAGGACAGAGTAGAACTGCCCTAGAGAGGTTTACAAGGAGCTGCTGGTGGATTCCAACTGCTGACATTTTGATTAGCAGCCGAGCACTTAACCACTGCACTACCAGGGCTCCATGACTGTGAATAGTAGGGGGTTATTATGCAAATTCTATTTCTTGTAAGCTCCGTCTCAAAATGTCTGCGCCTTCTCTATTACTATTTTCCAGAGTACAGTTAAAAGCATGAATTCTGGACTTAGGCTGATCTTCAAATCCCACCTCCATTACTAGGATCATGACTTAACCTCGTAAAGTGACTTAACCTCCCTGAGCCTCAGTTTGATCATCTCTAAAATAGGAATAATAATAGTATCTG
>NW_004443954.1:772597-775097 GCF_000243295.1 Trichechus manatus latirostris
ACAAATTTTCAACTATGCTGCTGCCTTAGGTAAATAAAATTCATTTGACTCACTATGTTAGAGTCTCATAAATATTATAATTTTCTTCATTAGAGGAAATTAAAGAGAAGAAGAATACAGCTTTATACATTTATATAAATTAAATTATATCATTGGCTCTGATAAATAAAAGAAATATGTTACGGTACTGAGATGTTATCAAATACCTCCTAAATTAAAAGGGAGGACTAAATTTAAATATTTGCATTTAACCTAAATAATATTAACTGTGAGTTACGCACATTATGTTCTTATTTTGTTCAGCTTTATCAACTCCAATCAAGTAAATGAATATAAGGTAACCTAATTAGAAAATGTATTGGTACATTCTGTTTAGATGCTAATAGTCTGAGGGGAAGGTAGGAACTGAAGCAGGCCCCCATATTTTCTTGCATTTAAATATAATAAAAATGCATTTGAGAATTTTTTTTTTTTTAAATTTTTGGAAGAATAATTCTCAGTATATTTAGAATGGACCTTTGGAGTATTGTTGCTTTTGTTAATTACATGCTGCTTGAAGGTTTAAATAAGTCACAGACTTTAAGTCTAAAGGTAGCCCTGCAGTGCTCCTGATGTATATTCTAACTGTCCTCAAAATAATTACAGAGTGGAGCTTGACTGTCATTCACGGGTATCTATTCCATTGTGTGAGGAGAAAAAGAAAATGGCGGCCCCCACATTAGCACGTCACCTATGGCTAGAGCAATGACAAGACAGATTAGGATGTATATTAAATCTCACACATGACTGCCTTTCTGTATCAAGGTAAAAAATACTTGCTCTTACATACATTAGGGACCAGTGTTGGTCTGACATCTACATTAATACTGACAGCCTATCAACATATTTTTTTTTGTTTTACATTTACTGAGTCAATAACTAGTCTAAACCTGGTAAAACTTAGATAACAAAAATGAAAAAAAAAAAAATCTAGCAGGCAGATTTATTTTCTCATGCCTAAAAAAATTTAACCCCAAACAATGCTGTGCTTTTATGAATTATCAATCCTATAGCAATACATCAACTGGCATACACAGCTGTGACTTGGTAATCCAACCTCATTCATCAAGCAAGAAATTCAGTAGATAAGGAATGGCTCTAGAAAAAGAAACTCCCGCACAGGCAATAACATAAATATTATATGCATAAGAGAACCGATTATTAAAAGAAGCTGGATTAACACCATTATGTTACTTTGTTTCTATACATCATTTTCACAGACAAAAGGAAATTGCTAGGCAGCAATCCTGCCTCCAGAATAACTGCAGATGAGAAACACACAGAGTTTACAAAAACAGGAAACACCTAACCGCTTCATTGGAGATGTTTAACACATTTATTCGTATTTACCATGTTGTGAACTGGCAGCATCATGTGAATTGGT
This sequence comes from Trichechus manatus latirostris, assembly GCF_000243295.1. NCBI lineage: Eukaryota > Metazoa > Chordata > Mammalia > Sirenia > Trichechidae > Trichechus > Trichechus manatus. The sequence continues at coordinate 774,021 of NW_004443954.1, forward strand.
TAGGGGAAAAAAATCATTATTTACGTTGTTTTAAAATGTCACACAACTAAACAAGCCCATCTTTATTCCAAGACAATATCTTGGTTTCATTAATAATTGAATGTTGTTTTCCAATGATGGCTATTTTACACTCTGCAATATGTTAGCTTTACTATTATTCTCAAAGACACTATAATGCTTTTGAGGCGCACACATATTTTATATACATTACATAAGAATGTTGGGAAATAAAACATTCATTTTTCCCAGCTTCAGTCTAGCCTCACCATACTGGTACATAGGGAGAGATATAAATAAATTAATATTTTCAAAAAGAAAACAGCACTAAGATTTGTTATTTTTTTTTTTAAAGCAACAACGTTAGGATCTGTTAATCTAGTAAAGCATATATTCATATAGCATCTTCATTTTAGTAATTAAGCTACGGTTGGAAGGGTCCTGGAGTACCATTATTCAGGAGAAACAAAATCACAAAGCAACCAAGCAAACTTCTTCTGATTTTAAATACATCATGCGACAGCACTTCAAGGGCTGTTCATCTCCAAAGTCAGACGAGCTTTTATTAAAACCTGCCTTGGACAAAAGACTACCTTTCTCCCTTTTCCAGCACTCTGTGGAAGATGATTCTGCTTAAAGTGATGTTCTTAGTACTAATTATCTCCATAAGATCCATGCTATCATTTATGTAAGTCCTTGAAAATGATGCCATTTCGTGAGGCCATGACCAAATTGCATCCCTGATTGTGAGCCCTTCCATCAAGCAGCCCTACTGGTAGACAACGGCAGGGAAAGAGGCCTTTCTGTGCTCTTCTCCTAATGCTGTGCCGACTAGCCTCTTCTAGCAAGACGGATGGGAAAGAGAAGATGTAGAGAAATGTCTGGCACAGAAAAGTAACTTGTGCTCTAGTACTTGAGAGGCTGATAGCATTAAAGCTGATTAATATCAACAGAGTCCCTGTAAAGGTTAAAGGATCACTGCAACAAGCAATGACACTATCGTGATTATTACAGAAGCACAGTCTGCCCTACACCAGTGGGTCATTTCTTATGCTCAACAAAATGATGTGAAATTAACTC
>NW_004443954.1:781109-782468 GCF_000243295.1 Trichechus manatus latirostris
AAAGGTAAGTCTTTCTGATTATTCCCAGTCCCAGAAAAAGAAGCTCATGTATGTTATCCTCTGCCAAAACAAATGCTGCATAATTAACCTTCGCAAACAAAGACCTACAAGATTGCAAAGATGAGATTCTTGAGTACCTGAAGACAAGCTCTCCTTTCCTTAGAGTAAACACTTAAAAAGATACCCAGGCCTGGATCTAAACAGGAACATCTCTGTGCCCTTCAAACACACCAGCTTCAAGTCGGCTCCCAAAAGGAAGAGAAGTCCAGGAAGTGACCCTCTCAGGCCCTAGCGACCAGATTTGCCTAAGGCCGCGGGAAGCTAACGTGTGAGGAGAGAATTTGTGTGGTAGGAAGGGAAGGGGTGGTATTTCCTATTACAACATACCAACACACTTTCCACAAGGGAGGGAGGAGAAATTAAACTCCTTTTTTTCTTCTTTCTCATGTAAATGAAGTAACCATTCAAGCCAACTATTTTCACTCCATGTCACTTTTAAGATTTCACTCTTCGACATATGTATTAAGAAGTAGATCGCCACACGATTTTCTTCATATCGCAGTACGCCTCCTTTCCATACCTACTGGGAATCCTCACGCTTGTTGATTCAAGTGAATTAAAAATGGCACCAACAAAAGGAGGAAAGGCGATTTAACAACACATTTCCTTGGGTCTCAGATCCGTACTGTCTAGCAGACAACCTCGCATCTTGTCACTCCGCTGTGTTAAGAACAGCGGGCCACAGCCATTCAGCTTGCCCATCAACTGTGAGTTTTAATTTGAGCCACTTTCACATTTAAAAAAAAAAAAAAACCAACTTTTTCGGCCAACCCATCTTCACCCCGAGCTGCACCACCTAAAGCTTTCAGGCCAGGCTCTGCTCCACCACGGGACAGGCCAAGCATACCAAGTGCGCCTGCAACACTCACAGGCTAATGAACAATGCACAAAAACAAAAGCAACAGCAAGGCTCCTATTATCTGATCTTCCGTAAAACACAAAAACCGCCTTCTCGGGTACAGAGGAAGTGCCAGGAAGCCTGCAGGTGTGAGCCGGTTAAAAGAAAAGGCTTGGGCTAAATAGATTCTTTGACTGTCAGGGATTAGAGTCATGGCACCAGTAGTAACACACATCTTTTCCTTTAATTTACAAAATTTTCTCACGAGTCTGCAAGAGTTCACCCCATCAAGGGCTTTCGGAGGCCATTGAAATGTCTTAAGTTTTAATTAAGTTGGAGTTGTCAGAAGAAAGCTTTTTTGGCACAGAGTCAGGGTCATTAATTACTGCTATCTTTGTTTCTTTCCCTAAAGAGAACTCCACTGACTTGTTGGGTTACTTATCCAGCCGACATTTTCTCTC
>NW_004443954.1:783803-784727 GCF_000243295.1 Trichechus manatus latirostris
AAAACCCAAACCCACTGCCGTTGAGTTGATTCCAACTCATAGCCACCCCATAGGGTTTCCAAGGCTGTAAATCTCTACAGAAGCTGATTGCCACATCTTTCTGCTGCATAAACGCTGGTAGTTTCAAACTGCTGACCTTTGGGTTAGCAGTTGATTGCTTTAACCACTGTGCCACTGGGGCTCCTTAACCCTATGGGGCAGTTCTACTCTGTCACATAGGGTCGCTATGAGTCAAAATCGAGTTGACAAACCCTAACAGCAACAACTAGTCTAGGGAAAGCCAAGACAACCAGTGTTTTCATTCAGTTTGGTCCAACACTCAAGACATTTTGGAAGGGGAAGGGGGAATCAGCTGACTTTGTAGTCTGACGGAAATAACTGACTCTGGAGTTCCTGGGTGGTGCAAATGGTTAAAGTGCTCGGCTGCTAACCAAAAGGTTGGTGGTTTGAGTCCACTCAGAGGCACCTGGGAGGAAAGGTCTGGTGATCTACCATATTTTATGCAAATAAAGCATACTTCCTGCATTTGTTTGCTGGCTGCACTCTCCCGCTCCCCACTACCAGGTGTTTTTATTTTGTAAGCACACTAAACTAATTTTTTTTCACAGCAGCATGTTGAAGAGGATTGGCAAGACAGTGCTTGTGAGGGTGCCTCACGGTGGGAGGGCATGGCTGGCAAACAAACGTAGAAGGCATGTGTTATTTGTGTAAAAATATAGTATTTACAAAAAATCAGCCATTGAAAGTCCTACGGAGCACGGTTCTACTCTGACACACATGGGGCTGCCATGAGTCGGAAATGAGTCTCCAGCAACTGGAAAAAACCGGTCATGAGCCATAGATGAAACCACCGTTCTTTGACCATTCTAGTCTTCCACTCGGTAAACCCGAAACGGTACACCTGAAAAGGGGGTGCAACTTCCC
>NW_004443954.1:786554-787972 GCF_000243295.1 Trichechus manatus latirostris
TGATTAAACAGTGGGAAGCAGGAAAGGGAAGACTAAAAATAACTCCCTGGTTTCTGACTTGGGGAAGTGAATGGAAGATGCTTCCATTGACAGAGATGGGAGATGCAAGATAAAGAACAGATTGGGGAACAAGCATGTGCTATATTTTACACATACTGAATTTGCGATGCCCGTGGGACATCTATGGAGAGACTGTTATTATTTACAGCAAAATATATTTGTTGTATAACAATGATATTTTTAACAGAACCCATGTCAACTCAGGTCCAGGAAAACTTTAAAAAGTTATAAAAAGCTGAAAATTCCCATTTGCCTGGTAGAATGGTTATAAATGAAATCACAGGCTTTGATTTGCCTCTCCAGCCTCAATTTGGGGAAAATGAGCACCAGCTCACAGAGCTGAGACAGGAAGCAGCAACCTCTATCCCGTAGGATTCTGACCCCAGTTTTGAGTCTGCAAACGAACATGCTGTTAAGAAGTAGCTTGAAGAAAAAACAGTAATAATAGTCATAGAATATCTAACAAGATGGCAGTAGAAAATATAATCCAGGTAAAATATTAGGCTGTTTCTATGTATTTAAATACTAATTTTTAAAATCTTTGCTCTATGTGCTCATAGTTGACACTAGTGTACATGATAATCAGAAAAAGAATGAAATCAAGTGGTCCTTTGATTCCAAAAGTACAGTTAAGTGAAATTATACCAAAATGCAAAGCTTCTCAAATTCTGAAATAATAGAAAACATTATGCCAGACATACTGAGCTGAATCCCAAACATGGAAATAGATAAATAGATTCTTTCTCCATGTAGAAAAGTAAGCATTTGTGGATAGATGAGTCAGACTGTCCATCCTTCTCTATTTTTCTGCAATATTTGACATTGTGGACCACTTCTTTTCTTGAAATCCTTTCTTACCTTAGTTTCAGTAATAAACCCTCTAATCTCTTATCATTCTAGCAGTTTCTGTTTTGTCTTTTGATGTTCTGGCCATCTCTTCTCTTGACGCATAAATACTGGTGCTTCATTTGGCGCTCTCTTTTTCAATATCAAATCTCCTTATACCACTTCATTTTCTCACTTGGTTTTAGTTACCTCCTCTATGCAGACCACTCATAAATCAAGATTCTTGACAGCGACCTTTCTTCCCAAATCCACACCACACACCTAACAGCCCAAAATTTATCTCCTTTAGGGGCGCCACCTTTCCATAAACTCTACACATCTATACATGAGTTCATTATCCTTCCTTATAAGCCAGCTTCTGCTCCTCCTCCCCAGTGACCTCCACAGGTCTGTTTATGATACAGAGAGGTGTCACCTCAGATTACTTCCTCTTCCCTGCCCCAGGCATCTAATAAACTGTATGAGGCCCTGGTGGCGCAGTGGTTAAGAGCTCAGGCTGCTAACCAAAAGGT
>NW_004443954.1:788430-789507 GCF_000243295.1 Trichechus manatus latirostris
TGGCATCCCAGTGTCTACCAAACAACTTTCCAAATCCTCAATATGTTATTCAAGGTTCCCCTTCCTTCTTTTTTTCTCAAATGATTCCATTCCTTGCCCTCTATGCACGAGAAAAATCCAAGTACTCAGTCTTCTTATTAAATGCCTGCAAGTTACTCCCTTAACTACGTGCCTTCGTTCATACATTTCCTCTTTCAATCATTTCTGAATTTCCTATGTCTATGTACCAACGTCTACCCATTATTTTAAGCCCAATCTAAGAGTCACTTCAATTAAAAACACTTCCTTGACTGCCACAACAAGAAACATCCTTGACCTCCTACGTGCCAAAAAGTACTTCATCTGAATCCCTCTTACTGTTATTAACGTATTTTTATTTTTGGTACAGTTGTTTACATGCATGCCTTATTCTTTCCAATAGTTTGTCTAATACAAGACCTGTGTCCAACTCATCTTTTACAAAATGCCAGGTCCAGAGAACATGATCAATAACTGTGTGCTTACATTTTAGAAAAGCTATTCTCTCATACTGTCGGACAACACACCGTTGTTGAGAACAAAGTTATGTAGAGAAGGCGAGGTCTGAATTCTTGCCTTACCAATCACCAACTATGTGTCTTTTGGAAGTTACTTCACTGCTTGAAGGTTTAATTTCTTCTGTAAAATGAGGCAAGTACTACCTGTCTCATATATTTTTAAGATGAAGCCATATATATTTTATAAGATTAAACCATGTATATTATAATAACATAAAACCTGCTACTCACTGCCGTGGAGTCTATTCTGACCCACAGCGACCCTACAGGACAGAGGAGAACTGCCCTATAGGGCTTCCAAGGAGTGGCTGGTGGATTCAAACTGCTGACCTTTTGGTAAGCAGCCATAGCTCTTAACCACTGCGCCACCAGGGCTCCATATAACCTGCTATGTGCGGTTATCTACTAAATGTTAGTTCTCTCCTCTCATCATTACATTTGCGGTAAGTCTCTAAGAAGAATCCAACACCTACATGCGCCAATTATTACCTAGCACTATTGTAAGGAGTGCTGGGACAGCAAGAAAATATGAGAGGTAGGA
>NW_004443954.1:791147-792459 GCF_000243295.1 Trichechus manatus latirostris
AGGGAGTACTGAATACTTTAAAAATGTTTTCCTTATTTCTCTTAGCTCTTTTTCTAAGTATGACCGCGCCATATATCTGTTATGATGTAGAGGAAAGCATAGATTTTTCAAGTGATCTAGATTAAGATTTGGATATTCTCTTAATAGTACTATGGTCTTAAGTGAACTATTTAATTCCCAAGCCTCGGTTTTCTCATTTTTTTATTAACAGCCCTGATGGCGCAGCGGTTAAGAGCTTGGCTGCTAACCAAAAGGTTAGCAGTTCAAATCCTCCAGCCACTCCTTGGAAATCCTATGGGGCAGTTCTACTCTGTCCTATAGGGTCTCTATGAGTCAGAATTGATTTGAGGGCAACAGGTCTTGGTTTCATAATAACAGCCTTATGGGGTTATTTCAAGATTGGATATCTGATGTACAGTACCTAATACTGTGCCTGGCAATGCAATATATACTAAATAGTCTATTATGTTCTGTTCCCCTTTTTGATGAAAATTAATTTCTGCATTTTAATTCCACGGATACTTAGTTATCATACAGGAACAGTGACATCACATTATATTTCAAACTGCTGTCTGATTTTGAACCATGCCACTCAGAGGTGATTTCTGCTGGGAATATATTCTAAGGCTGTTTATTAGAGAAGATAAATTTGTTTTATTTAAGATATATTAACCTATACATGTAAAATATTAATATTTGAGTAGAACTACATTTAAATATCTACTACACAAATTACCAAAAAATAAAAAATAAAGGCATAACCCATACTATAGCCCTGTAATTAATTCATTTTAAAAACTTGGGCACATCTACGATTTTATATAATCAAAAGTTTTCATATAGAAAATATGTGAGGTTTAGCTAATACTTATAGCGATTGTTTTAATTGCATGGGAGAACTTTGCACAAGGATTTATTATCATATTTAAGTAGTGTCTTAAGGTATAATTTTTATGGTCTATTAAGCATAACACTCAAGCACCTTAAACACAATTAAATGAGGTAGAATTACTATTAAATTGTATTTTGGTTACCAAGTGCCTAGGCAATTCCAATCAACTATATCCGGAATAGTATTTTATGACAGCTCATGACTTTCAATGTTGAGCTTCCTTGACTTAAAAATTTTACGAGACTGGAAACTGGCCTCTGAGATGGTGACTGAAAGTTGGGTCATTAGTCCTCACCTTTTAAGAAATAATGTCTCAGCAGGCTGCATGTGAACCACTTGAGTTCAAGGAGGTGTTAACAGAGTTGTTAATTAACCTAGGTCTGGAACCTATTGTGAAGAATCCCAGAAAGTCGGGATTCA
>NW_004443954.1:794139-795550 GCF_000243295.1 Trichechus manatus latirostris
TCAGTGTCTGGATGTCTTGAGGGGGCAAAAACAATGAGACAAATGAGCTTTAACAAAAATGACAAAGAGAGAGAAAGGGGGACATGAGAAACCCTCAAATTCAGCATCTCTTAGCCAGAGAACTCTCAGGGCAGAGCTTAGTGTGACGGTATTCCCAAAACAAAAAGAATATCCCTCTGTCCCTCAAATATCTCCTTCCATGTGTTCCGTATTGCCTGGAGGTTATCTTTCAGTTCCAATTCCTTTGATTCCTTTGGAGAAATGGCTTCAATTGTACTTATTTGGGAGAATCAACACATTGGTTAAAATGGATTATAGACATAGTATAAAAGATAACTGCTGACTGGAATCGTGGAGTAAGATTCCAGGCCCTTTTGGAAAAGATAACAAAAAGATGAGGCCAGGAGTCGTGAATGTAAATTGGCTCTGTCCATATTTATCTGGACCTGGACAAATCGATAGTGTAAGAATTGGTAACTCAAAACTTTTTCATCATAGAATACCTTAGCAAAATACATGCATCTATTTTTATCACGTTTCTGACTTACTAGATTTCACATGATAAATTCCTGGTAACACATCAGTGGTTCAGTGGTACATTCTCGCCTTCTATGCAGGAGACCTGGGTTTGATTCCCAGCCAATGCACCTCATGTACAGCTACCACCCATCTGTAAGTGGTAGCTTGCATGCTGTTACGGTGCTGAACAGGTTTCAGTGGGGCTTCCAGACTAAAACAAACTAAGAAGAAAGGCCCGGTGATCTACTTCTGAAAAGCAGCCAATGAAAACCTTATAGATCACAACGGTCCAGTCCCCAGCTGATCATGGGGACAGCGCAGGACCAGGCAGCATTTCATTCTGTTTTGCATGGGGTTGCCATGTGTTGGGAGCTGACTTGAGGGTAGCTGTCATGGATTGAATTGTGTTCCCCCAAAAACGTGTGTATCAGTTTGGCTAGGCCATGATTCCTGTGTTGTGTGCTTGTCCTCTATTTTGTGATTGTAATTTTACATTAAAGAGGATTAGGGTGGGATTGTAACACCACCCTTACCCAGGTAACATCCCTGATCCAATGTAAAGGGAGTTTCCCTGGCGTGTGGCCTGCACCATGTTTTATCTCTCAAGAGATAAAAGGAAAGGGAAGCAAACAGAGAGTGGGGGACCTCATACCACCAAGAAAGCAGTACCAGGAGCAGAGCATGTCCTTTGGACCCAGGGTCCCTTCACGGAGAAGCTCCTGGTCTGGGGGAACACTGATGAGAAGGCCAACAGAGAGAGTAAGCCTTTCCCAGGAGCTGATGCCCTGAATTTGGACTTGTAGCCTACTGGACTGTGAGAGAATAAACTTCTCTTTGTTGAAGGCATCCACTTGTGGTATTTCTGATAGAGCAGCACTAGATGACTAAGACA
>NW_004443954.1:796421-819147 GCF_000243295.1 Trichechus manatus latirostris
AAGAACTTACAAAATATCGCTTACATACTATCTCATTGGATTTTCACAAAAGTTGATCTGAAAGTCAAAGAAGATTTAATATTCTTTTCACAATTCTAACTTCCAGGACTTTACTCTTCTATACGTCCCTATTAATCCAATTGCATTCTTTAATATTTGTTTTGTCACTAAAAATTCTTATGTCTAATATAGAAAATATTCTTTACCTATTTACCTATTCTAGGTAAAGCCCCTTTCTTTCTTCTGACTCATTACTTCCTATAATCTCCAAGAGTCTATAGCTATAAATCCTGAGAATATAATTCGGAGTTCTCGACCAGAAACTATTCATATTTTCTTTGTAGCACCAGTGAGGATGGTGTCTTACTCATTCATGATGGTATCCATTAAGGCAAAATACTTTCTTGTAAAGCATCTCAATATGTTTTCATTGAACATCTGGCTGTCCTCCAGAGGAGGAGACCCACTCCAGGAAAGCATTCTAAAAATCTTGCTTTTATTTGTAAGTAATTTTTCTCCAAATGACCTTTCAGTTTTTAGACTATTCAGATCAACAACACCAGTGTTGAACAACCCGAACAGGACAACCCAGGCCAGCAGTCCCACATGTTCTGTTGTCATGTTTTCTTCTGCATTTGTCTGGTACAGAGTCAAAGAGGTTGCTCTAAAAATTGAGCTAGAAAGCAGTCCAAAAAAGGCGCTTGCTTCTGAGCCTTATTCATTTTGAAAATTAAGATTCCTTGTCTGTAAAATTTTCCAGAGAATCAAGAGATTTTTCAGAAGGTACAAAAGGATAGCAGTTTAAACATTAAAGCACTTTTACTGACATTTTAAAAACGTAAGCGTTGTTTAAAACAATGGTTTTCAACCCTATTAGACTTCAGACTCTTCTTATAATGCCCCCTTTACGGTACTGAAGTAGAATCCTATTTTATGACATCAGCTATTCACACACAGAGTTTACACAAATGACTATAACGAAATAACTAACATAAAGGAGAAATCAAAGAAAAGGATTGAAAAATACAATCCTATGTATTTCATCCCGGAAAACCCGAGGTGTGGCCGCACCATGTATGAAGAAGCCATCTACGTCCATCCGTATGTAGCATCGCTGCAAATACCCAAGTACAAATGTGCACGATTAGACGCGTTCTCACGGGCAATTCACATTTCATGAGGCTTCCTATTGCTAATATAGTTTTTCAAAATGGTAATTAACTCGGTAAAATACCCAACAAAACAAAAGTAGTATCTTCCGTTGGTGTACCCGATAGCCGCATTCCTGGAAAATTCAATATATATTATGACCATGTCAAAAAAAAAAAAGAAAAATTATGTATAAAAAAACCTAGGCTATAGCCTAAATAAAAACAAACAGGCTTATCACTTTATATTAATGATGGAAGGGTCAATTGAAATTGGGATGCTGGACAAGTTATCCTTGTGCTGGGCTCCACACATTGCAGTTGTCAAGGGGAACTGACCCACACCCCTTAAATGCCTTTAGAAGTCTCCTATCACTATGACCATCCAAAATACCCCCTTGAACTTCCGAAACACCCCTGGGAGAATCCTGCCCCACTGTTGTTGTTGTATGCCACTGAGTCGATTCCAGCTCACAGTGACCCCGTGTGACAGAGCAGAACTGCCGCATAGGGTTCCTTAGGCTGTCATCTTTATGGGAGCAGATCACCAGGTCTTTTCTCCCACAGAGCCATTGGTTTAGTTCGAACCACCGACCTTTTGGTTAGCAGCTGAGCGCTTAACCACTGTGCCATGAGGGCTCCTTTCACTGCCCCATGAAAGCCTAGGAAACCCAGAGCATCCACTCATGCTTCCTCTTGAGAGCCAGACTGACCTTCACCTCCCCATACTCTTTCTGATTAAGGAAAGTCTAACTCCCAGACTAGTGGGGTGGGTCTTCTGTTACACAGCGTCACGCCCCCCGCCCCCGCACATCTGTTTCATAGCATAGATCATAATTTTAAGCAAATACGTGATTTTACATGTTATCTCCACTCTCAAGCTGTCAGCTCCATGAAGGCAAATATATTTTTTGTTAGCCCCTGTTTCTTTAGTATCAAGCCTGTCCTTGGCACATGGTACGTGCCCAGTAATGAAGGCATGTTCATCAAGGAATGGATAAATACATTTGTATCCACTCAAAAGCTACAATCTGTGTTATACTGTTTTACTGGGTGAGGTGCTGAACTGAGATACTAGCCTCTATTTACTTATTATGCTAATTGTTAGGTGCTTCTTTAGGGTTTTCTTTTTTTTTTTTTTTATGCTCTTAGGAGAACAAACAAAAAAAGTCAAAATGATAAAAGAGTTCTTTTTCATCTAATAAACTGAATACGTAACCTACGCCACAGCCTAAGCCTATAATCTTTAGGTTCTTGTTAGTGGACTGGGTGATTGCTTGAATTGCCAACAGAAGATTTATGACTATATTTAGGATTTTTTTGTAATCAAAAACCCAAAAACAGCATGACAACATAATCGTAGACCAACATATCTTAAAAATTAAAAACGGATAAGTTATTTCTCCACCTTAATATGATATTTTCTGTCTCTCATGCTATGGGTAGCACTTACTTTATACATCTGCATCCCACTGCGATCTACAAAAGGTTTGCAGCATAGATCACAAATGAAGCATTTCTACCCTTGGTAAAGACTAAACGTGTTCTTTGTATTTTCACTGTGGAATTGAAAAAAAATAATACAATTAGAGTTCCTAGAGATGACTAAAGGTAAAAATATGCAAATGTTATAAAAATGAATTTAATGATTCAAATGTATCTCCAAACACAAACTTATCCAGATGATCAATCACCATTTCTGCTTTTCCAGATGGCTGCAGTCCCATCTCTTAGAATAACAGAGTGCTCAAGTCTTTGACAGTTAATTGTACTGGATTACTGTTTGGCAATCAACCAACTCCCTGGCCTGGGGGCAGATCATTTTATTTAATGGTTCATCACCAAGACCTCACTAGCATGACAACATAGATCACTAGGCTATTGATGCCAAAAAACGGAAGAGCTGAACGTCAGCCTGTCCCACCTGGGGAGAATTTCACTTAATAAACACATAGGTAGGCAAGTGGTCACCAAAATGATAGCAATTAAGCCCATGAGCAGGTTAAGTAAAACAGCAAATGGGGGAGAGATTTTTGTTTCCCCTTTATAAACGTATGTGTTGCCTTATTCAATACTTCTCTCAAATACAGTCCTTTGGCTTAATATGTAAAAATAGCATCTGCAGCGGAGAGAAGCGCAAAACCAAACAGAAAGGAAAATAATTCTTAAGGTTTAAGAACTGAGTAGGTAGTTTCAGGTTTTTCACCAGATTTGGACTTTTTTACTTTTAAAATGCCTAAGTAAAAATAAAACTACCGTAAAGTTATCTTTGAAATATTTTCACTTTGTTGGAAAATATTTAATTCACAAATCAGCACTGTACCACTCAAAAATTGATTTTTCTATTTATCTTCAAAATGCATGCGTAGATGTATTTCACACATAAGCCTGGATGGCTCAAGACTGGGAAAAAGCAGTGGTTTAAAAAGAGAAAACCAAGTAAAGATGCCACAAACCTCACACCAGTCTCTGCTACATGCTCACGAGTCACAAAAATGGTGAAATTGTTATGATGACGTTTACCCAAAAATGCAATCCTGGGTGAGAAGGCTGTATCGGTTCCCACACTTGAGATTAAGGTACAGTAAAATCTCCTTTGTCATTTTAAAAAAAATATATAACTAATTTATGTATTTTGCAGGGTTCCCTATTTGCAGTAATATTCCCCTCGGCGATTTCTGAAACACCTTTCCAGACTAGCTTCACTGAGCCTCTCCCCCGCAGTGATCTTCCCTGTCCTCTGTGCTCCAAGCAACTGAGCATTTTTCACGTCTGCTTCTCCACTTACCATGCTCTGCTGTATTTTACCTGTTCACTTGCCTGTTTCTATTACAGCTCCATAAATGAAGAGACTATGTTTCTTCCTCTGTATCCTTAGCACAGTTTCTGGGACACAATAAACGAACAAAACAGTTGCCCTGAGTCTATTTCAACTCATGGTGACCTCATGCATTTCACAGTAGAATTGCACCTCATAGGATTTTCATGGCTGTGACCTTTTGGAAGCAGATTGCCAGGCCTTCCCTCCAAGGCACCTCTAGGTGATTCAAACCTCCAACCTTTCAGTTAGTAGCGCAGTGCTTAACTGTTTGCACTACCCCAGGTCTTCTCATAACTTCTGACTCACAGCGACCCCACAGGACAGAGCAGAACTGCCCCCATAGGGTTTCCAAGGCTGTAAATCTTTACAGAAGCAGACTGCCACATCATTCTCCTACAGAGCAGCTGGTGGGTTTGAACCATTGACCTGTTGGTTAGTAGCCGAGTCCTTCCACTACTGTGTCCCCAGGGCTTGTATCACATAGTACCCATTACCCATTGCCGTCAAGTCGATTCTGACTCATAGTGACCCTATAGGACAGAGCAGAATTGCCCCAGTAGGGTTTCCAAGGAGTGGCTGGTGGATTCCAACTGCCGACCTTTTGGTTAGCAGCCATAGCTCTTAACTACTGCGCCACCAGGGCTTCACAATACCCATAAACCAAACCCGTTGCCGTCGAGTCGATTCTGACTCATAGCAACCCTATAGGACAGAGTAGAACTGCCCCATAGAGTTTCCAAAGGGCGCCTGGTGGATTCAAACTGCCGATCTTTTGGTTAGCAGCCATAACTCTTAACCCCTACGCAAGGCTCCACAAGAGGAGTGATATATTTGATTTGAATGAATGAATGAATGATGTGCCATGGTCAAACTCTGTCTCTTGACTATGATGATAAATCTCATGAATGAAAGTATCTGGGGTCGGAACCTAAAATGAACTGATCTCTGACTACCAGTTGGGAAGAGTCACTGGTTGACCATCACCTGCTGGCTCGGAGCTACCTAAAACTAACTGGCTTCACTGTGCGTTCCAGCGTTCTAGCCACGGTGTCTGGTCTTTAATCTGCCTTCTCTCCTGGGCCCCTCACACCTTGTGTGTTCTGAGTGGAAGACATGGATACTGTGCCTGTTCTGACCCAAGTTCTGCCCAGTTGTCTATATGAGCTTTAGCAAAGCACTCGCCCTCTCCAAAGGTCATTCATCATCAGCTAAATACGGAAGAAAGGCTGGGGAGTGGGAGGCCTTGGGTTTAGGGACAGACTTAGGTGCAAACCTTTCTTGCCTTTGAACAAGCCAAAAAGTCTCTCAACCCTCAACTGACATCCAATTTATAAAACAGGAACCATCACGATTCTCTTGCTAATTTCATCAGGTGGCTGTAAACAACAAACAAACGCATCACAGATTTAGAAACTGTGAAATGCCTACAAGTACACGATACTTTTGTGGAGCGAGAATAGTCCCTCCCTGAATGCAACTCTGGCTTTGTCACCCCATCCCTGCTTAAAAGGCTCCAATGGTGGTTGCCCATTGCACCCAGAATAAACCCTCTAGCTGGACACGTTAGATCTTTCGTGGTGGAACCATTTCTGGAGATTTGCATTCTCATGCCATGCATTACCAGTCTCAGTGAACTATTACAAGTCCCTGATATCTCCATTCTCTCACTTCGCACCTTTACTGACTGTTCCCTGACATACACCACCCTCTCACAGCACTTGTGCATATGTCTGCCATAATGTTTACCCCACAGATCACAGCTGTTTATCTCCTGGCTTCCACTGTGCCCGTGCGCCACATCAGAGCAGAGCTGGTGTGCGTGCAGCTGTGTCACTGGTGGGCAGCCTTGTGCCTCTTGTATGTAGCGTCACTTGATAAGGTTTGTAGGATGGATGAACCACCTCATAGGAACCCTTACTATTCACGTTCCTGAATGAAGCCTTTTAGCCATAATTTGTACTGATTAAATATGGGTATCTCATGGTAAATTCTTTTACCATGAAGGGAAAAATAATCCAAGCTGTGGTCAATTAAGTAAACGCTGAGGAAAGTATGAAATTAATTTGAGGATATATAATAGACACAATAACCTTGTTTTTTTTAAATATGTGGCAATTTATACCCTGTTTCTATTTACAAAGGATAAGAGAAAGCACATTTGTGGAGTGAAAAACAGAAAAGATCAGAAATATGCATGCAACAGTACACAGAGTGACAATGTAGTTATTATACAGTAACTAGACAGTTACTGTAGTTGAACGGCAAATTTGGCTCTGAGCTTCCTGGAAGTCAAAGGGAAAAGGGAAACATTCACAGTAATATCTAGTCAAATCTTGATGTAGTCAGCAAGAGGGCAAGGGTCATGGTTTTGGAAGAACCGGCCAAAAAGCTGGCAATCTGAATGTTTGGAAACATGGTAACAGATGGTATATGCATGCATAAAATTAAAATGAATACACATATGACAAAATGTAAACATTATAAAGCATCTGTTGTTAGAAATTTCATTAGCAACCAGCTAAAGCCACCTTGTTGCTTCTGCATTTTATGAGCCTCTACCTAGCCCTCTCCTCACCCTCCTACCCTAATCCGGCCCTTCTATTTCTAGCTCCTGAAATCAGGTATGTAACCTATATAAACACGTGGGATGACCAGAGGTGAAAACATACAGTGCTTTATATTGTAAAAAGTGAAACTGTTCAGTAGTTGCAGAAAGGGAGAGAGACTACACACATCACACTGCAATGGAAAATTAATAAATTACGATTTACGTGAAGATGAAAAATGAATTGATTTCTCTTCGATCTTCAAGCTGTCCAACAAGTCATCTGAAACAAGTGAAAGGAGAAAATAACATGACAAAGTCCTCACATGATGACCTTGACAAGGCAATGCCATCAGGGAGCACAAGACAATTGCTTCTAAATGAATTTGCACCAAAGAAGCAAAATTCTTTGACAACTTCTCTGACAGAACTTGACTCTGATGCATCTTTGGGTGGCTTAACTCAATCTAAACAATGACCTGAAACACCTAGGAAGTGGGTTGATGGAAACAACATTAGGGAGTGACTGGGCTGTGCAGCCTGTGAGGACATCGGGAGGTCACAGTATCTGGGGGAAGAGAATGACCTGTCTCACGTTACTAGCTCACGAAACTGAGATCATTCACAGCGTAGAGTTTAACAATATGCACTGTCTAGGATCTCGGCTACTGAGAAAACAACAAATGACACTTCCTTAAAGACAGACTGAAGTTGCCAAGGCTCTGACGAGATGCTGTAAAAGCAAACACAGCTAATAACGTGAACACCCCACTTCAAGACGCACTAATCTTTTGACTGGTTTTCATCAAGCAATTTCTGTAAGGTTTTGTGTTCCTTAGTAGACTATTCAGACTTTCAGATAATATCTGGAGGATGCCAAATAAATTCACAAATATTAGCTATAAATTCTACTAAATAAGTTTGCGTGTAATTGATTTTGTAACAAGCACTGAGTATAACGTCTGTTGTCATTGTGGTTAGCTGCCATAGAGTCACCCCCGACTCATGGAGATTCCATGCATAACAGAATGAAACACTGCATTGTGATCCCTAGGGCTTTTATTGGTTGATTTTCAGAAGTGGATCTCCAGGCTTTGCTTCCTAGTCCATCCAAACTGAAAGCTCCGCTGAAACCTGTTCAGCGTCACGGCAACATGCAAACCTCCAGACGGCAGGTGGTGGCTGCACATGGGGTGCAGTGGCCAAGAATCGAACCCTAGTCTCTATTATGGACGGGGAGAATTCCACCACCCAACCACCACTGCCCTCATCATCAGCAGTCTTAATCACCGAATAGTCAAAAGAGTTAATAGAATTGTATTTAAAGTTTCACTTGAACGAAATAAGGTGCTTAGCCAAGATTTTTATATTATCTATGACATCCTGCTCTTCTATACAACCCATGTTAATGAAAATGGACTGAATAGTTAGTATGCGGAGAACAATATGAGTTTCCCAAGGTGTAAATATATACATTTCTGAATACTAAGATCTACAATGTCAGAAATTATAAAAGAAAAGAGTGATTACTTGGCTACATAACAAAACATCTCTGCATCAAAAACACTTTCAACATTAAATTACAAACAAACTAGATAAAACATTTACATCATATATTTAAAAAGACAAATATTTTTAATATATCAAGAGTTCTAATTTTTCATTAAGAAAAAGGCACCTAAATGAAAAAAAAAAGTTCAAAATATACGACCATATAATTCCTCAGAGGATATAAAGAAAGTTTGGCCTCATTGTATTCAAAGAACTACAAACTATAAATAATAAGCACTTTCATTATTATTAGGAAATATTTAAAAGAGTAATAACCCACAGTGTTATTCCCACTCTCCAATACTGATGGCATTATGTCAACAGACTCAACCTATGTGGAGGGTATTTTGGCAAATATGTAGTAAAAAATGCATGCCATGTAACCAAGCAATTATTTTCCTAGAAATTTATCATCAGGAAAGTGTGTAAGGGAACACAGAAGGTGGGTAAAGGAACAGAGATATGTTCCTAAGAATATCTGTTCACATTTCCCCAATGCCAAGTCCTGTACACAGCACCTTGCTTTAATCCTTGTAACAATCATAGTCTATAGATGCAAAAATAAAGTCTTAGGTAGGTTAAATAATTTTCCAAAGCAGAGCTGAGAATCAAAACCACATCAGTATGATTCCCAAACTTTAATCACCAAATTGTACAAGTATTTTTTTTACATATAACAAAAGTCCTAATATAGAAACACAGTGACCATGACAGAGAATTGGGAAGTTCCAGAGACGGAGAGAGGGACAGAAAACAGAACCGGACAGATGGAGAAAGACAAAGCAACAGAAGGAGTCATGGAAAGGCAAAAAGGCAGACATGAAGAAAGAGAAAAAGAAAGCCAGCACATTTAGGAACTATTAATACCGTTTATCTTGTTGTTTCTTTTGATTTGTCTGTTTCTAATTATCATTCTGCAGAAAGCAAGTATTATTTATGTAATATAAAAAGAAATCAGTTGCTAACAGAGGCAGGGGCACAAAGTTATCCAATTGCGTCCAAGCACCACAGCACTCTGAAAGTATATGGGCTGGGAGATTTCCTAAGGCTGTTTTCTGTACCATTGCTTCATAATGGTAGAGGGTATAATTCCAAAATGTAACTCAGGAGAGGCAAATTTCTAGCAATGCAAGGTAAAAGAGCCTGATCAAACAAAAACCAAACCCTTGCCATGGAGTCGATTCCGACTCACAGCAACCCTACAGGACAGAGTACAACTGCCCTGTAGACTTTCCGAGGAGCACCTGGCAGATTCGAACTGTCAACCCTTTGGTTAGCAGCTGTGGCACTTAACCACTATCCCATTTGATGGTACAGCTTAATTCCAGAGAGGGCCTGGAGTTCAGTTATTTTGTGTTGTTGATTTGGGGATGTGCATAGAGCTTACGGAAACCCTCGTGGCGCAGTGGTTAAGAGCTACATCTGCTAACCAAAAGGTTAGCAGTTCGAATCCACCAGGCCCTCCTTGGAAATTCTACGGGGCAGTTCTGCTCTGTCTTGTAGGGTTGCTATGAGTCGGCATCGTCTCGACGGCCATGGGTTTTTTTAAAAATATAGTTTATAAACCAACAGAGAAGGAAATACCAATATCCTCTTAATGGAAACTATGGACCCTCCTGACAACCCTACATCTACAAAGGATTGGCCTGTGCACACACATATGCGCACACACACACCATCAAACAACGTAAAAACAAAAACAGACCCAGGAACCTTGTCAAGCTGTTTGAAGGTACAGCCGTAAGCGGACAAGCACTAATGGTGGTGGATCAGCCATGTCAATTAAGGACAGGAGAACCAACTACAGATGTTATTGTAAAGGACTCACCTTTGACAGCAACACTGCATAAGGTATGCAGCTATCACCAGGTAAGACTCTAGTTACTGCCAAAATTATCTGGAACCACGTATTCTCAAACAGCAAAAGACAAAATATATGTGTAGTGCTTTACGTGGCATTTTACATTCTTTTAAGACATTGTCAAATTTAAAAACAAACAAATATAATTTAGAGCCATACTAAGCATGGTTTAATATTTTATGAAAGAAACATTTTCCTTTCTCTCATCTTCAGGAGGGTAACTCAAAATCATGAATAATGTTGCCAAAACTCAAGACTTGCTAGAACTTTTCCCAAATCGTCTTCAGATTTCCAGAAAAGGATGGCAGAGACTGTAAACCGTTTGCACATCCTTCCCTGTTAAGAGCTAGTTTGCTTCTAGCAATAATGATCCATTCTCAGCATAAAGTTCATACTAACCTTAGGATACCCATCCCTTGTACAACCTCTCTTAATGCCCAGTTTTCATGATGGTCATCACCACTGATACACAAACGTCTTAGAGATGCCAAGCCAGTCAAGGACCTCCTTTTCTGTTAAGTCAGTATTCTAACCAGACTGGAGCATGTAAAGAGTGAGAACATAAACAAAAACTAACAATATAAATAAACTCAATTCTCCTCCAACTCCCCCAAAACCCCATAAGCTTACGGCCAAAGTGTTTACCTAAAAGAACGATTAGCCTTCTATTATCCCACCATATGTTTCTCTCACAAATAGTTCTAAAAATTTCTATTAAAAGTGAGGCAAGAAAGCAAATAGTTTTGTTATGGTTTACCTTAATGTCAACCAGAGACAAAAATAAGGATGAAAAATAGGTTTCAATTCCCTGCCCCGTCTGATCAGCTGGTAATTGTTGTCAAGAACACAGCATCAGGAAGGATTCTAAGTAACTTTATTAATTACAAATGTTTACCACGTAAATTGGGACCCTGGCGGTGCAGTGGTTACATAGCTTGGCTGCTAACCAAAAGGTCAGCAGTTTGAATCCACCAGCCACTCCCTGGAAACCCTATCGGACAGTTCTACTCTGACCTATAGGGTTGCTATGAGTCAGAATTGACTTGACAGCAACGGGTTTTTATAATAAGCTACACTTGTCTCTTACTCTTTTAGGCTGGAAAAAACAGAGTCTGGCATCTCAAAACTGAGTCCACGTCCTGTTAGTGTCAACTTTTTTATTCCAGTCATCACACAAAGGCGTCCACAGTCATTCCCAAAGCAAACATCAGTCTCTATGTAAAGTCAATATGGTTTAGAACATCCCTGCTGCTAGACATAAACGCAAAACTTCTCCTTGGACCAGAGACATCCTTAGGGAAAGCTTTCTGATAACCATAAGCATCCAAAACCCTAATCTTGGTTAATCACTAACAGGTTAGCATCTCTGAAAACAACACTGCCTACGAGCAGAAGAATGCACGGTCTGGTTCTCATAGAATTTTAAACCTGGGACAAAACAGAGGGATTTAGAAGTCTATTTTTTGAAAATCTGAATTAATAACACATTATCAGTTTGGTAAGAAAATATGAAGTGCAATTATCAAGCTTCCAGATATGCAACACAGCTTATAAATAGAATGTATTTGCTACTGACTGTACAGGAAGAATATGCAAATCAACATTTGGCAATACAATTAAACAGTCTATCAAAACATCTGAAAATATTGCAAAAAAACTTACATTATTGTATTTGTAGTAGATTAGCCATTGGCTCAGCTCAACAGAGAAATTCTATCCTCAAAACATGTATAATAAGATAACATGGATCAGGTAAAAATTGAAAATAATTTTTGTAGCACAGAATGTTTTATTCATTTCTGTAATCTATATGACAGGGCATTTTAAAAGTTCTAAATAAGCTTTTCTCTGCTCTTAGTTCTAGAATTCTTGACTGAAGAAATGACTGGCCCAGAAAGTCCTACCCAGTTCAAAAAGAACCATGCTTTTGACTTTTCATTCTCTTTCTTATAAACAAGTACGTAGTTAGTCAAGTACCTGTTAAAGTTCGGGAGACTGAACGCTACCCAAAGTTTTGAGCGTCAGCAAGAAAAATGACCCCGAGTTAATGAGAACTGATAGATGTCAATCTTCTAAGGAAATTTAAGAGCTTTTCATCTTGGAAAGTCACTTGGTCCTACATGGAACAAGGCTTTCATCTATAAATTGAAAAAGGATCAAGCAGGCAAGATCAGTCTTGTAACATATCAACTTACTGCCAGACATGTGGGCTCAGGAGACCTCAAACTAGTATTCGATAAGATATTTACATTAACTTGAAGCATAAATAACAAAAGATGGCATATCACTAGAAAGGGTGGGAAGACTAAACTGAATAGTCATGGAAGTCTGTAGTCCAGAACTGAATTGAATACATGCAGTATCAATTTTCATAAAAAGCCTTGAGTGTAGTAGTTCAATCAAGGCAAAGTCTTCCTTTAATACTGATTTCAATTCAGATTAATAATTATTTTGTCTAGATTATAACCAAGGACAGCAATTCATAAACTTTAAATCACTATACAGATATGAGGTATCTTTATTAATAATTAACAATGACACTGACCAACATAAATTAACTTAGCTCGTACGTAAGTTGAAATAGGGAGCCACTGCAATTTCTAAGCAAAAAAAACTGAGAAGACAAAAAGAGCGGAATTAGACTTTCAGTATTACAGCACCGAATAACGTAGGTAGAAAGAAAAGGGGCAATAAGTCGAAAGGCCACTTTGGAGGTTCTTACAATGGTCTAGGTTTGAGGTAATAAAGTGAAAATGATTTTTTAAAAAAGAAAAGACATAATCAAGAAAGATTCTAAACACAAAATTATAGAATTTGGCAACTGGTTAGGATGACAACAAGAGTGACAAGGGAGAACTTAGTAAGTAGGAGGGTTGCCATTTTGCTAACAAACAGAAGTCGGTAGAAATATATGGTTGATCAGTAAAGAAGCTAAGGAGCACAACTTTAGCATAGACATAGATGTCTGACAACCTTATAGAACAACTGTATAGAAATGCGATCTAGAATTCAACAGACAAGTTAGGTAACAGAAAAAGATTTATTAGACATACAAACAGACTACTAATGTCATGTAAGTAGTTAAGATTATGAAAAGGTTTTAAAATTACATTACGACCAAAGATAAAACCTTGAGTAAAAGTTTGGCATGATATAAGTGATAGAAGGAAAATGCGGAAAGGATTTTTATTCATTCTCTCAATGTCTACTGCTGTATTAAGCAACACGGTAAGCACTGAAAACACAAGAACCAAGATAGAGAGGCACGATGTATACCTGGAAATGAAAAGCATACACACACATTATTTTAATAGTGTTCTTAATCCATAAATAAATTTAGGTTTAATAAAACATGCTTTGTTTTCCTTTGTGACGCTTACAATTATACATTTTTCCTGCAAATATCTCTTGAGAACCAAATATTTGAAAGGAATTTGCCTGATGCTGAAAATTTTGTTAGTCTTGGTTTCGGGAGTTATCATAAATATTGTAGTCATTTCTTCCTGGAAAAATAACAGTGAAGTGCAACAGAAATGGAAAGTTCACAAGCACAGTATTTAGTGCATAAAAGTTTTTAAAAGACTGTTAAAAAGAAAATATAAAAACCAAAGGTTTTGATCTTTAACATGTCATAAGGATGAAAAGGTCATGACTGAGTAAACACAACACGATCATAGTTATCAGAAAGAGTCCACTGATCAAGTTCACAGCAAGTTAGTAAGATGGCTCCCAAAGAGTTGGAACCACCAGACCAAAAACCAAACAAACAAACAAAAAAAAACCACCCTTTGCTACCCAGTTGATTCCAACTCATAGTGACCCTGTAGGACAGAGTAGAACTGCCCCATAGGGTTTCTGAGGCTGTAATCTTTATGGAAGCAGACGGCCACATCTTTCTCCCATGGAGTGGCTGGTGAGTTCAAGCTGCCAACCTTTCAGTTAGCAATGGAATGCTTAACTACTGGGTCACCAGGGCTCCTTAGTGGAACCACCAGCTAGAGTCAAATGGATCAATCCAGAGAGAGGTGGAACAATTGCTTCCCTATCACACTGGGCTCTACTGTTGTAGTTAGTCAATTTTGACACAGCAACCCCATGTGGCAGAGCAGAACTGCCTCATGGGATTTTCTAGGCTGTAAACTTTACGCAAGGAGATTGCCAGGTGTTTCTCCTGCAGAGCCACTGGGTGGGTCTGAACTGCCAACCTTTCTGTCAGCAGTTGAGCACCTCACCATTTGTGCCACCAGGGTTCTACTACACTCTCCTAAATAATTGTTAAGTCTTAGTTTTCCTCTTAACTTTACATTAGCACACAAAAGATCACTGCATTTTCTAGTATATGACTAAAAATGTTATTTCTATCAACATAAGAAAATAATTTAAAAAAACGGTATTTATTTTACATATTTTGAATAAAAGAATGCCAAGAATGCCTTATCCAAAATAGAATGGTCCAGAGTTTCCTTTTATTAGTTTTAAACGAAACATAAGTGGAAACTTTCACTTCAAAAGAATGAAATTTTGAAAATGATGATGAGAGGCTAATCTTGCTCTAATTCTCTGCTTAGACTTTCTAACAGAAAAGCTATATATATATATATATATATATATATATATATATACATAGTTTATTTTTAAAGTCATTTATATATCAAATAAAAACATTACTTGGATTGTAGTCAGGTGACACAGTTCCATCAGAACGGACACTCTACAAAGACATGTTACCAGTAACCACCACCGAGCCTAAAGATATGAACCCAGTGCTGTAGATTACTACTGCTCTACTTGGCCTATTTCCAAAGATTCCTACTGGTGAAGGATTCACTCACTCTAACTCAGACCAGAGCAGTATAGTAAATGAAATTTTCTTCATTAAAGACAATGTGCCCTACGCACTCTAATGTGTAATTTAACTTAATTTTATAGTAACTATGTACCCCACAAGGAGCCCTGCTGGCACAATGATTAAAGTGCTTGGCTGCTAACCTAAAGGTAGGTGGTTCGAACCCAACAGCCACTCCATGGCAGAAAGATGTGGCAATCTGCTTCTGTAAAGATTACAGTCTTGGAAACCCTATGGGGCAGTTCTACTCTGTCCTATAGGGTCACTATGAGTAGGAGGAATCAACTCGATGGCAATGGGTTTGGGTTTTTTTGTTTATGTTACCCCAAAACAGCAAAAATATAATACTATTTTAGTCATTAGGCAAACTTTCTCTTGTCCATATACTGTACCTTTCATCTAAATTAGAAGTTTTCCATGCAAGTCTTTTTTATTAAATGCCCTAATTGGTTCCTAATACTGACTGCTATAGACTTTGCAGTACACACTGACATCACTATCTTTAGAAAAAAAAATTGAAATCAAAATGCGTATCTACATATCTTTTAGAAAAGTTTATACAGTAAAACTGAAAAACTAATTGATTGGCTTTTCAACCATCACTTTTATTTTGGAGCCCTAAAACGGGGGAGGAAGTACACCAATATCCAACAAAATGCCACTATTCAGTATGTCAGTACAAGCTTACTATTTTTAATCAGTCATCCAAGAAAGAAAAAATAAAAGATAATACCTTTACAGTAGGATTTTTATCTTATCAATATTTTCATGTACATTTGCAAATTATGTACTTTTCCAGGAGCAAGAAGAGAAAATATAGCCTTTCAAATGTCCGTTTTCACTCCTCTTGTTCCAAGTTGAGTGTTTTCAAGGCAGGAAGTCACACAGCATTCTAATCAATGTCCAAGTAACATGGGTATTACACATTTGCTACTCCAGCAGAACTAACTTTTAAACTGGGTCTTAAAGGATGAATATATGTTTCTTAGATGAAGAAAGATGGAAGAGCATTTCAGACTGAAGGGACAAGCTGAGTAGGGGTACCAAGGTTAAAAGTTCATGTCATGATGTGGAGTTGGTCAGCACTGTGGGGTGGAGACAGCAATGATTCTTAGACGGACTTGGATATCAGAAGTAGCGTATTTTCCAAACATCAGATTATCAGCATGGAAATAGAAACCCATGGGAGTGGAACCCGAGCATCTACATCTTGAAGACTCTTTAGGAGTGCACAGGACATACCGAAGATCTTATCGCTAGACTGAACCTCAGGGAGCACATACATCATTACAGATGACTGTACACTTTTAGTTGGTGCTTTCCAAAGAGCACAGAGATTCTGACAGAAAGTATACCATAAAAAGGTCTTGTTGTCATCACCACTGTTTTTTAATGGCCAAGATACAGCCAGAAAAACCACAGGAAGGGCACAGGTACTCACAGTTAGACTCCTTAAACAATGAAGGGGTTCAGCTACGTTCAGCCATCACATTTTCCAAAAACGCCTGAGTCTTTCATCCAACTAATAGTAATGGAGTTTGACTAGGAAGAACTACAGGGCTGAATTGCCTATCTAGCATTCCAGAATGACATTGATGCATCATAATAGCCTTGGCCTTTAGAAGACACTAATTTACCAGTTTCTTAATACATCTGATCATTACCAAAATCATTTGCATATAGCTATGTTGCCAGTGTGACTATTACTAGCCAATGACATCTTTCTAATGAATGCCCAGACTTCTTTTTGTTTTAAAGTCTCCCTCACTCAACTCTATTTAGTAAAATGTTCTAGCTAAACTCTGAAAATAAACTGTGGCTTAACCTCCTTCATTCAGATTTAATTTGGCCTGCATGGATTCATTCCCCAGGTCCCATAGTTGGGAATTTTAAAAAGGCTTAGAGTTTCCACATAAAACTATGAATTAATTCAGTCAATCACCACTGAATTTCATGAGTCCTAAAATATGCTTAAAATGGCTATCATGGGTGGCCTGGGCAACCAGTTTCATACAAAACAGAAATGGCTTTGCAGACACCAGTGACAGAGCAGAGCTTGGATTAATCATAAGTCTAACTGGCATGTGTGTGATACAGTCTACACCACGATGTTTGAATGTGCGCACATAGATACATGCCATGAGAACACTCCTCAAGTTTTTCCTTCATAATTACTGAGAAGAGAGCCTCATAATGGATACAAATAACAGTCTACTCTCCAAGACACAATCTGAGGGCCTGACATCCATGGCTGTGCCACTGGCAAACACCGTACTCTTACTTTCTTTTAAATTCCTCTTCATCCTACATTTCTCCTTTTGTCTATCCTGCTGTATGGCTCATACAAGCAACACATGTAAAAAGCATAGTCTGTATCACTATTATAAAGAAACAAGAAAAGGTTTACACACAGGAAAAAATAATTTGATGGTTACTAGGGATGGGAGGGGGAGGGAGGGAAAATTACTAAAAAGATGGAAGACATATGTTAATATTGGTGAAGGGAAAGGCAATATACAATATACGATAAAACACGACCAAGGCATGGAAGGACACTGAGAGGAACACAGAACAAAGGGCAACAATGGTAATTACTATAGCATAGAGAATCCTGCAACAATAGTATTAACAAACACTAATTTACAAACGTATACATAGGTAGATAAGTATGCCAAGAGGTGTGGGAGGGTGTAAGGGAACACACCCACCTGCAGATATAGGTTTGGTGGTAGATATTTCTACAGACATAACTGTAGGTGCTACCTGTATATTAGTATAGACAATAGAGCACACAAGGGCCACAGTCAGGGCAAGTTCTTAGACATAACCAAACACCCCCCAGGATGAAGTTCCTAGGCGCGAAGGTGAAGCACCAAAGACTCAGAGGACATCCACGCCACTGACACAACATAGTTCATAACGACAAAGCTCTGCATCGTACTTTGGTAATAGCGTCTGAGGTCTTAAAAGCTCGTGAGTGGCCATCTTAGACACATCTATTGGTCTCTAGAGTCCAGAGCAAAGGAGAGTGAAGAAAACAAAGACTCAAGAGAGCAATTAGTCCAAAGGACTAGTGGACCACATGAACCACAGCCTACACGACCCCAAGACCAGAACTAGATGGTACCCAGCTACCACCACCAAGCTCTCTGACTGGGATCACAACAGAAAGTCCTGGACAGAGTGGGAGAAAAATTATAGAACAAAAGAATCCAACTCACAAAAAAGATCAGACTTATTGGTCTGACGGAGACTGGAGGAACCACCGAAACTATGGCCCTAGGACACCCTTCTGAACTCGAACTGAAATCGTTCCTGGAGACTACCTTTCAGCCAAACCACAGACAGACACATAAAATATGAAATAACACCTGAGAGGAACGTGCTACTTAGAACAATAAATTATACGAGAGCAAAAGGGCAACATCAGCCCAAAAGTAAACATGAGAAGGCAGGAAGGGAAAGAAAATCACGATGATAGGAAACAGGGAATCTAGAATGGATATGTGGAGAGGTTGACACATTGTAGGGAATAAAACGAATGTCACAGTACACTTTACGTACAAACTATCGAATGAGAAACTCATCTGCTCTGTAAACTTTTCACCTAATGCACAATAAAAAATTTGAAAAAAAGTATAGACTGTTCCAACTGGATAAAAGTAAAAGCTAGGAAAGAACATTTTTATATAAATCCTTAAGTAAATAACCTTCTTTACAAAAGATGTGTGTGTGTTTTCCCACAAGGTGAATTGCAAATGATGTAACAAGAACTGTAGCATACACAGAATGGAAATAGGAAAAGGTTCATAAAACATCAGTTGAAAATACACCTTAGGAGGTTAAACTAGGTTGCCTGATGAGGGCCTTTTGGTCACTGCCAGTTCCGATTTGGGAGTACATTATTGACGGCCACACCAAAGAGGCCTGAAGGAAGTGGAGACTATTAAATCACTTGTTTATCTCAAGTGAGCACCAGTGGTACTCAGTCAATGATTTTATTGATCTGCAATACTGTTCAATTAAGTGTGTTTATTTTGATTCTGCAATTAACGTGCATTTTTAGAAAGAATATGCACAGTAAAAGACAGTCTAAAATGATCCTTTCATCTCCCCTCACTTCTTCCTTGTGCAGCAGTGTCATTTTGAGTTAATGCATCATGCAATAAATGAAGGGATATTATAGTGCTGTAGAGCAGTATTGAGTGCAGTGTTTAAACTCTCTAGCTTTTTAAGAATTTATTTCCTGGAGGCGGGGCCAAGATGGCAGGGTAGTCAGATGTTTCCAGTGGACCCTCTTATGACAAAGACCCAAAAAAACAAGTGATTAGATTATATATAGCCTGAACATCAAAGGCAGAGTTGAGGAACCAGACTGAGTGGCAGGGGGAGGGAGAGACGGTTCAGAAGCAGCGAGGAGTTGCCAGACCTGACCTGGCGAGAGCCTGAGCCCTTCAGGCCTGATCAGCTCAGTGGTAAGTGGTGAGGGAGGCAAGCAGCGGTGCTCAGGAGGCGCATTTTCTGCACCAGGAGACACCCAAAGCCAGAGAGTCTACACGGCCCCCCAGAACTGGTGAGAAGCAGCCCTCATCGGCGAAAGATAAGTACTTGCATACGGCTTACCACGTGGATCGAAAACACCCCCCTTAGGGAAAGACCTCTCTCCCATTTACCTTCCCCCTCCCTGCTCTGCACTGCATCCTGGACCAGCTTCAGCAATTGCTGAGTCCACTGGGCTGGAAGTAGGATCCATCACACGCCCGGAGCCATTCTCCCTGCCTTGGAGAGTGAACAGATTAACAAACAGGGGAAAAAATAAACTGCCGGCTCCCCTAAGTCAGGAACCCAGGGTAGGCACAGCTCCTTTGCCTAGGCACAGGCATAAGGGATCCATGGATTCTGAGTGCCTTTCCCCTGCATAGACTTGTGTGAGCCTATCTCAACAGCATAGGCCCTCATTACTGCAGTACAATAGGGTATTTACCAGAACTCTAACATCAACTGTTTCAGCTGTGAAGTGGCAGGTTCTTGACATTTGCACTGCTCTGCCCATTAAACAGGGTCTTCACCTACCCCAGGGGCCTGAGGACTGGTGGCTCCACCTATGCCACCTAGCCACCTGCAAGAGGAGCACATGAATAAGAGGTGACCCCCAGTCCTTACAGCCAACAGCATTAGCTGCTCATAGTCCGGCTGCAAAACCTACCCACCTACGCACTCTAGGTAACAGGGACCCTCCATCTTGCTGGACACTTGGGGGTGGCCGTCAGCCCCCTGCCTTGCTCACAGTGTGTCCCCCTGCTGCAGCTAAATACCTGTGCCTACACCAATCACCCATGCCTGTCTAGGACTGTGAGAGCCTACACCACACACTTGGTGGCTATCTACCTGGGCACCTGAGCTGAATCCATACAGGAGGAGTGGGTGGACTCCTGAGCTCACATACCTAGTAACAGATCTAACCACCTGGTGACGGGACATTAGAGCTTCAAAGGTGTCAGTAATCAAACTAGCTCATATGAGCAGCCTATTTGGGCACATCAAAACAAAACAAGAAGCTAGGACACAGTAAGCAAACACAAAATAAACAAACATAATAACTTATTGATGGCTCAGAGACAACAGTCCATATCAAATCACATAAAGAGGCAGTCCATGATGGCTTCAGCAAGCTCCCAAAATAAAGAATCCAGAAATTTTCCAGAGGAGGAAAATTTCTTGGAATTACCAGAGGCAGAATAAAAAAGATTAATACACAGAACTCTTCAAGAAATTAGGAAGGAAATTAATTAAGCAAAATGCAGAACACGCAATACAGGAAATTAAAAACATTAGAGAAGAGCATAATGACAAATTTAACAGGTTGCAAGAATCCACAGAGAGACAGCAGTCAGAAATCCAGAAGACTAACAATAAAATTTCAGAATTAGAAAACTCAATAGAAAGTCACAGGAGCAGAATTGAGGCAATGGAAGTCAGAATTAGTGAGATTGAAGATAAAGCACTTGACACCACCTTATTTGTGGAAAAATCAGATATAAGGATTAAAAAAAATGAAGAAGCCCTAAGAATTATGTGGGACTCTATCAAGAGGAATAACCTACGAGTGATTGGAGTACCAGAACGGGGGTGCGGGGGGGATAACAGAAAATACAGAGAGAATTGTTGAAGATTTGTTGGCAGAAAACTTCCCTGATATCGTGAAAGATGACAAGATATCTATCCAAGATGCTCATGAACCCCACATAAGCTAGATCCCAAAAGAAAGTAACCAAGACATATTATAATCAAACTTGTCAAAACCAAAGATAAAGAGAGAATTTCAAGAGTGGCCAGGGATAAACAAAAAGTCATCCACAAAGGAGAGTCAATAAGAATAATCTCAGACTACTCAACGGAAGCCATGCAGGCAAGAAGGCAATGGGATGACATATAGAAAGCCCTGAAGGAAATAAACTACCAGCGAAGAATTATATTTCCAGCAAAACTGTCTCTCAAATATGATGGTGAAATTAGGGCACTTCCAGATAACAGAAGTTTAGGGAATTTGCAAAAAACAAACCAAAATTACAAGAAATACTAAAGGGAGTCCTCCTGTTAGAAAATCAGTAACATCAGATAACCACTCAATACAAGAACACAGGACAGAGCACCCAGGTATCAACCCAGATAGCGAAGTCACAAAAGTAAACCTAAGCTAAAACACTGAAAATACGGAAACAGAGATATAAATATGTAAAAGATGACAACATTAAAGCAAAAAAGAGGGACTTAAAAAATGTAGACATAGATTTTTCCTATGAAGAGGCAATCAAGGCAATATAAAGAAATAAAAGACCGGTATAAACCTAGAAAAATAGGGGTAAATATTAAGGTAATCACAAAGGAAACTAACAATCCTATAAGTCAAAACAAAAAACAAAAAAATAAAGATTCAGCAAACACAAAATCAATAACAATGAAAAAGATGAAAAGAAAATATGTAAAGACAACTCAGCACAGAAAATTAAGTAGAACAAAGAAACTGTAAACAACACAAAAAAAAAGACATCAAAATGACAGCACTAAACTCATAACTATCAATAATTATGCTGAATGTAAATGGACTAAATGCACCAATAAAGACACAGAGAGTGGTAGACTGGATAAAAAAACACGATCCGTCTATATGCTGCCTACAAGAGACACACCTTAGATTTAAAGACACAAACAAACTAAAATTCAAAGGACAGAAAAAAATATATCAAGCAAACAACACTCAAAAAAGAGTAGGAGTGGCAATATTAATCTCTGACAAAATAGAATTTAAAGTAAAATACACTACAAAGGATAAGGAAGGACACTATATAATGATTAAAGGGTCAATACACCAGAAGACATAACTATAATAAATATTTATGCAACCAACGACGGGGCTCCAAAATACATAAAA
This sequence comes from Trichechus manatus latirostris, assembly GCF_000243295.1. Classification (NCBI taxonomy): domain Eukaryota; kingdom Metazoa; phylum Chordata; class Mammalia; order Sirenia; family Trichechidae; genus Trichechus; species Trichechus manatus. Next base: position 818,626 of record NW_004443954.1, read on the forward strand.
CAAACTCTAACAGCACTGAAAAGAGAGATAGACAACTCCACAATAGTAGAAGGAGACTTCAACATACCACTTTCGGTAAAGGATGAAACATCCAGAAAGAAGCTCAGCAAAGACACGGAAGAGCCAAATGCTCCAATCAACCAACTTGATCTCCTAGACATATACCAAACAGTCCACCCAAGAGCAGCCAAGTATACTTTCTTTTCCAGTGCACATGGAACATTCTCAAGAATAGACCATATATTAGGCCATAAAGCAAGCCTTAAAAAAATCCAAAGCATCGAAATATTACAAAGCATCTTTTTTGACCATAAAGCCATTAAAGTAGAAAACAACAACAGAAAAAGCAAGGAAAAAAAATCAAACACATGGAAACTGAACAATACTTTGCTCAAAAACTACTGGGTAATACAAGAAATTAAGGATGGAATAAAGAAATTCATAGAATCAAATGAGAATGAAAACACATCCTACCAGAACCTTTGGGACACAGCAAAAGCAGTGCTCAGAGGTCAGTTTATA
>NW_004443954.1:822073-825146 GCF_000243295.1 Trichechus manatus latirostris
TAGCCCAAGAGACAGAAAGGGCCACATAAACCAGAGACTTCATCAGCCTGAGACCAGAAGAACTAGATGGTGCCTGGCTACTACCAATGTCCACCCTGACAGGGCACACAACAGAGAGTCCTGGATGGAGCAGGAGAAAGGTGGGGTGCAGAACTCAAATTCTAGTAAGAGGACCAGACTTAATGGTCTGACTGAGACTGGCAGTACCCCGGAACGCATGGCTCCTGGATTCTCTATCAGCCCAGAACTAAAACAATTTCTGAGGCCAACTCTTCAGACAGGGATTAGACTGGACTGTGGGACATAAACTGATACTCATGAGGAGTGTGCCTCTTAGCTCAAGTAGATACAAGAGACTGAACAGGCATATTCTGTCCAGAGGTGAGATGGGAAGGCAGAGAGGGTTAGGAGCTGGTTGAATGGACATGGAGAATCAGGGGTGGAAGAGAGGAGTGTGCTGTCGCAGTATGGGGAGAGCAATTAGAGTCACATAACAATGTATGTATAAATTTTTGTATGGAAAAAAATATAAAAAAAGAATTCATTTCCTTACAATAGTCAGTAAACAGAAGAACATGGCAGGAGTTAGTAATCAAGCTTAAGGGACAGATTCTTCTTTGTCTTAGTTATCTAGTGGTGCTAAAACAGAAATACCACAAGTCGATGGCTTTAGCAAACAGAAATTTATTTTCTCACGGTTTAGGGGGCCAGAAATCCAAATTCAGAGTGTCACTTCTAGGGGAAGGCTTTCTTTCTCTGCTAGCTCTGGAGGAAGGTCCTTGTCTCTTCAGCTTCTGCTTTCTGGTTCCTGGGAGATCTCCATGTGTCTTGGCATCTGTCTCAACCCATCTTTGCTCTGCTCGCTTCTTTAGTCTCTTTTATATCTCAAAAGAGACTGACTCAAGATAAGACCTACACTACTGTATTTTTAGGCAAATAGAGCACACCTTCTCTGTGTGTTTGCCAACTGCTATCTCCCCTACAAGGTACATGTTGCTATAAAAATATTAGCACAGAGCATTTATGAAAATACCTCATGAAGGGAGAGAGCAGTTGGCAAGCAAATGCAGAAGGCATGATTTATTTGCATTAAAAGTGTAATCCTGCCTCATTAACATAACAAATGCAACCCATTCCCAAATGGGATTATAACCAGGTGTACAGAGGTTAGGATTTATAACACATTATTTTGGGGGGACATAGCTCAATCCATAACATTCCACCCTTCAGCCCTCCAAAATTCATGTCCTTGCCACGTGCAAAACACAATCACCCCATCACATCATCCCAAAAGTCTTAAGTCAACTCCAAGTCCAAAATCCCATCTTCTGAATCATCCAAATCAAATATGCCTGAGACTTAAGGCGTATTCCATCCTGGGGCAAAATTCCTCTTCATCTGTGAACTGTGAAATCTAGTATACAAATTATCTGTTTCCAAAGTACAGTGGTGGAACAGGCACAAGGTAGACACTTCCACTGTAAATGGAAAAAATTGGAGGGAAAGAGGGATAACAGGCACCAAGCAAGTCCAAAACCTGGCAGAACAATTTACATTAGCTTTCAAGGCTTGAAAATAATACTGTGTTCTCTGAGACTAAGTGGACAATGACTCCACCCTTGAGACTCTAGGTGTTGGCAATGACCTCAGGATTCTGGGTGGAGCCCCTCAGCTCTGGGCTTAAGCTCTGCCTTCCAGGCCCACTGGAATGGCAACTCTGCTCCCATGGCTTTGGGCGGCCCCATTCTCTGAGTCCATCTGAGTAGCAGCCCCACCTCCTTGGCACTGGCAGGCCCATTCTTCTGGCCCTTGGGCATGGCAGCCCCACCCCCTCAGCTTTGGCCAGTGGCCCCATCTTCTTGGCCAAACTAAATGTCAGGCCCACACTCCAGAACTGAGTTGGTGAAGATCTGACTCTTTGAAACCTAGGAGGCTGTAGCTCTACTCTGTGACACCCCAGGGGCTGTGATCCTACCGTTTGAGACCCCCGAGGCTGTGGCCCCACCCTTTGAGACCTCAGAGACCATGGCCCCACCCTTTGAGGCCCAGGAAGCTTTACTACCCATGCTTCTTCCAACAGTTCTGCTGATCTCCAAGCAGCTCCAGGGATGGTTCTTTTCTTTTCCTTGGAGGACAACAGATGTAGCTTCTTTGGCCTATTTCCTGCCTATAGAATTCCAAGAAGCAGACAGCATTCTCTCGTTTTTACCGTTCCTTTCAGTCTAAGCTGATGGGCTTTCTGCTATGGTAGTTGTTTATATCCATCAGTCACAGGATTAATCTCTTTAACAAAAGATTGTATGGCCACACCCTTGGTGAAAATTCTGAGACTGGTGTCCTTAGTTTGTACAACAGAATTTTCCAGATCTTTAAGTTTTGTTTTCATTTTCCACAGTTCATTTTTAAGTCCATCTTTTTCCTCTCGCATTTTACTATAAGTAGCAAGGAGAAATCACGTGGTTCCTTTAAGATCTTGCTTAGAAATCTCATCAGTCAGACATCCAAGTTTATCACTTACAAGTACTGCCTTCCACCAAACATTTGAACATAATGCAGACAAGTTCTTTGCCACTGCATAAAAAGCGTCAGCCTTCCTCCACCATCCAATCACATGTTCATCATTTTCTTTTAAAGCCTCACCAGAAGCACATTTAACATTCACATTTCTAACAACATTCTGTTGCTGGTGCCATATGTATTCGCTAAGATGATACAGACTTTCTCTACAGCTCTCCTCACTTCCTTCGGAGCCCTCACCAGAATGCCTTTGACGAACCAGTAGTTTCATCAAGGCAATCTAGCCTTTTACTGTTAGGCACCTTAAAACTCTTCCAGTCTCTATCCATTACCCAATTCCAAAACTGCTTCCACATCTTGGGTATCTGTTAAGAGCATCACCCTGGCACTTCCTTAAAAAGCTAGAAATAGAAGTACCATACGATCCAGCTATCTTGTTCCTTGGAATATATCCTAGAGAAACAAGAGCCGTCACACAAATAGATATATGCACACCCATGTTCATCGTGGCACTGTTCACAATAGCCAAAAGACGGAAGCAACCTAAGTGCCCTTC
>NW_004443954.1:826774-852363 GCF_000243295.1 Trichechus manatus latirostris
TGCCATCTTCATGATCATTGGTATGTTTGAGTCCATTGTTGTGGCTACTGTGTCAATCCATCTTACTGACAGTTCTCTCATGTTTGTGATACAGTGATAAATTAATAAATGAACAAATATATTAGACACATTCCAATGTTACTATTGTATTTTTTTGAAGCACAGACTTCTAGACACACTTAAGAACTAACTATATTGAAAAGATTTGTTTTTGGACTCCTAGGTAATATTTCGAAGAAACCATGAGGCTGTTATATGATTATCTCCTAAAACAAAGATTATCAACAGTTTGTAGTTTCTTTCTTAAAGAAATTCTCAAAGAGCAAGATAGAGACAAAAATAAATGATTAAGTATAGCAGTTTCTAAGCTTTCAAAGCCTAACATGGACTTAAAAAACAACTACTATCAAATATAAAAGGAGAGTTTCTTCCTGAAGAAGATGTGACGTGTCATCATCCCTATCATCTGTGACAGAATGCTATGGTCTTGCAAACTATGTACCATAGTCACTACTGATCCAAATGTTCAGATAGAGGAAGAACAGCTTCTAAATTGTGGTTTCTACATGATCTGCCTTATGTGGTTCTAAGAATTTAGTTATAGGTAAAAAGAAATCGGAACAAATCTTCCTGTTCCAATGACCCCCTTGGTTTTATACAAGAAATATGAACAGAGATGAATATGAGAAATTAAGCTGAGACCCGAGTATCAGTGGCTTTGATTTAGTGGCTAAAGGTTGAGAAGAATGTCTCTGTGCTCATAAAGATCTCAGAGGTTGCCACTGTCACATTTACTCCACTTACGCAACCCTAACTTGTAAATGATCAACAAATTTCTGAAACAGGTTACATCTTCAATTATTCCCTGTACCGTGTGAGGTGTGTGTTAGTATATGAGTATTTGTCATTTAACTAACCTGATTAGATCAGATAAGTGTGCTAAGAACCATCAGCAGATACATTCTCAAATTTCATGATGTTAAGGGGCACCTAGGGACTAGGGGCAAGGCCGGATGTCTAAGAGAAGGTTGCCAGGAGATGCCCTTTGCCTACCTATATACAATAAGAAGAAGTCTAAAATCCAGGTCACTTTCCATTAAAAATAAGCTGGAGTGTCATTTCTGCAACATCTTCCTCCTATTTGCAATAGCTTAGTTCATTGGTTTGTAACAGGATCTACACATGTAGCTAAGTCACCAGATAAATTCCAGGAAACTGAAATGCTTCACCTCTTCATTTAAGAAGCTGTGTCATACTGTTCTCTTATAAGGCCAACTCTGTCCCAATTTTCAAATAAAGATCTCTAGATTTTTTTCTATTTTTTACACTTAAAAGTACGAATTTAATCTCACAGAGTATGGAACAAATGAAATAAACGAGATGCAATGCCATTTCCGATTGGTTAACACCACTGCTAACAAGTTATGACGGCTTCTTCAAATTACCGGTGAATATAACAGCTTTTCCCGAATGCCCTCCCTAAATGCTATTACAATTAGCTCGTTTCAATGTAATAGTGTACTAGGTAAACTCATAAAAATAATGACTATTTTTTATCACTCTCTAAACTCCAGGCACTGTGCAAGGCAGAAAGCATTCATTATAGCATTTAATCCTCATTTAAAAAACAAACAAACAAACAAACAGAAAATACCTTGTACGTACTATGAGAATTCCACATCATAGATGAAGAAACTGAGGGTCAGAGAGGTTAAATAACTTACCCATTGTCACATAACACATAAGTGGCAGAGGTGAGACTTAGATCCAGGTCGGTCTGACCTCAAAGCCCTTAACTACCATACTATGCTACCTGGTAAGCAACTGGACAACGTATATAAAATCTTGAAAAATGTTAAATATCATTACAATATTAGTTTACACATCTGAATTGTTTATTTAGTCATTACCAATATAATCCATTAGAATGAAATGAATTATGGTCATTCTTATGACAAGATAGTGAGAACAGAAATGAAAAAAACTCCTTGCATGCCCTATCATGTCTTCATACAGTTAGAATTAAAACTAAAAAAAACAAAAATTGTGTCCGTTATACCCAAGGAAAGCTAAAACCAGGTAAATAACTGAGAGAGCCTAGATGTACCTGTAATAGTCAGGGAGGTGTAGGCCCACAGATACAGATTTACTGCTTATTGTGTAAAGCATTGTGTTTTCTGATAGGGAAACTACACGGTCAGCGCCAGTTTCGTCAGTGCGCTCCTTTTTAGGATTCAGTAAACGTGTTGAAATTCTAAGAATGATTTTGATCGTTAAAGCAACTGTGTACTTGCTGGAAGTAATCAGCCTCCTATTGAAAAAAAACAGTGTCGGTTAAATGTCCATGTCCTTTGGGTTCTAGTGCTCACCTGTGTCCTCTGGTGCTCAATGTTCCTTTTATCTGTGATGACAGAATGTTGCGTTTGGATGTCAGAGAACGGGGTCAGGACTATCCCTACAATTAATCAAAGTATTTTTAACTTCCGGTTTTTGAAACCTTTGAGGTACAACTTGCTATCTGCAATTTGCACTATCTGTATTTTTGACACCAAAGCCACCACCAATTCATCACAAGCTGCTCAGAACTTCAGTTCCATATGGTAGACAATGAAGCTACATATCCCACTATCTGGCAAACCTTTGTCTAAATGACGGGAAACTACATGGATGGCTAGAGGCGTGAGCCCAACTACCCGGCCTGCTTTTTCTAACCTCATTCTTCCAGTGAAGCCAGAGGAATAAAAAGATTCTTTGTTTCGGTTTTTCACACTCTGTTTTTCCTTTTGATCTATTTACTTAATATAGCTCTTATATTTATTTGTCTAAGAGGATATGGTCCAGATTTTTTATATCAGTTTAATATTTCAGCCTAATAAATGTTTTCTTTAGAAGACATTCCTGTCCACACACTGAAATTCAAACCACAAAGGAAAAGTTTCTGAAGAACAAAGTAAAATTGATCAAAAATCTAATAAGCAATTTCACTAACAAAAATTCAATTTACTAATTAAAAATAAATCAATTCAAAACAAGTTTATCTTTTTTTCTTTTTTTTTTTTTTCAGGGCTTGACTTAACAACATATCCATTCATTTAACCAAAGTCTGCCTAACTACACTTTTATATCAGACACACATGCCACTTTCCGTAATATAAAAGTGTTGTTAGGTTAAAGTCATTTTGGAAAAAAAAAATTATATTCTAAGCCCTAAAGGATAAACATTTATCCACTAAGACAGAAGGATAAAGATTTTAATGGCATCTTGCTTTAGGATTCAAAATAAATAAGGCCAAGATGAGTGTCCATCTTCTTAAAACTAAATTACAGAGATTAAAATATATAAACACAAAATGAATGTGTTCCATTTGCATATTATATTTCGCTCTTAAAGTTGATATTGAAGATTAAGGGTCAGCATTTAATCCTCACTATCCTAATCCCTAAAATTACAAAGACAGACATAAGTGCATGTCCGCAGCACTAAATTACCTTGAAAGAAAGCAAATTCCGGATGAAAAGGGACGCATATTTATATTATGGTGATTTAAAATCTGTCGCCTAAACACATCTTCTCCCCTCGATCCATTGACCTAAATTGCACACTAAAAGCTTGTTTGTCTGCAAATGGGCAGCTAACACTTTGAGACAATCCAGAGACTCTTCACTTATGCAGAATCATGCCAACAATTTTTCTGACTACAATAAACACTGTCTTGTTCATATTCCACAGAAACAAGGGTTGTGTTATAAAACAGAAGACTTTCTTTACAGCTTTAAAACCATTTCCTGGATAGTTAATTATGAAAATTCAGAACTCTGGCTATAAGAAGATGTAGCTGCAAAACTATCAACTAAAAATATTTCATTAAAATTCTACTTAACCGAACAAAATATGGCTAATTCCCTTGAATCCCAATGCTTTTTCCATGAAGATGGGCTTTTCCATGGTTGACAAATGCTTTATAAATAAAGTTTTATTCCCTGTATACTCTGCAGTATTTTCTGAAATCTGAAGCCCAGTACAACGAATTTTCAAAGCAAAATAAACCCACCTCACAAATTCACCGAAGGACTCAAACACCCATGTTTCTTATCTTCTTTTGCAAAACTTTCGTTAGTAACAGTGTGAGTGTGTACAACAAAAACACCATAACGGCAAAGCATGAACAGTATACTTGTAAAAGATCAGATTTCTTCCTAGGTTCTGCTGATTTTGTCAGCTATACATTAATTTTAGAAGACGCCTCTCTGAAATCACATTATATACATCAATGAGATCTTAACACTGGAATAGACTTGGTTCCTCTATAAATCTGTTCTAGCATCAATCCTACCAATAGAGTATCACGTTCCTTTCTTTAAAGTGTATTTCAAACAATTTTGGGTAGCTTTGAAGAACAGAGTCCCTACTGTTAAAATATATGCTATTTCTGTACGTATGTAACAATTTGTGTAAAATCAGAAAATATTCCTATTACATATTACAGAACATGAAAGAACGAAGTAATTTTCTTTTCTTGAATATGTGTCAAAGGCTACATAGTATGATGTTACATTAGTCTGATGCTTTCTTTACCACTGTAAAAATATGTTCAAGCATATTTCAAAGCACACCAAAATATTTTTATCAGTAATTCTCATTTTATGTAGATATAGAAACTACTATGAAGAGGTCCAATCATCTTAAAAGGGGGAATACATTGCAAACGATCCAGTGATACTCAGCATGTCAGGGCCAAACCCCTGCTGTTGAGCCACGGTAGTTACAAAAGCAGACTAATGAAAGCTGCAAAAATTATAATTAATTTTCATTCTAGAGAAATCATTCTGCTCTAATCAACTGCCTATCAAACGTCTGTGTAAATTATGCTAGAGAAAAAAATGATTAGGCCAGATTTACAGAACAAAATTTTCCATATACGGAAAAGAATGCCCGTGTGGGAATGACTGATGATGAACACCAAATCACAATCACTGAACTAAACGAAGCATCTGCCTTTTTTGTGTGTTTGTTTACACAGCCTGACTGGTACAGAATGCATTGGCAGCTTCATTTCCATTCAAAATGGCAGACGGCCTCATCACCAGGCTCTCACTTCTATAACATTTTAACAGAAAATCGCAAACAGATGTTTTCAATTTGAAGAAGAGGACAAGTATGTTTTATAAATATGTTCTAAACATTAAAGGCTGGCGTTTTTAATAATAAGGTACATGCCTTTTTCAGACTGGAGCAGTTGGATGACTAAGCACTCCTAAGCCCTAAATTAGCACATAAAGTCTTCATAGACCAATACCAATAAAAACAAGTCCCGATGTACTTTATTAAACATTTCATTCAAGTCAATGTGTTTTGTCTCTATCCTCTAACAGGTGATCATTTGTTTCAAAGGGGCATGCATGAGGATGTTCAATAATGACATCTATTATCAAACCTTTACTGAAAGGTTTAAAGTGGTTAGCTGGATACATCATCTGGCATCGGCATAAAACATTAAAAATGGAAAATCCGTCTCTGATTAGCATATGTCTCATATTAGCTGGGTTTCCCTGCTCAGGTTTGGTGACCAAGATACTGTAAAACACTGGGAGGACTGACTTTTATCAGGGCCATTTAGTGAAAAGAAAATTCGATCTGGGCATGCTCTTAAAAATAAGTGCAGCCTCTGAATAATATCTTCATATAATGCAAAAGGAACGTTTACTAAAATAAACAAATTTCTTTTCTGTATGCTGCTACTTATGGCACTCACATGTAGTATTGACTTAAAGTTGCAATGAGGACATGTTTTTAAACTGTTCTTTAACACCTGCTATTAAATGTTTGTTCTTCGTTTAAATAAAAGCTACTATCCTGACATTGCCGGGGCTCTGAGTCTCTATTGATCCTCTCTGCACGCACAGCACAGCCCGGCTGGTGGAGCTTCTCTGTACCACCAGTGAGCTCCACCCCTGACCTGGGATCAGCTCCGAGGGCCACAGGAAAGCAGCTCAGCTTTCCTACTCAGCCAGTCCTTAGGGTCTCTGCTCAGATGACCAAAAAGGAAGAGAATTCTCACCAAGAGCTCTGAGAGTTTATTCTCAAACAGCAATGGGGAGCTCTATTTTATTATTATCATTATTACTATGATTGCTTTTGCTTTTCCTAACATGGTTTCACTTCCATTTTAATTTGCAGTTTTGTACAATGCTATTTTATCCCCCCACCCCAGCAATCATTGAAAATCCAGACTCCTTTCTGCAATTAAAAAAACAAAAGACAATTGTATTCGATTATTTCATGAGCGAGGCGTAGTGAAGGATATATGATTCCAGGCCTCTCCACAGGCTGGATGAATCTCTGTCTAAATAGTCTCTGCTTTGAGTGGGTATTTAACTATCATCTACAGAGGGGACTGAAATATGCCGCTTCAGAAAAGCAGCTTGCCTGCCAGAGTCCACTCGGGGTAATGGTGTCTGCTTTGAAGATTATTTTAATCTCCCCCCACCCCTGTTTGAAAGGAAAGAATGAAGAAAATGACAGCTCCATTATTAGAAATGCAGCCTCGGAAACAATCTAAGGTAGAATTCTTAAAAGGTATACTATTGATACAAAATCACATTTTTAAAAATTCCTTCCCTATTTTTGCAACTGCATTTTATGATAAGAAGTCACATTTTTAAAATACTGCTGTTTCGTATTTATCTTCATTTTATTTTGCATTTCGATCAGTGGAAATAAACTAAGGTATTTTCATTTCTTCAGTTTTACAATTCAGAGGCAAATTAGAGCTTCTGTTTTGTAAGAACTCCAAGGAAACATTTAATACAGGTAAAAATTGTTTTCAATAAATAAAAATAAATACGACATTGATCATGCAGCTGTTTCGTTAATTTTAAACTACATTTCTAACCTACAAAATATTAATAATTTAACAACTCACATTCCTTTAACACATACATAATTAAATATTCCATAACATAGGTTGCCCATCTAAATAGTAAAACAGTTCTGAGAAGTCATTTTCTCTGAATATGCCTGTATTAACCCATTAATACTGACAACATACATAACAATACTTTGAAGAAGAAATTGAACTCACAACAAAAGATCCCTTTAAGAAAAAAAGTACCTGAGAATTAATGAGGAACTATCACCCTGACTTTACACCTTACCAAAAACTGACCATATACAAGGCACCTATTGCTATCCCACCAAGTGAAAACCAACACTCATGTTGCATTTGAAGGATCCTAGCGAAAATTAGGGACTCCAGTGTGGTCACTATTCATTCCTTTGATTCGGAAATACATAATTATACCGATTTTGTTATATGTTGATACAGCATTTTTCTCCTTTTACTGACAGTAAAAATATTAAAAATGGGCTTATTTACTTTTGAAACTGGGTATTGTATCATTTCTATTTGAAGCCTTTTGCTCACATACACAGATGAGTGACTAAACGGGAGCGAATTTAGAGCAGCTGCAAAATTAGTTCAAATCCTGGATTCCGTGGCCATGCACAGCTTCTACCCATGGCTGGATCATAGGCTCCCGTTACCGAGAGGGTCAATGTCTACAATTATACTGACTCAACTCTAACTTGGGGAGGAAACAATCCACTCTCTTGTGATTCTTCTCATCTCCAAACCTGATGTCCACCTATCCAAATCCTGCAAGGCTTAACCCAAACACTATCTCGTTCCTGTCTGGCCCAGTTCCCACACTCCCCGTGTTCACTTAGGCTACATTTAAGTACTCGCGTCGTACTCACACGTGTAGAGTCCTGGATCTCACTAAGAATCTCCTGAAAGCTATGGACACACGCCTCAGAAGGAAGATGCATAACTTCCTATCCACTCAGGAGATCCACCCTCTGCATCCTTCTGAAGCTCATCTATGTATGCCTTGGGCATTCACGGCATCTATCTTCCCCCATCTGTGTGTGCTTCCTTGCTTCTGTGCCTAATCTGCTCTTTTTTTATATCAAAAAATGATTCACTTAAGACACACCCTACAGTGATATGACCTCATTAAGAAAAACTTTATTCTCCAATGGAATTACATCCACAGGTATAGGGATTAGGCTTTACAACATGTATTTTGGGGGGAAACAATTCAATCCATAACACCCAAGGTCACACAGTTAGTGGAGGAGCTTCAAAGTGAACCTGAAGCTGAAGGCTGAAGTTCCCAGGGAACACAGAAACAACAGCTGGAAAGAAACAAGTACTTGCCCCCAGAACCAACAGAGAGAGAAATCCTTTCCCTAGAGCCAGTGCCCTGACTTTGAACTTCAAGTCCTCCTAAACTGTGAGAAAATAAATTTCTGTTTGCTAAAGCCACCCACTTGTGGTATTCTGTAATAGCAGCACTAGACACCAAGACACTGGTTAAGATACTTGACCTTGCGGTGACCATTGCATTAATATCTAAAATTACAATGATAACTGCATGTATCTACGCAGCATCTCACTGGGCTGTGTGAGTACTGAACCAGACAACCGGCATAAAACATTCCCTGATGCACGGCATTTTAGCTATTACGTAGTGATACAAACTGTAGTAGTTTTATATACATAGTATCAGTTATTCAGTTGTATCTCTTACCATCCCCTAGCTAAGAATCTTGTGTTAATTAAGTCATACACCCAGGGTCCTTTTAAACGGTGGTTTTAAAAGTATACTATCCAGGCAAATGTCTTTGAATAAAAGCACGTGCTTTTGCAACAGTGTATTACGTGAACACGCAAAGTTTGCAGAATCAATACATTTGCTTCAGAGTTTTAAACTCTTCCATCACTATCTCTTTGTTCATGTGGTCACAAAGCATTCCACTGGCTCCAACTAAACCAGTTCATTCATTTTAAAAATAATACAGATGGCCTTCTTTGGGGGATGGTTTTAATATTGCCTGTCTGCCAGGGAGAAGACTCCTCAAGGACTCCTTTGTCCTTACAATTCCAAGATGAATTATTTTTTCCATAACCTTCTAACGCAATTGTTCCCGAGGTAAATTGCTTTGTATAAACAAATAGAAAAACAAACAAACACAAAGTTCTTTTCTGTCGCTTTGAAATTTGTTTTCTCCAATTACACCAAGGCATCTCTAGTTCTTTCTGACACACAGTACAAAGATGCATATGGCCTGGCTTCATGTCCTTTATTACTGCATGGACTCCAGTACACTCTGCTTCTATTCTTCTCCTTTCCAGATTTATTAATACCAGCTTTTAGTCATCTGTACACCCACCCATGCTTACTGTAAGCATTCTTCTTCCCCTGGTCTGGAGCTTTTCAATCTGTTATATGTCTTTTGGGGTGAAAGGTTCATGTCTATAATATTTCTGTTGTGTTCATGCTGATGCAATAGAATTTTATAACTTACAACAAAGAACTGGAATCTCAGCAACAGCATATGTAAAATCGTGTCATGAGAAAAGGGAAAATCCCAAGACCACTGTAAGCCAGAGTCTAAGAGGTCCCATATTCCAGCCATCTATCCCAGGAGAGTACTTTTCCAATTAACTGGAATAATACGTCACCTAAATTGAACAACAGAAATCATCTCTGTTCTCTAAAATCAAGAAAATTAGACATTTTGAACAAAAAGTAGTAAGTAAAAGGGACAATTGTTAATTAAAACATTAGCAGAATCATTTCAAGTCGCAACTCCCCACTTTAAAGTGCCACTTCACTCCCTACCAAACAAAAACAAAATATTATTAAAGCAGGACCATTGTTTCAGTACAATCCCATCATTCCACTCACTAGATTTATTTAAATCCTCTCAAAAAACTAAAGTTTCAAAGCACAAGGTACACACAGTATTTCTCCTCATGTAATCTAGACATTGGTTACCATTACAATTGCAATAAATTTGCAGGAAATGTAGAAAAGAACAGAATATGCCACCAAAAATTGTTTATAGTTATATTTTATTGTGACTGTTTGTTCTATTAAACTGTTTTTAATAATAACAAATGTCTTCTCTTAAACAAACCCTTTAAGAACTATTAACAAAAGAAATTTAGAAAAGGAGGTTCAAGTACCAATGCTCTCATATTAATTAAATTAGCTCTGACCTTGAAATATTACCATAGGCAATGAGGTCATACTCATCCTCAGAAGATTATTTGGAGGTCAATTCTTTCAAATAAAACTTACGTTTGGATGGGAAATCTTCTAATCATCCAACCCAGCATCACTTATTTCAATAATTAATAGAACTAGTTCTGAATATGAATATTTAACGAGTCAACACAAAAAGCCTAGATGAGCCAGGGTAATCACTCCCCTAACTACCGGGAGGTGTTCTCGCAAACTGCGTTAGTCGTCACTAATAACCCATTTTCAATGTGGTGACTTCCCGAGGACCTCATTCTGATGGCCTAATAGTGTCAGGTGCAGATTTCAATGTTAAAATTTTAAAAACCATTATAATGCCCAGTACTGCCGCCTGTACTGCAAGGTGTATACTTGTTCTTTCTTCTCTTGATTAACATGGGGCTGACTTTCCAATTTGTCGATTAACTATACATTTTACTAGGTCTTTTTCACCCACTGATTTCCTGCCTCTTGGCCATTTCTTAGCTCATTTTCATATCCCTCAGAGGGGAAAGGGAGAAAATTAAACTCAAACCTATGGAATTTGCTCTAACGAAACGAAAGGGAAGGATTGGAAACCATTGGCTAAAATAAGGTCTGGGGATTTCCATACTTGCCTTGGTTCCAGTTAACCTAGAATATGGAGGGTCTACTCTGTATGAAGTTATTTTATTCTTCACTTACACAAAATGATTTAACCATGACCAGGGTGGCAAAGTTATACAAACCAGTGCTTTTCATAAAGTTTCTTTAAAAAAAGTATATTTAAGAAGACAAACTAATATAAATCTTAGGAGAAATCATTTGAAGATGCAAAATTTCTGAAAACAATTTAGACCACACATTCTCACTTCAACATTAACGTCAGACCTTGGTCAAGAAATAAGGCGTACTGCTTAGAATGTATTAATAGGATTCAGCTTATTTAATGATTTTACTGATAGTGTATCCCAGCCCAAGTCCCCAAAGGGTTAACGCTGCCGGGTGAGCTGAAATTCATGAGTATAATCCTAAACAAGTGAGGTGAAGTTCTATCAGGTCTATTTCAGCGTATCAGGGATTACTGCTAGCTGTCTAATCCCGCTGAGCCTCAGGGAGGGACGTTCTATTGTATTTGAAATCCTGGCCAGGAAAGAACAGAAGGTTAAATGGGTACCTTGCTCTGTAATCAAATATCACAGGTACTACTCATCTATTCAATGAACAACTGACGTAGAAAATCAGTCAGGAACCAAACAGCTTCTTTGGCATTTTTACCCAGGAAGTGGCAAGGTTTTTGTTTTGTCTTGTTTTTTAATGAGTTTATCTGATACGTTTCATGGTTGACTACTACGAACTCTAGAGCTTCAAAAGTTGTTTTTAGCTGGCTTCTAAAACATGGCTTGCCCCACGCTCCAGAGCTGCTTTATCTGCAAATCTGAAGGCGTTTCAGGGAAAAGGATGCCACATAGTAGCTCAGCTGATGGAGTCCCTTTCTCCAGGAAAGAAAAAGCCACACAAAATCAATCCACTTGAAACAGTATTTAAATCTGGATACACGTTCTGAAGAATAATGAAAATATACATTATTATGCTTTTATCAAGATGATGTAAATCATGTACGTCATCTGAAGTGCATTTCCTCAACAGTGTATCATCTTTTGAGAAAATATTATGAGCATTGGGGGAGGGAGGGGGAAAGGCAGACACAGCCCTTGGGGTTCTTTGTTCCCAGCGGGAAGAGGCTCCTTTTGGTGGACTCAAGGTGAACACCCTCCTCTCACCAGCCCCATCTTCTACCTGTCACTCTGAATACATGTCACAGTCCATGCACACAGATGACAAACAGCTGACCTGGCCGGTCGGCCTGACCTGGGATAGGCTGAAGATCAAATCTGGTTATTAATATTGGGGACAGTGACAATGTAATCTTCCAGACCCTGGAAAGTGGGCTAGCAATTATGCAGCAGGCACTGTCAATCCAGAGCATCAGGAGGCTAAGCCTTAATATGTTCCTTTGAAATCTGAGCAGGTGTTAAAATACAGCCCCCGCCTCCCCCACCCGATTCTGCGAATGCTCTCGAGAAAAGTTTGCTCATGGCCTTCACCTGCCCGGCTTATCTGTCCTTAGACTCCTAATTATTTTTGCAATCTTTGCTTTGTAAGAGTTCTTGTAAGGTAACCCATTTGCAGGTTAAAGCAGATATAATTGGAAAAATATTGTCCTTTCATAGTCATGGAAGATATTTTACAAATGGGATGAAATACTTTTAATACCCTCATTGTAGTTCAATGTGCATAAAATTTTAACCATTGGTTCTCATTCTCTATAATTGTTATCCCCATAGCTTTCTCAGAATATATCTATAATACAGGCTAAAAAGAGAAAATATAAAAAATCATTTAAATGCTTAGGCAAATATAAATGTGCTAGAGTAATAAATGTATTACTGCTTCAAACCACTAGTGAAATTAAAAAGAAGCTTTAAGTCAAATGTTTCTTCCATAATTTACACTATCATTTCCATGTTCCCAGGTTACAGGCCTCTTGATAGACAGTTATGTGTCCCTCACGATAGCTTCAGCATTAATGATTTGGCCAAAATTTCTGCCCGAGGTACATCAATACTGCCTGTAAAGATGTCTTTTGAAAATCATCGTTAACTCTTTACTCAGGTACAGATCCAAAACATCACAACTGCAGAAAACATACTTCTTCAAATCCTGGGAAGAAATGTCTGTCTGTACTACACATTTAAATTTTAACAACGAAGTAAGATCTTTTCTTTCTCTGAAACCAGGATATCTTCTTTTGATTTTTGTTGTCTGCTAATCGTCAAAAATATTTTCTGTGAAAATGTATCTGGCCTAACATATCTTAACAAGACTTTTTTTTTTTTTTTGCATAATGAACTATTGATTTGAGCTCTCTGGGAAAGTACGTTCAAAGCTTTCATGCCATAGGGATGGAGACTCTACATGGTGTGTAGAATTATGTTACAGTAAACTGCCCCACTCCTTCACATGCTTGGTATTTTATATCAGTTGCTTCCTCAAGCAATACAAATCCACCAATGCTTTAATTTGGATGCTGCTAACTGGTATTAACAGATTGTGACTATGAAATGTCATTGCATTTAGTACTGGCACAGGGAGATGGTATGCCTATCATGGCAGAGCAAAATGCTTTAGGTCACACAAACATACGATACTGTTCTATGTCTTTTAGTTAAGCACGATTCTCAAAAGGTATTTATAGTATACATAAAGCAACTGTAAAGTAACCAGAATGCTCAGGGCATACACCAGGCAGACCAACAAACCTCTGTCCTACACGGATCTATACATATCAGTTGCACTTTTAAAACTGATCAAGCCAATCACATCATTAGCAAAACGTTGAAATAGTTGTTGTACGTTTTTAACCAAAACACCTCGTTGTTTTATCCATCTAACTCGTGTTTAGTTCCTTTGTGGACCACAGTCCACATCGCCCGAGGGACTCAGAGTTTGGCATTACATTTTACAGTAGATCCACATTTTAAAACCTGGCCATTGGGTGAGGATAAAACTGTTCAATCATTTCAAGCTGATCTATAGAAGAACTACTTCTCTATGGATTAGACGAAGATCCAGCTTTTAACTTGCAAGTGGTTAAATACAGTATCTTTTCCTGAACAATATGTTATCACAATGCAGATTCTGTTGCTCATAAGATTGGACACCATATTTGTTTGCTTCTTTTTAGCACTGTTGTCAATGTGGCTGCCAGAATATTTGTATCAGATGTTATATTTGGGAGAAAAGGAATGTGCAGGGTATCATGAAAAGAAAATTGTCAAACTAAAATATCATACAATACAAGGTTATTTTTCATAAACAGGATAAAGAGGTATACACATACAGATACACATCCATGCCTACAGATACACACACACACACACACACACACACACATATATCTTCAGAAGGAAAGAAAGAATATATGTTGCCATAAAGTAAAATTCCAAAACCGAAACTCAGAATCTGCCTTCCTAGAATCGCAAGAAAGAAAAATTGCAGAATCATTACAGTGAGCTACAAATCATCACGCAGCCCAGCGGGCCTGTGGAAGTTGGCTCTCCTGAGACCTATAAGATTCCTGGTCAAAAAACAGACTATATATCTGCAGCCTAGGATATCTTCATGTATAAGGAAAGTGGATTTCTGCAACCATGATGAGGCAAAGCATGATTCCAGAAACTTACCAAAAATATATTCCTACAAAATTCAAGGCAGAGGCCTTAGACTTTTTTACCAACTTCTGGACTCAGAAAGTAGATTCTTGGCTGAACAGCTCACTGAACTGCCAGGTCTTCAACAACAGAATAGCTGTTTTGTACAGAAAGGTTTTCTGTGTGAAGGCTTGCCATTTTTCCTACTGAGATGGGATTTTTTTGGGGGAGGGGTATATCAAAATATGTCAGACTCTTGTCCCTAGAGGCAAACAATGACCAAGACAGAGTAATGCCTTCGATGACTTACATGGAGAACATGCAGCACTGGCAGACCCTAGCAAACTCCTGGCCTAGGAATGGAGGGGATTCACGGAGGAGAGCGAAGATACTTTCTCTTCTGAACGTAAGAGAACAGATGCTAATGGGTGAGCTTCACCCAATCGCCACATTCACCATATTCTACTAGATTTACAAGTGACATACAAAATCTTCTAGTCCAGTAGTCCCAAATC
Organism: Trichechus manatus latirostris; assembly: GCF_000243295.1. NCBI lineage: Eukaryota > Metazoa > Chordata > Mammalia > Sirenia > Trichechidae > Trichechus > Trichechus manatus. Next base: position 841,572 of record NW_004443954.1, read on the forward strand.
TGTCTGATCATCAGGAGTATCTCCTTAAATAAAGAGCGTCCTTGAGAAGCACCTAGATATTGTTAGGAGGTAAAACCCTATTGTGGCCTTGGAATCTATGTATTTTAAAAGCTTCAACAGAAAGTCTAATGGTCAGCTTCCTCTTGTCCAACCTTCCATATTGTACTTTGTACAACTATGTAAACTAGATATACAGCCATTTCTAGAATGCCTTTTCATATAAACATCTCATGACACGAAAAAGTTTGAAAGTGCTGTTCTGATAAAATCTCAGTGATATATATTTCTTTCTACGTGACAGCCAATATCCAGTCAAGACAATTCAGTTCGGCCCCTAGCTATCTTTCTGAATACCGCAATAGAGGGTCTCAATCAAATTTTTCACTTTTCTATAAGATTTGAGGAAGAGTTTGATTTACACTAATCCCAAGGTACTAACACAAATAAATATTCCAAACTGAAACACTATTCCTACTTATTTACACCAGCAAATAACTATTTTTTGTTTAAATGTTTAATGTGTGATTCTGTATTTAAAATGCCTGTCTCATCCACTAAACCAAAGCGTCACTAGAGCAAGGCCTCTGTCTGTCTTGTTTGATGATATAACTTCACCTCCTAGCACAGTGCCTGACAGAGTTGGCTTTCAATAAATGAAATAATGAAATTAGTCAAGTAAATAAATAAACACAGCACAGAGGGATTAAGAAATACAATTCACTTCTTTCTTTATCTGATTTTTACCCTGCTTCCTGTTTACAAGAAAAGTACATATACATATATTCATGGATTAAATAAATGTGAAACCAGCAACTTGATATGTACGTAACTACATCAGCAATTTAGGATGAGATACTTGTTTAAAGCTCTGCATAAATTCATCTCTGAGAATCACAGAGGCGATTCAATTTCTACCAATGCTCAAAGACCCGTAAGTTAACGCTCATTGTCTAATCTTAGTTGTACCCGAGAACCCATTTTACAGATGAAAACACTGAGGTATCAGCCTAAAGTCAAAAGTAAAATTAGTGCCAAATGCAGACACTTTCAACATTCATTTTTTTAGCTGTGAGCATCACTCACTACTATTCATTTGCAAATTCACACTTTGCAGACTTGAAAACTGGTATTTCAAAGTGTAATACACAGTTCCTTTTCTGAGGGCAAACTTCTAAGAAAGAATGGATATTGAAGTTAACGTACATAAAATGGATACATAAATATTTTTCTATGGCCTATTTCTTACCAGTTTGCAAGTTGATGAGTATAACTACAGCCTTCTTCAAAGTAAATTTCAATTGAAGGCCAAGTGGAAAGATAAAGTTAAGAATGGCTTTTCAGGAAAGGCAAGTCCTAGATACAATAGTGCGACCAATTATAGAAATGTAAAAAGGAAAGTGTCTTACCAATAATAAAAAAAGCAGAAGTTATCTTCAATTACAAAAAGCAATGCCAAGAGTAGATGTGCTGACAAGACATGGGTAATATTTTCCACATATAAGGAAAAAGCTTTCATCTCAGAATACTTTTTTCAAAGCTATTTTTGTACCTTAATTAAGATCTACAGAACTCAGTGCAGTGATGTTTCTCCATTTACTAATATATTAACTAAGGCACAGAAATGCCTGCCAAAAGCCACACAAAGAGTGAGTGAGTCAGTTTGGATGTCTTAAGACAGAAAACGCCTAACTTTCTTCTTTTAAACTTTTCTGGAGTTACAGAAAGACACAGGAGAATAGCTGTGCATAGCTTTCACTGCCTTTTCCTGCTACGTCACCCCACACCCTTCAACCATACCCCATCACAATATATTTATAATCAGAGGCTATCAAAAATTGATACCCACCTCGTCAATGCTTGTGAAGTTCATCAAGTGTTCATAGACATGAATACTAAATCGGACAGTCAATCTGTTTCCCTGTGTTTCAGAATCAAGAAAGTAACCTCAAGGAATTTTTTTAGCATGAGATATTATGGGAGATTATTGTGGTTTCTTGCATAATTTCTCCTTTAAATTTTTTTTCATGATAAAACAGAAAGGAGAAACACTGCAATGATAATGTTCTAACACAAGGAACGTAGGTGGGCCAGCCCCTGACCTCACCTTACCCATGTCAACAGGCTTTCTGAAGATCAGCAGGTCCCTCGAAAATGAAAACTTCAAAGAACATTAATAACTGTTTGAATAAAAAAGATCATGCCTGAAATGGCTCTAGATATAATATTACAGCTGTTTTAGCCCTGGTTATTAGATCAAATATTAGAAGTAGGTATATTTATATTTTTGTATGTACAGAAGAAAAAAAAAATCCTCCCAGTTAGCAAGAAAAACACTAAGAAATATTCCAATTTATCCACATCCTTTCCATTACATAATATAAATCATATGCTCATAGAAATACACATAGGTAGAGATGTGGCGACAAGAGGGAGAGAATATTTCAATTTCTAAAGACCACAATGATTACTGCACATTATTTTCCTACAGTGAGACAACATCTTACTGGTATGAAAATACGCATCCACCCTTTCTCAAAGTTCTGTGAAACAGGAATCTAATTTTCTTCTCAAATCCCATAGAAAAGCTAAATATTAACTCTCTAGAAGGCACAAAGAAGTCAACACTGCTAAAATGTGTTTTATAAAGTCCTTAAAATGTCACTACAAACTTCTGGAATTAAGGAAGGCTGTTAACAAGGACAACCCACAAGGGAAAATAAAGCGGAGGAAAGGTAGTATCCATTTTCATCTAAAAACTGGTTCGCTTGCTGAGGACAGGACCTGCATCTTATCCACCGCTGGGGTCCAGCGCAGTGGGTTTTTAACAAATAAGAATAAATAAACATTTGTGTATTATTAGAACGTCAAGATAACAAAATATATTGCAATAAATGTAAGCCGTCACAAAATATACCAGTTTTTCATTCCTGTAAGTATGGGGAATTTAGTTCATAGACATTTTTCAAAGAACATAGTCTGAAACAAATACCTAAGTGGTTTATACGGTCATTAAAATAAAATAAAAAAAAGACTAAAATCTGTATCTTATCTGAGAATTTAAGGAAATTTTCTACATAAACGTAAAATGTATTTTTTATTACAGCCCAGTTTATAGAAACAGGGTGTTACTGAATACTTTTCATTCCATTCTATATGTCGGTGTATATGTGCGTATCATACAGATATTAAAAACATAATAAGGAAATAATACAAACAATATATGCACGTGTGTTGCCATTAATTTGCAATGCTTTAGGCTTCTATAGGTCATTGACTAGCAAAGGCATTTTATCAAGACAGCCGTAACTATCTGCCACACTTTTAGTATGATTAAAGCAAATCATAATTTCATTTGAAGAATGAGTCACCAGAGAATATGAAAGATTTGGAATATATAAAAGGTATTATATTAGCATTTATTCAAAATGCATTACTATTCATTTAACAGATAACTAGCACCTACCATATGTCAGGTAAGGAGCTCTGGTGACTCAGTGGTTAAGTGCTTGGCTGCTAACCAAAAGGTTGGTGGATCAAACCCAGCAGCTGCTCTGTGGGAGAATGATGTGGCCGTCTGCTTCTGTAAAGATTTACAGCCTTGAAAACCCCATGAGACAGTTTAGGCAGGTAGGGATTACCCAATAAGCAAAGTAAGCACGTGCTTAGAGCGTCAACAGAACAAGGCCACCAGTTGTCCAAAGCAAAGACCCAGAGGTGCCAAGCAGACGGGACACAGGAAAAGCAAGCACCGCAGTGGAAGCGAACTAACTGGCAGGGCACTAAATTAAATTGTTATCATTTGACACATTTTGAATAAGGAAATTATATTTTCCTTTTCATTTCGGACCAATTGGGTATAACCTCACATTCATTTCTCTCTTATGGACCACATAAGACGCGCCAGCAGCACCATAATCACGGGACTCGTGTCACGTCTGCTCCTGTCCTGTGCAAAGCAAACAGAACTGCGTCTTCAGATTGAGCATACCCTGGAATTTGTATCATGCTCTTTTCAACTGCTCTCATCCCTGTCGGAAATCAGCAGTAGTCTAATGAACTGTGAAGATGCAGCATCAGAGGACAGAAAGTGAGTGCAAAAGTTTTTAAGGATTTCAAGACAAAAAAACACTCCTGGAAATCTGTGAAGGGCCCACCACCAACAACGAATGAAATTATTTCTGAATAACTTGTAAGTACTATTTCTTTTGACTATTTCAGATTGGAAGAACAAAATTACATGTTCCAAATCAATTTTTTTACTTAATAATTTTCAAATATAAATTTTTGTGTTAATGTCCAAATTCGAATGTAAATTTTATTTTATAAATTTTATTTTCATTATTCAAATTTATTTGCTATGGTAGAAACAAATTTTAAAAGTTACAGAATTATATATGCAGGTAAAATGAAACAGCAACGACTAAGTGGAATGCAAAAATGAAAATTCACATTAGATAAAAAGAAAAGGATTCGTGAATTCCTAAAGATAATTCCAAAATTAACTTCCTTTTTAAAACTTAATGAATCAGAAGAGACCTCTTCCGTTGAACACTGGAGTTTAATAGGTGCAAATCATTGTACTGGTACCACTAGCGGTGAAATTACTGATAGCAATATGAATATAACAGGATTTGTTCCAAATTCTGCATCCATATCTTGCTGTAGTAAAAAAATTAATAACGGTATAAAGAGTAAAATTATTTTAGAATCTGAAATTGTCACATCTGCAAACCCCATAAATAACACAATTACAAATCCTGTTTTGTGGAATAGTTTTTCTCCTAGTGATATAAATTATTCAATCAAAAGAGGGCCAAGTGATTGTCAACATCACAGTGGGACATTTGAAAATTTTGGGATGGTAAACAAACAAGGTTCTGTAGCCAGAATATATTTCTAGAGTGCAAAGCTAATGGTGAAAATTATAAGAGGAAGTGGCTACTGTAGTCTTCATCAGTTGAGTCTGTATATTATTTTGTTTTCAAATTATTGAGTCCTAAATCATTTAATTCTCAAAATTTGCTATGGATGGATTTAGCAATTGATGCAACTCAAATATACTTAATAAACATGAAAACAGTTCAGTTCACAGAGATTTTATATTGTCATATTTAAACCAAAAACATGGTTTTGGGTTAACTCATAAACTGGAAGCACAAATTAATGAAGAACGTCAGTATTTGAAAGCCATTTTGCAACGCGTTGTTGCTGTCAATATAATAATCGCTGAACATGGACTATCTTTTAAAGGAAGAGATGAAGTGTTTGGGTCCCCACAAAATGAAAATTTGGGGGCTTTACTTGAACTTGTTGCTCAGTTTTATCCATTTCTAGCAGGTCACATCTCAAAATATGGTAACACAGGAAAGGGCAACCCATCATATATGTCTAAAACACCGCGTGAAGAATTAATAAACTTCATAAGTGTTAACGTTCAATTAACTATTTTCAGTGAAGTTGAGTATAGCTCGATTTTTCAGTTTGTCTGTAGACTCCACTCCTGATCTTTCTCACACAGATCAGCTAAGTATTGTTTTAAGATACGCATCTCTAACACATGGAAAACCTGTTGAGTGAATTATTACATTTACTAGCTTAAAAAGTCACGTCAATGAAGAAATTGCAAATCAAGTACCTCATTGTACATGTGAAGTTTGCAAAATTGATTTTTCTAAGTACAGAGGCCAGTCCTATGACAATGCTGTCAACACATCAGGGTGGTATGAAAGTATGCAACAGAAAATTTGAGAATGTAATGAATATGCCATTTTCATACCATATGCTGCGCATTCTCTTAATCTTGTAGGATGTAGCGCAGTAGATTGTTGTCCGGAAGCAGTTGATTTTTTTCCCACTATTCAGTTACTCTGCACATTTTTTACCACCTCTACTCACCAATGGGCAGTTCTTAAAACATATTTAGGCAACGACTGAGCATTAAAATGTTTTTTTCTAAATACACGTTGGGATGTGAATGCTATAGCCAACGAGTGCAATCCTGGAATCACACACTCAGATTTTAGATGCCTTAGAAAATGTTGCTGAAGACCAGACCCAAAAAGAGATACCAAAACAGAAGCTGAAAACATTGCCAACAAAACACAAACACTAGGATATGTACGTATGTTGGTTTTGCAGAATAATATATTGTAGCCTTTCATTGAACAAATCAAGCTCTCCAACATTCAGAAGTAAATTTAAAGACATGGCACAAATCTCTACCAGTCATTAACAGGGTACTTGCATAATTTAAGAGAAGATTTTGAAAATCTTGAAAACACAACAAAACAAATACTGTCAAATACTGATTATCAAGCAGTTCACCACCACAGAATCATTAGAAAGAAACAAGTAAACGACAAAAATGCTCCAGAAGTATCGAGTGTCAGAGATCAATTTCGCATAACCACACACTACACCATCATTGACACACTTGAATTTTGCATGAAAAGAAGGGAGAAAGTGTGTGAACTTCTTTCAAATAGACTTTCCTTCTTAAACAACGTGGATATACCTGATGAAGACTGCATGAAGGCATCCAAGAAATTAGCACAGGCTTATCCCTATGACTTAAATACAAATCTTTTCAGAGAAGTGCAACAATTTTATTCTTACATGAGGACTAAGCTTACAGATTCAGGAAAGACAAATTTTACTCAGGTAGGTATGTATGATTCCACAGTAGAAGATAAAATACAATGCCTATTTCCCAATGTTGAAATTGCTTTATGCATATTCCTAACTTTAATGATCACAAACTGCAGAACAGAACGCTCATTTTTGTCTCTAAAGAAACTCAAAACCCTTGCTGCACAATAATGATTCAAGAAAGACTTAATTCATTATCCTTAAAGACTTGATTCATTATCCTTATGTGTACGGAAGTAGATATTGTTCAGTAGCTTAACTGTGATGAAATCACTGGAGAATTTGTAAGAGCAAAGAACATAATGAAAATTTTAATTATAACATGTTAGAGATGAAAGATCTACCTAAAAATAAAATACAGTAATTTATTGTAATATTTTTTTTCTGATCATTAAATTTTCTTTTATGACATCTTTTCATTTGTTCATTTATAACTATAGCATTTGTTATAAAACAAGCATCAAAAGAAGCATGAGCTGTTTAAAACAAAATTGGTGAAAGTCAATTCTTCGTTGTGGGAGATCAACAGAATTTTACATTGATTGTTGAAACAACTAAGTTCACTGACTCATTTTCTTTGTTGTAGAATATGTGGAATATTCTTTCTGTAGAAAATGTGGTAAATAGTAAAAATCGTAGTACCCTGCATCCACTAAAAAATTTATAATCCAGTTTATCTCATTCAGCTAAAATGGCATACGCCAGTTTTGCGTTCAATTGCTGACTGCATTTAAAAAGAATTTACATCATGGATAGCTAAGACACACATGCACATGTATATACATATATATATATGAATAATATACAACTCACATATCCTGATCAAACGCATGAGTAAGCAAAGAGGGGGCAGCACATGTTATCAGTGCTTAGGGCCCTCATGTGCCTGAATGCGGCCCTGCCTATAGGGTCTCTACAAGTCAGAATAGACTCGACAGCAATGGGTTCATGCATCAGGTGGAGCCCTGGTGGCACAATGGTTAAGCACCCAGCTACTAACTGAAAGGTCAGCAGTTCAAACCCACCAGACACTCTGCGGGAGAAAAGACCTAGCAATCTGCTCCTGTAAAGACAACAGCCTAGAAAATCCTACGGGGCAGCTCTACGCTGTTCTAGAGGGTCGCTATGAGTCAGAATCAACTCAATGGCACACTACAACAACATGTGTCAGGTATCTTGAACTTTATCCCATAGGTAGCAGGGAGCGAAAATGTTTTTATGCAAAGGTTTAAGAGACAAATTTTTGTTTTAGATATTTTAATCAGGTGGCATTAAGGAGAGTAAATCTTTAGGGCATAAAAAGGAAGACAAGGGGGTTACTAAATTAATCCGTGGATGTTGTATTTATAAAGGTTGGGGAGAGGGTGTTAAGGGGGTGGGAGGAATCAAAGATGATGCCTAGATAGCCCTTAACTTGGGGGATAGCGTTGTTACTCATGGAAATAGAGAATATAAAAGAAAGAACAGATATAAGGTAAAAACTAACGAGTTCCAGTTATGATATATTGAGTTTCAGGCACCTGTGGAACAACGGTAAATAGCTGAATATGTTAGCATAAAAGTCACTTCTCCAGGGGTCTGCCTAGAAATAGGAATCTTAGAGACATCAGTATTCAAATCAGGAAAATGGATGAAATAACCAAAGGAATATGTAGAGAACAAACAAAAAAAAGTAGGTCAAAGGTAGAACCTAGAAAAATACCACCATTTAAAGGACAGACAGAGAAAGATGAACCTAAAAGTTCAGAAGGATACAAGGAAAAGTGACTTACAGTACCAATCAAAAGGCAAATGTGACAACATATAGAATCAGGAGCTATCAACTAAAAGCTATTATTTCCTTAATAGGTGCAACTGCAGTAAAATAAAGGAGAAAATTCCACGGCGAAGTGGATTGAGGGAAGAACAGTAAGTAAAGAAGTAGAGACGAAGAGTGTTTGGATGAGAAAAGAAAGAAAGATTATATGGTACTCACATAGTCATAGGACGCCAAGGAAAAGAGATGTTTTGTTTTAAGAATGGAAGAAATTTTAATGTTTATATTATTAAATTTACAGACCAAAGGAAATGAGTCAGTAATAATTAGATAACATTTATTGAGCATTTACTTGGTAGCCAATAATGTTCTAAATTTTTTAAATGTATCAACTCATTTAATCCTCACAGCAACCCTATTAGTTAGATAATATTACTACCACCATTTTGAAAATGAGGAAACTAAGCCACTGAGAGGTTAATTAATTTCTCCAAGATCAAATAGATAGAAACAGTGACTAAGTTGGGACCCAAACTCAGTCGGTCTGGTGCCAGCACCCACAGTATTAAACAAGACCCTTTATCACAGTAAAGACACTGCACTGAGATAGGGTTATGGACCTTTGCAGATGTAATCAGGTAACACAAGGTAATACTGGAGTAGGGTGGGACCTAATCCAATATCACTGGCGTCCTTGTAAAACAGAGAAGAGACACAGATAGACAAACAGTGGGAAAATGACCATGTGAAGATGGAGACAGAGACTAGAGTGATACAGCTGCAAGCCCAGGAAACCAATGTCACAGGCAACCACCAGTCATGAGGAAGAGGCAAGGAAGGATCTTCCCCTAGAGTCTTTGACGAGTATGCACTGGTCATCACCCTGAATTCGAAATGCTAGCCTCCAGAATGAAGAGGAGAAGAGACAAGAGCAGAACACCATGTGAAGACGTAGAGAACGACAAAAAGGCAAGATGGCCACGTGAAGACAGAGGTTGGAGCTATGCTGCTACAAGCCAAGGAATGCGTGGGGCTACTAGAAGACAGAAGAGACAAGGAAAGTGCCTCTCCTAGAAACTTCAGAGAGAGCTTGGCCTGGCTCTTGATTTTTGACTTCTAGCCTCCAGAAATGTGAAAGAATAAATTTCTGTTATTTTAAATCACCCATTTTGTGGTAATTTGTTACGGCAGGTAGACGGATACTTGAAAAGGAAGGTCTTGTTTGAGGCCGAAAGGGAGGAAATAAAGGTGCAACTGTGAGAGTTGATCTTTGAGAGCGGCATCTACGACCTGAGAGAGGAGAAAAGGCAGTAATGATGAGAGAGAGACTGAGAGATCTTATTTTAGGGAGGACGGAAGAGTAAGAAATGACAGATTAGAAAAAAATCACCAATAACAATTTCAATTTTATCACTCAACTAGTAGGCCAGAGTGGAGCAGACGATGAATAAAGGGCATTGAGAGAGTGAGAACTATTTGATAAAGTTTTGAAATATCCTTTAAAAGGAGAAGGAAATGACCAAGTACATATTAAGAACTGACTGGCAGTAATGAGAGTTCAGTTAATATTAGTGATCAGTAATCCAGCAAGTACACTCCTAGGTATACACCCAAGGGAAATGAAAACATAGGTCCACACAAAAACGTTTACATATATGTTCATAGTATCATTATTCATAATAGTCAAAAAGTAGAAAAACAACCCAAAAGTCCATCAACTGATGAGGGGATTAAAAAAAAAAAGTGACATATCCATACAATGCAATATCATTTGGTAATAAAAATGAATAAAGTGCTGATGACCCTTGAAAACATTATGCTAAGTGAAAGAAACCAGTCACGAAAGCTCACGTATTATATGAGTCAATTTATATGAAATGTGCAGAACAGTCAAATCTATAGTGACAGAAAGTAGATTAGGGGTTGCTTAGGGCTAGGGGGTTAGGCGGAGGGCTGGAGTGATAGGGAAGTAGAGGTGTGGTTAAGCGGTACAGGGCTTCTTTTGGAGGTGATGAAAATGTTCTACATTGTGGTGAATGACTGCAAATCTGTGAAAATCCTCAAAACCACTGAATTAACACATAATAGGGGGGAAATGAGCACAACTTGACCAAGACAAAGTCATAGAAGCTTCCTAGACACACACAAACACATTGAGGGACCAAGTCACTGGGGCCAAAGGCAGGGGACCATGGTCTCGGAGACATCTAGGTTGATTGGCATAACATAGTACATAAAGAAAATGTTCTAGGGATGGGGGGAGGAAATACTAAATAGATAATAGATAAGTGGTAACTGGTGAAGGGTAAGACAGTACACATTACTGGGGAAGCCAGCACAACTTGTACAAGGAAAGGTCATGGAAGCTCCATAAACACATCCAAACTC
>NW_004443954.1:852463-893893 GCF_000243295.1 Trichechus manatus latirostris
TTCGGGAGCAAGGGAGAATGAAGAAAACAAGATACAAGGGAAAGATTAGTCCAAAGGACTAATGGACCACAATTATCACAGCCTCCACCAGACTGAGTCCAGTACAACTAGATGGTGCCTGGCTACAACCACTGACTGCTCTGACAGGGATCACAACAGAGGGTCCTGGACAGAGCTGGCGAAAAATGTAGAGCAAAATTCTAACTCACAAAAAATGATCCGACTTACTGGCCTGACAGAGACGGGAGAAACTCCAAGAGTATGGCCCCTGGACCCTCTTTTAGCTCAGTAATGAGGTCACTCCCAAGGTTCACCGTTCGGCCAAAGATCAGACAGCCCCATAAAACAAAATGAGACTAATGGGGCACAACAGTACATTGACAAAGACTAGAAGGCAGGAGGGGACAGGAAAGCTGGTGATAGGGAACCCAAGGTTGAGAAGGGACAGTGTTGACTTGTTGTGGGGCTGTTAACCATTGTCATAAAATAATATGTGTTACTCTTTAATGATAAACTATTTGTTCTGTAAAACTTCATTTAAAGTAGAATTAAAAAAAGAAAAAAAAGCCAAATAAAAATCTACCTACCCTGAAAAAAAAAAAAAAAAGAAAGAAAATGTTCTACATGCTATTTTGATGAGTAGTGTCTAGGGTCTTAAAAGCTTGCAAGCAGCCATCTAAGATACATCTACTGGTCCCATCCCATCCGGAGCAAAGGAGAATGAAGACAACCAAACACACAAGGGAAAGATTAGTCTAAAGGACTAAAGGACCACATGAATCACAGCCTCCACCAGCCTGAGCCCAGAAGAACAAGATGGTGCCTGGCTACAGCCACGAACCACTCAGACAGGGATCACAATAGAGGGTCCCAGACAGAGTGGGAGAAAAAGGTAGAACAAAATTCAAATTCACACACACACAAAAAAGACCAAACTTGTTGGTCTGACAGACACTGAAGGAACCCCTAACACTATGCCCCTGGGCACCCTGCTAACTCAGAACTGAAGCCACTCCCAAAGCTCATCTTTCAGCCAAAAAATTAGACAGGCCTATAAAACAAACAGTAACACATGTGAGGGACATGCCTCTTAGTTCAGTCAAGTATAGGAGACCACATGGGCAACCCCTGCCCAAAAGCAAAGACGAGAAGGCAGGAAGGAACAGGGAAACTGGACAAATGGACACGGGGAACCCGGGGTGGAAAGGGAAAGGGGGAAAGTGCTGACACATTGTGGGCATTGCAACCAATGTCACAAAATGATTTGTGTATAAATTTTTGAATGAGAAACTAATTTGCACTGTAAACTTTCACCTAAAGCACAATAAAATTTAAAAAAATAACAAAATCCAAAAAATATTGAACGTATACTTTAGCACAGGCATAGTGAAGGGGAGCTGGAGGGGGGCATTGGCCCGCAGGCGCAAGTCCAAGGGGGCGCCAGAGGAGGCTGGCAGGAGAATCACCCTTCCACTGCCACCCCACCCCCACTCAGCGAGGCTAGGGGGAAGGGGGAAGGGGAGAGGCAAAATTAGAGATTGCCCCATGGCCCTGGTTACCCTCCCTAGTCTCTGTACCTTAGATGGGTGAATCATACGGTATGTGAACTGCATCTCAATATAGCTATTGCCAAAAAAAAAAAAAAGCAGCGAAGCAGAAGAGAGTGGCCTCAAAATGCATTGCCCAGTCCAAATGGTAGATTAGGTCGCATTTTAGTTCCTTCCTTTTCTAACTCAGAATTTCTTTCTTCAAAATTTTTGTCACATTTCACTGTAAAATTGTACGCTTAAATGTTGAGACTGAGTTCTTATTCCATCATTTCCCCATTGTGGATATCCAACAGCTGATCAATTGCAGAAGATACTTGTTCTAGTTATCTAATTCCCTAGGTATCAAGGACTCTTCTGAATTTAAATGTCTCCTGGTGACTTTTAAGACCAAACAGAAGAATAGAGTACTAACTAGGCAGACGTTAATTGGAGAAAACCTTTGCTTTAAAAAAAAAAAGAAAGAAAGTTTTTAAAAGACTTTGTGCTACAGCCTTGGTAAAGGGAGTCCTGCTCCAAGATGGGACCAGGACCTGCTTTGTAAAGGAAAATAGGCTTAATATGCTCCCATATGCTCAGTGAGGCCGTTTAGATTTGGGGAACCTACCCCTTTTCCAAATCCTATCCTGTTCCCTGAACCTCTGATGAATCATGTGTGCCTGCAGAACTGATTTCAGTGCTTGTTGATGAGTCTTGCACAACATCATCAAAGGTTTATGATCTCTAGGGACTGAGAACACTTACAATGCCCAGGAAAGAATTTCTGCAATCTACTTGACAACAAAGTAAGTGGGAATTAATGATTAACCCATAATCTTCATCACTTTCATTTTAATCTGCCATCATCTGTAGTATTCTCACACTAATACACATGCGTGTGCACACACATCCACAAAGGCAATCTTTTCCATGGTTTGGGCAAAATAAGCGTAAGTAGGTCTCTCTAGGAAACATGGATGGACTGCTGACATTTTGTCTTTGCAATCACCTGACCAATGTGCTAGGAATATATCCACGTTCTACTTCCTTTGAAAAATAATTAAACAATTTACTTTTTGGAAAAGTGTTGAGATATTTTAAAAAAACACACACACATCAATTTCAAGGTACTTTCTCTGCTTTTCCAATAAATTATTAGGCCATTATCATTACAGGAGTATCACAGTTCTGCAGGAAGGGATACAATGATCTAGGACTTACTACAGAAACCTGTAAGTAAATATCATACCTGAGAGTCTATTTTGAAACTTACATCTAAATAAATGTTGAGAAAATTAGAAATTAAGTAATTAGGAGAACAATTCTGCATTTATGACTTCAGACAGTATTTCTACTTCCAGCAGGTTAAGGGTGAGTAGTCTACAAACAAAATAGTTGTACATAAAGCCCATCTTAGTTTTTCCATTATTTGAGAATTAAGAGAGCCAAAGTCTACACTCAAAAAAAAAAAAATTGTTTATGAATTCCCTTTGCACCTATTTTCAGAGAACTTGGTCATAAAACTAGAGAGTGTCTTCTCAGAGGATGTTCATCATGGAAAAACTTGGTACTGTAGTTACATCGAAATGTGTGTGCGTGCGTTTTTTTTTTTTTTTAATTACAGGTACCCCCCTACTTCACTTTTACGAAAGACCTACATTATTACGTTTTCACTAACTAAAAGAAATCTAAAGATGAGTTTCACTTTTAGGAAAAAAGGCTAAAAGAGGAACTAGCATTCAGCAGCCAAGCCACTGAAGAGGCAGCAGCACCCCAACAGCGAGAGCAGCGTCACCAAGCTCCTTCCCAGGAAACACCCTCAGCATCTCAGCATCAAGCCACCATAGCTTTGACCTGTCTGTAAGCAATCAATGCCTGGTGACGTATAAATGCACCATGCACCTTGGGATCCCATCCTCCACTTGTCATCCCCCGTGCATTTCTTTAACTGTAGGCCTCATCCCTCGGCACACACAGTTAATATAAATCCTGCTCTCTGCGGGATTCGAACCCCGGACCTTTAACCCAGCCCCGTGTGCCATTGCCAGCTAGGCTAGGGGCTACCATCACAGCACCACCTCTCAGACTTCTGGTGGGTTCCCTGTCTTCCCGATTTTGGTAAGTGAAGCTACATAGTACATGCTTTATTTCTACTTTATAGAGGCTGTGTATTTATCATACCATTCCTGCTTTTACTATATGTTAGTGTTATTTTAGGTTTTATGTGTTGTTTGGTATGATTTGATAAGCTATTTTCTGGGTCTGGGAACACTAAAAAATTTTTCCCATATAAACTAATGGTAATTGCTTCTTCGCTTTACGCCATTTGGGCGTTGGAAAGGTTTCATAGGAACACTCTACTTTCGGATAGTGGGGGGAAACCTGCACTGAATTTTCTAATAAAAATATAAACAAACTAAAACTTGCTTTAGCAAGACCAAATTATGTCTCAAAAGACATTACTGAGAGACTTCTGTTTAGAATAGTAATATGTAGCATCACAAAGTGAATAGAGAGCTTTCTCCCTTATGAAATATTATGTAATATAAACTTACTAAATAAAATAAATCCTAATTTTAAAAATTAAAGGTTACTCTGAAAGGTGTATGCTGGTGTTGGCGTCATTCTCATTTTAGCATGTTAATCTTTTTCCAAAAAAAAAAACAGTATTTATTTGCAGTAAACGTTGAAAGGCAATCATCTCTGAGGCCGCCTACCCTGTTACTTCACGGTTAAGTGTTGACGTTAAAAGAGATGCCTTGTAAACTGTCTTTCAAAGATGAGGGCAATTAAACTCACTACCTGATTTCCTGCAATTCAACAATGAATGATTTTAAGCCCTAAGGACACATACTAGTGTTATTCTCAGTTAGAAATATTTTAAAAATTTGAACAATACCGCACACTATAGTTACTGAAACGCCCTTACGCGCTTTACACCCACCAGCTATCGTTACTAGGACCTTCTCTATTGCCAACTCTGTCATTTCAAAACTGAAGTTATTCTCCTCTTTGCCAAGAAAAGAGCATTTCATTACTGAATGTGGTCAACTGAGGCAAGGCCAGTGACCAGCAAGTGTGCACAGCGTCATGTAACCAGATTCAAGATTTCGTGAAGCATTGCCAAGTTCGGTTGATGTAAACAGTTGTAACAAGAATTTGGGCTTTACAGTGGCGTTATTAGCAAATTTTGAGAGAGGAGAAACAGGAAGGAAATGCATTAGAAACAAATGGTTAGAAACAAAATTCCTGGCACCTTATAATTTAAGCAGATCAGAGAAGATGAAAGCAAAAACTAATAATTCAAAACAAAGGTTTTGTTGTTGTTGTTTTAATTCTAATGAGCGAGGAAACAGGGCTTTCCCCAATAGCTATAAGGATGCTGGGAAAGGGAAAAGGTGACTCAGGTTACGGGCAGAGATTAGACTGTGCTTTGGTTGTTCTGTGCAGCAAGTTAAATGGTTAGGGAGGTGCATTCCCTTTTTCAGGTCAGGGGGTACCATTTAGTACGTTACTGCTGAAGTACCCTGGTGACACGAATGAATTAATGCAGCTTCCAAAGGTGCTTAACTTGCAGGCACTGAGAGCTCAGCTGCTAGAAGTGTTAAATATTCTGTTAGTCTTTTCTATGTAATATACCAAATACCCAAAAACGCCAGTAAAAAGAAGGTATTAAAGTGAAAGAATTGTGTTGTGACAGGAAATGTGCAAGTTATAACTTTAACCAGCAGCTCCTACTTCCAGTTTGTAGACAACCCAACAGATGGAGGTTGAGTTCTAGAAGACCACATTCACCTGTGCAAAGTCTAGGTAGACTAGCCAGCTCTTATGTTACATTGTATCTCCAATATTCTCTAAGGAAATCTGCTGGTTTGAAGAAGTCAAAGTGTGCTCCAAAATGATTAGGACCTAGACAAAATTGCAAAGTTTTGCCTCTGAGGCCCCTGGTCTTTCTTTTTCTTTCCTGCTCCTTGCTCTTCCTATTCCCAAGACCAAACGTTTCCTTATTAACAAAGCCTCATAACGTAGGCTAGGGCATGGGTTGAGAAGATGCCTGGGTTTGAATTCCAGCACAGGTCCTTACTATCTGTGAGACTTTGAGCAAGGCATTTCTCTCTGGATCTCTGTTTCTTCACAAATGAAAGTGAGAATAATAACAGGACTGTTAGGAAGAGTAAATGAGATAATGCATATAAAGAGTTTAGTTTATTATGATTGCTATCAGTAGATACTCTCTCTTCAAAAAGTAGTAGCATTTTAACATGCTACTACATTTAACAGCATAAACAGCAGAAGACAAATTAGGTAGCTGGAACCTCATAAAAATTAAATACTTCTGCTCATCAAAAACCTTTATCAAAAGAGTAAAAAGACAACCTACAGACTGAAAAAAAAAATCTTCAGGAACGATATACCTGATAAGGGTCTAATCTTTAAAATATATAGAAAACTTCAACAACTCAACAACAAAAAGACAAACAACCCAATTAAAAAATGGGCAAAGGACATGAATAGACACTTCACCAAAGAGACATTCAAGCAACAAAGAAACACATGAAAAGATGCTCGCGGTCATTAGCCACTAAAAAATAAACAAACAAACCGATTGCCATCAAGTCAATTTTGACTTATAGCCACTAGGACTCAAAGCCACTAGAGAGATGAAAATCAAAACTACAATGACATACCATCTCACTCCTGCTAAAAAACACATTGATAAAAATAAATAAATAAAGCATAAAGCAACCAATTCTGGTGAGGATGTGGGGAGACCAGAACCCTTATGCCACTGCTGGTGCAACTGTAAAAATGGTACAACCACTATGGAAAACGGTGTGGCACTTCCTCAAAAAACTAGACGTAGAAATACCTTCTGATCCAGCAATCCCACTTCTAGGTATATACTCTAGAGATCTAATAGAAGAGACACAAACGGACATACGCACACCTATGTTCACTGAAGCACTCTTCACAGTAGCCAAAAGATAGAAACAACCTAAGTGCCCATCCACGGATGAATGAATAAGCAAAATGGCACATACATACAACGGACTACTACACAGCAATAAAGAATAATGGTTAAGTCCTGGAAACACAACGTGGATGAATCTGGAGGACATTATGCTGAGTTAAATAAGTCAATCACAAAAGAATAAATATTGTACGACCTCATTTTTATAAAAAGACAAAATAAATATACATAGAGAAACCAATGTTCATTGGTGGTTACCGGGGTGTGGGGAGAGAGGGGGAATCACCCTCTGGATAGTAGACACTTGTTATTTTTGGTGATGGGAAAGGTAATATTGAACGTAGGTGAAGTAGGCACAGATTGACCAAGGTAAATGATGTCACTAAGAAGTACACAAGAAAAAAGCAAGTTTTTGGTAAATGCTATGACATATATAATTTTGCAACAAACAGCAACAACAAAAAGTATATGTGGCTACATATATATGTATGTATGTGTATACGTATGTGTATCTACATATATGCATGCACACACATACATGTATATACATATAGATACATTTATATATGCACACATATATACACCTGTGTGTGTGTGTGTGTATATATATGTGTGCATATACAGATGTATCTATATGTATATGGGAGCCCTGGTTGCTCAGTGCTCAACGCAGGCTGCTAACCAAAAGGTAGGCAGTTTAGATCCACCGGCCACTCCTTGGAAATCCTATGGGGCAGTTCTACTCTGTCCTATGGGGTTGCTCTGAGTCAGAATCAACTCAACAGCAACAAGTTTGGTTTGGTTTTATATGTACATGTATATACATGGGAAGTATGGGCATGCATATATATTAATATACATAATAAAACACATAGGAGGCACAGTTACAGATACTTAGACATAACCAAACACCTCACAGGATTGGTTTTTTCTGGGTTTGAAGGCTTAGGACCATAGTCTGATGGGACAACTCGGCCAATTGGAATAACATAGTTCATAAAGTTTATGGTCTAGTTTGGTGAGTAGTGTCTGGGGTTTTAAAAGCTTTTGAGCAGCCATCTAAGATACAACTATTGGTCTCTACTCATCTGGAACAAAACAGAAAGAAGGAAACCAAAGATTCAGAGAAGAAACTAGTTTACAGGACTAACAGTCTACATGAACCATGGCCTCATCTACCATGAGACCAGAAGAACCAGATGGTGCCCAGATACCCCTACCAACCATTCTGATCAGAGCCACGATAGAAGGACCCTGATAGAATAGGAGACAAATATGGAACAGAAATCGAATTCTTAAAAAGGCCAGACTTACTGGACTGGTTGAGACTAGAGGACTCCCCGAGACTATCACCCTGAGATACTCTTTAAACCTTGAACCAAAACTCACCCCTGGAATAGTCTTTAAGCTAAATAACAGATTGACTCATAAAATAAAGAATATCATCCATGAGTACCACGCTCCTTTAAAAAATCATCTCTATGAGACCAAATGGTCAACAATTACTCTAACACAAAGATGAGAAGGCAAGGGGGCAGGGAAATGAGATTACTGGAAATGAAATTACCAAAATGGAAATAATGAGAATACTGATACATTGTAAAAAATATAACCAATGTCACCGAACAATAAAATATTATTTTAAAAAAATAGTGGCATTTTAAAAGGAGCTAAATGGTTAAGTCAATTATCAATGTTTTCACTGCTGAGAGTATCTAGCATCAGAAGAAGGGATATTTTTGTTAAGATTCTTCTCAATATCCCACAAATCCTATATAGACAGTCAATTGCCAACTCTATCTATAAATAAGGCTCTTCTTGCCACAGAACACGTAATCACAGACTAACAATCAAAATTTTACAACTTTAAAAGCCTTCCTCCTAAACTGGAGTGTCATGGATTTAATTATGTCCCCCCAGAAATGTGTGAGTCATGATTGCCAGTATTGTATGATTGTGTACCATTTTGTAATCTGATGTGATTTCCTTATGTGTTGTAAACTCCGTCACTATGATGAGGTTATACTGATGAGGTCTACAAGATTGGGCAGTGTCTTAAGCCAATCTCTTTTGAGACGTAAAAGAGAGAAGCAAGCAGAGACACATGGGAACGTCACACAAGCAAGAAAGCAGTGCCGGGAGCAGAGCGCGTCCTTTGGACCTGAGGTTCCTGCGCTGAGATGCTCCCAGACCATGGGAAGACTGATACATCACAAGGACCTTCCTACAGAGCCGACAGAGAGAAAGCCTTCCTCTGGTGCTAACAGCCTGAATTTGGACTTGTAACCTATTAGACTGTGAGAGAAGAAATTTCTCTTGGTTAAAGCCATCCACTTGTGGTATTTCTGTTATAGCAGCACCAGATGACTAAGACATGGAGTTAACCGATAGAGTTGGATCTATCAATAGCTCATTTCTTTCCACCCTTAGCTTACATTACACTAATTTTACCAGCAGATATACAGGGACAAATAATTCTTCAACCCTAATCTTCCTCTGCCACTACTCTGTAAAAATATGTAACTGGAAAATATAATCCTAACACCTATTCCTTAAAGAACAAGGAGAGGAAGGTTTGGAAAGAGTTGGGAGCCTCTAATCACTTGTTAACTGTAGCTGTTACTTCTAACAGTTTCAAGATGGGAGTTTACTTATATAGGAAATATGCATCCCATGCTATCTAATATTTCCTGTGAGAGAAAGGCTTCAGGAAAATCTGAATAAACAGAGTATGGTCTCAATACATTTTTATACTTACACATGCATATTTAATATCTGTATTATATTCATGACCACAAACTCCTTTTCCTTAAAGAGAACAAAAACAGAATATCAAGAAAAGATTATAAAACTAAATGGAATAAAACGCTGTCACACATGGTAGTCATATGTAGCTGTTATTATCTGTAGTAACAGAAACGGTCATTATAATAATTTATCTTCGCGCAGAACTCTGTTGTAAACTGAACCTACAGAGACTCTCCAAGAGCAATACTAAATTATCCTCCTAGTTAGATAGAGGGGCTGGTGGCATCTGTAATTTGATACGTTTTGCGTTTCTTTATTAGGTGGCTTTCTTCGCCATTTGCTAGGTAATGGGTCAGCAGCATCATCCTCATACGTGAAGGACAACATAGATGGTGCGACAATAGGAAAGCCCCATCCTGCTTTCAAATCCCCACCATAACCCTTGTTTTAAACTGACAAAGTCCTTCTACGAAACTGGGCAATAAAAGTAAGCCAAGATATATAAGTGACACTGCTGTCTACTGATGACTCAAAGACCGTCCCACTCAGCCCTTTGACCAATCATTGTTGAAAAAGAAGGTAGAAATGTTTGATGGCTCGGTAGGTGAATGGATGCTGACATCTCACCATCAAAGCTAACCCACAAGGCTGGTGAGAGCATTGACTTAGGAAGCATTGCCTTAGAAAACGCTTCATTCTCGCAGTAGAACTTAGGTAGATGGATTATTTCCTACCACATTCATGGGACTAACTTGGAGCAGTGGCTGACTGGACTAAGCCTGCTTTATTCAGAGTGTGACAAAACCCCCATAAACAGGGTCGTTTCAAAACCTGGCACACAGTAAGTGCTCAATACACGTTTCTATAATTATTAGATGTAAAAATTGTGTATCATCCAGGCATTCTGGAAACACAGCTTTGGCCCAGGTACCTATACCAATACCGCACCCCTCCTAGCTTGTGAATCTGTGCAGAGATTTCCTAATGGGTTATAGGGGTCTGTGCATCCATTATTGTTCTCCACTTTTGGAATAAATCATATCGTTCTAAGGTCTTCTGAAGTATACTGACAGTTCAGACTAAAGTGCCTTTTAAGGCTCAAATTATCTGAATAATGAACTAATCTCCACGTCTAATTGAACTCAGCCTGAGCACAGACTCAGACTCAAAGCAAACGTGGTAAAGCATTTCCAGCAGAACGCAGGCAGGCCAGATGTTCTGGAAGCAGAGTCGCGGTCACCATGCACATACCAGCTCCTCCTCACTCCACCCTGGGCCAAGGCTTTTCAGCAGCACGAGGCCTGGTTAACACATGACGCTGGCTGCATTGTAGAGTGTCATCCCAACACCTATCTGAACGTTTCAGCAATTTTAAACAAGCACCATTGACAGGGACAATTGAACTGAAGCCAAAGGAACAGGTGGGGAGAGCACATGAATTATCAGGTAACACCTTTATCTGCATTACCTAAATGACCGCAGGCTGGGCAACACATCAGCACTTTATTGCTTGGTTAAACCACTTGGATACACTTCATAAGCTATAGAAGGAGCACAAGTTACACAAAAAAAGTAACGTAAACTATAAAGTAACAGTAGTGTCAAATTGTTGACTGCGCTTCTGGGGTGTCGTGTGCGTGGCTGTGTGTGTGTCTGTAGGGTGTGGTGTGTCTGTTTGGAAGGAGACAGAGACCTTAAGGGAAGCACTGGGAAGTCTTGTCTCCTCACTCCCTTCCCTACCAAAGCCCATCCCTGACAACACAGCCCTGCACACTCCTAGCTTCTCTCCCCCACACCTTAGAAATCCATCTAGCGAAATCTGTTTCTTTAAGACAAATAAAAAATACACCCTGGGAAAGATTTGAAAGCCATTTACACCTTTGGATGTGCTACACTACTTTTATGAAAAGGCTCCTTTCCCCTTAACTAAAGGAATGCTAGTTTTCTTTGGGGGCATTAGATAACTAGTTTTCCAATAAGGAGTACTGCCATGAAGAAGAGATTGAGGTGGCATAAAATAGCAAGGACTTCAGAAAAACAGAGAAGACCGTGATGATTGTGCGTGCCTGACATGTAGCGAGATGGCAGCACTGGCTTAGGAGAGACATGTAGAAAATAAAATGGGAGGGTTCCAAGGATACACTGAACTTTCTTTAAATTTTGTCTGGATTTGGTAACAATTTTACAGGCTAAAAATCTTTTTATCTCTTCTTGACAGGGTTGTAATAAGTTGCTAATATTTGGTATAAAGCTTTATGTCTAGGGATAGATAGACGAGACAGAGAGAGGAGAGAGAGAAAGAGGCAGGCAGAGTTCCTGGGTCATTTTCTTTCCCAGGGGACTATAAAAAGGGTTCTCAGCTCATAATGTAATATATTACTTGCCATGTGAATGCAGTAAGAAAGTCCATATTTGTGCTGAAGTAGCCATGGTATGGGGCCCTGGAGGTGCAATGGTTAAGAGCTGGGCTGCTAACCAGAAGGTTGGCAGTCTGAATCCACCAGCCTCTCCTTGGAAACCCTATGGGGCAGTTCTACTCTGTCCTATAGGGTCACTATGAGTCAAAACCGACTCAACGGCATGTGACAACCACCATGGTATAACGTATGGCTGTGCTTTAGCAAATGTCAGGCTTAAAAACAAGTAGACGTAGTAGATAGGGCTGGTCAATTACATCATGATCTGAAAACACCAGTGACTTAATAGTTGCTACTAGCTAACTAAATTGTCTCTATTTGATTTGTGTATTTACTAGTTATAACTATTATGCATGCATATATTTTCTACTACAGAAAATGTTTTTTTCAACATCTGCCTTGTCTTTTTATATGATAATACAATAGAAGAATTTAGCTGTGATTACTGTTTTTAAACAAATCCTACAACTGCAATTAATTTCACACTGCATTTTAACCCTGAAATGAACATAAATCTGAAACTAATACAAAAAGCACAGAAATCTCCATATTCAGGTTAATGTTTAGCAACAGAATAACTTCCGTTTATCTCCGAAAATAGCTTTCTTCATCTAAACAAATGACTAGAATGAGATTAAGAAAAACCTGCGTTGGTTTCTCAGATACACACACAGATTCCAATTTCCTTTTGCACAATGACTTTTATGCAAAGGCATAGCACACAATCTCCTGACCTCTTTTACCATCACACGGGGACAAGGACAGTTCAATAATTGAAATGCTACATATCTGGTTTATTTGATTTTAAATTGCATATTTGGACTCAGCCTATTGAAATGAAAATACTTGTGACTCTTTATTAATTCCAAACTGATCAGGTTATTATTTCCTACTAGTAAAAAAAAAAAAAGGGACAAAGGTAGGTGCAGCTAATTATTCCATTTTTTATTTCCTTTCCACATGCTTTTCCCAATGCACCTCCTTTCATTCTCCTCTGCGTGCCTCCCCCAAACCTTGGTTTTAGTTCTTAACCCTGATTCTTTCATCCATAACATGGATAATGAGAAAACCCCAAAACTGTTCCTTGGGGGAATGTTATACTAAAAGTTACCTAGGACTAAGTCCCACGTGTCTTCCTTTGCTCACCATGGAGACAAGCAATTCATTCACCGTTCTCAGACAATTTGAAATCCAAATATGAAAACTGCATTATGGAATTCGGACGGACTATTCTGCTTCACTACCAGCAGATGCAGGAAGAAAAAAGGCCAATATGATTAAGCGTTAGACTCTGAACTAGCAAAGCTGTGAACACCTTATTTAAAAATATGTATAATATTACAAGAATAGCTGAAGTACAGGTAATGCAAGGGTATTTGCATGTCGGGCATAGGATGATGGTTAGGCCAATCAGCTGACGAGAAAGTCTTGGCCATACAGAGCCAAGAATAAACTAAACTATAAATCTAAACTATAAACCAAGCCAAAGTCTTATCAGTTCCTTCTCAGTTTAATGTATGGTATGAAGCGGTTTTCACTGTATCTTTTCTTGGTACTTTTTTAGAAAAACTTTGGGATCATTTAAGAGCTAGACAAAGATTCAATGAATTTTTTCAAATGAGGGTTGGAAGTAAAGGAGTTGCTTTAATACATTCCTCAGTTTATTTATTTGTTCATTATTTATCCTTCATTATGTGAACATCAATTGACTAAATAAAATTTGTAGAAGATGCAAAGGCGTGGGAATAGAAGAATATAATCAAACCTAATAAACGGGTTAGCTGACAAACACTGATCAGCCTTAAAGATAAACACACAAAAACTTTAACTTACAAGGCTGACTGCAGCTAGCTATGCGTTTAGTATTTACTAACCTCACTTTAAATACACGTTCACACACTAAAAGAGAAGATTAAGGGCAATCTAGTTTCGTTTTATTGTTTTAATTTCCTAGACCAGTGTTGCTTCCTCCTTAAAATTTCTGGAGGAAAAATCAGAATGCAAGAGTGCTTGGTGCTTCAGAGTTTCAGAGAATTTCGCTTTAAGAAATGAGTAAGATTTTCTTAACACAAAATTTCCTAAAAAAAAAAAAATCTAAGGAAAATAACACTGCCAAAAATGAATACAGCTTTATTTGTTTTTTGCAGTCATCGTTAGCAATAGACATAAAGGTATTCTTTTTTTGAGTCCATATGGAAAGATCATCAACACATTTCTGCCTCTGGGTTCTTTGCCAAAATACCATAACCCACAAGCCTTCCACCTTGAACATGAAAGGAAAGGTGTTCTGGTCAAATAAAGAAATAATTTTTACTAGCATACGTCTAATGTTAAAGCTGCCTAAATCCTGCCAAATACATTAAAACAACATCTGTAAAACAGATTTTCATTAAATTGATCAGTTTAAAGTTAAGCAGCTAGGCAGATGATGCTTTTAAGCTAAACCTCAACCTTTAACCTTTAACCTCCTTAAACTGGAATAAGGACCCACACTCCTTTTAGGTAATGCTGCTTCAGTTTGACGAGGTAAAGCAGTCTATTCCAATCGAATTGACCTATCACCACAGTTAGAGTGTTATGAATCAATATGTTGTCAATAACGAGAAAAGCTGTTTTCTTGCAGCTCTGTATTCATCTTAGAACCGCTACTTGTCAGTTTCCCTTAAAGTCTAAATCATTCATGATGCAAAATGATGTAAATTAAACTCCAAATGAAAATGAATTTTATATAAGAGATTGTCTAGTCATTAATTCAGAAACTATTTTAAGTCTAATTTTAATATTTTAGCCATATTACCAGCCATCATTTTTCCAGGCACAAGTCAATTTGTTAGGTTCTCATTTAAAAGCAACTAATGTTACTTACGAACCAATTTTATTTTGCCAACACCAGGCGTCCAAGCTTGCAAACATCCTCATTACCACACTTTAAAATCCTCTCTGTCTGACTCACCCAGTATTTGGACATCAGGTTAGAGGTAGCATCCTCAACATGCTGCTACTCCAGAGTAATTTTCTAGTTACTACTAGAAAAAATGAATGTTCCTTGAAGGGTAATGCAAAAGAATGTAGTTTAATGGCCATACCAAGTTTTAATGGCTCTAATATTTACCTCTTCAATCTTCTTGTCAGTCAAGTGAAATTTGTTCAAATAATTTGTTGTTTCTTTGTGACTACATTTAAAGGCTACACTGCAAGGGAAGTTGGGCATTTAAGACAGAAGCAAATAAAGAAGAGTGGGGGAAAACACATTTTTATATGATTTATTTTAAAACTCTTTTAAAGTAAAAGTACACCCTTTGATTCTGGAATCTAAAGCTCCCTCTGCTTTAGATACTCTTTATAGTAACCAAGCTTTTTATGGCAATCAGTTGTTATACAGTCAAAGACAATATCCAACTCTCCCTTCAAAAGAACTTTTAAGAGTAACTATCGCACCTAGCAAATTGCTCTGTACCTAGCGAGGTGGTCAATACATGCTATGGAATAAATGGATACACTACACACACACACACACACACACACACACACACGCACACACACACGCACACACACGCACACACATTTAAATAATCATCAAACAATTAAATAACATTTCCTGAGAAAATAAACAATAACACTCTACCTTTCTTTAGGCTTCCACATGGGATTAATAAAATAGAAAAATTTGTACATTTACATCTTCTATTCACAACATGTTAATTTAAAGTGTTAGAGGAGCTCCCTGAATATAAACGCAGCTCATGAATATTCTATATCGCGCCCAGGGTCTAGATCTATTATTTATACAAACTTAATGTTTGCTTTTTATTTTTTTTTCCCTCCTAGGTATTCTAAAAGTTTTAATAGGTCAGGTATCAACAGAAAATAGTAGACAATCGAATAGTTGTCAGCTGTTGCTGCAAAACCCATGAATTATAATACAATTAATCCTTTATCTTTTCAATACCATCTTACATTAGGACCTATACTCCCCTCAAACTGTGCAACCCAAATCTACTGCTTTCATTATTGATCCACAGAGCGCCAATATCACTGGAACAATCTGACAAATTCTCACACCACGAGTCTTTAGGATTTTATGCCCAGTACATCAATCTAGAATGTGAACTTTAAGGAACAACCCAAACAAACAGAACTAGACCAACCCAAATAAATAATTCCTGCAACTACTCTGGATAGCCACAATCTGTTCTTTATTCGTTGTGTGCTTACAATTTCAAATCGCATTACAGAAGCCATAGGGATTATAAGCACTGGTTGACTCCTGATAGTAGAGTTATCACTGATTTCTCGTATAAATCAATAGATAACACTTGCAAAATGGATTTTGCAATCATATTTAGAGCTTGTTACAATGACTAATGGTTTGCAATATTTTCTGAATTTTAATGTTCTCTAGACAAAAGAAGTTTTTAATAAGTTACCAAGTTATTCATCATAGAAATGAATGTGTTACATTTCTACTTGAACCAAGACGATCAAGCCAACCCAGTAAACCAACTGCAGAAAATAAATGACCCAGTAATTAGGGTTTAGAAAAAGTCAAGACAAGTTAGGTAACAAACAGCGCTCATCACTTGCACATATGCATTACATCTACATCATTTTTTTTTCCAGTAAAGATAAAAATACAGTTGCCATTTTATGAACGTACCTAACTACTCACACCCTCCCACATTTTGAGAAAAAAAGCAAAACATTACTAGCTAAAAACAGAGGCATGAAGATAACAACCGAGATTACTTTTAAAGACTTTCTACCAAGGCTTAGGGAGAGCGTGTTTACTCGGTGTTACTGGGAACACAAAGAAAAAAAAAATCCTGGTGTTTAGATCGTCTTGGTCACCAAAGATGACGCATTCACAAGGTAGGGCCCTGTTTTCGTCCTCTGCTCCCTGTAACCATTAACACTTAGCCAATTTATTCAGATTCCGTAAAGAGAAGAGGCTTAAAAAGTATTCTTTCATACATGAAGATACCCAGAAAAGTTCTTTTGTTACAGAAAACTAGTGAAGCAATAGAAGTCACTGGAATAGATGTAATCGAGGCACATGGCATTTAAATAAATCCTCCAATTCCATTATTTTCCTATGCTTTTTAGCCCTTCCATTCCCCACAGCCCCCAGTTTGCAGACTTGGGCTCTGAGCTCTGAAAACAGTTAATCTCCTTCTCTGCTCTGTGCCAAAGCGTACGGATGTCACTGCTTACCTTATAGAGCTTCAGGGCCACCTCGTGCCTGTGATTGGTGGTGTGCAGGCGTAATTTATCCACACTGTTGGTGTAGTAGTCACAGGCATTGCATTTCAGATGAATGGGGTTGCCAATGGCGATACACTTCAGTCTCCACTCATTGCTTTTGCCCCCTTCTTTAATGTGAGCCACCAGCTGATATTTCTGCATATGTTTATCAGTCTTGCAGTGGAGCTGGAAGTTGGCTTTCAGCTGTGTGTTGTAGTTACACAGCTTGCACTGGTAGATATCTCCAATCACAGCCCTCCACTCCTCTTCGGGGAGCGAGCGTTCACTGCTCACATGCACACTTAGGGCCTCCAGGCTGTCAGACGTGAATTTGTTGCAAACAGCACACTGGAATAGCTTCAGCGCTGGGTCACTGATATAAGGTGACAGCTCTCCTGCAGTAAGGAGGGACAGGTCATCACCCATTAGCTGACCACTGGCAAGCCGGATTTCAGGCGGCAGCTCATTATTTACTACAGGAAAAAAAAAAAATTAAAAGGAAGAATAGAGACTAGAAAACACAGCGCACACAAAGGAATCTGCAAAATAAAGTCTGGATGAGGAATGTACTTTCTCTAGAGCTTACACCATAAAAAGCGGTAATAGGATTGAATCAGGATCAATTACAATCATCCCTTGCAACTTCTAAATTCCCTCATCAGATAGCTTTAATTACTCCTACTGGGCATGATGTCATTCTGAAATTTGTATTTTCGAGGGCAAGCAAGTTGATCAATACCATAACAGAACAGTCACGTGCTTGCAGTTTAAGCGCCTAGATAAACTTACATAAGCACTAATTGTTATTCCGTCATTTGTCTTAAAGCCTGATGAGATGTGGCTAATACTGCATGCGTGCCTCTAATCCACTGCCAAATACCTGGCATAAGGTAAGGTATTATCTTGAGTTTAATTATCTTCGATCACAGGCATGAAAACATTTGTTTAACATATATCATTAGCAAATAATGCCATACCATTCTGAAGCACCTCATGTATGGTATTTTAAGGAATAATCACTTAAATTGAAGCTACAAGCCTCGTAAGGTATGGCTAGTGACTGCAGATCATGGATGCAAATTAGCACCTGTTAGTCAAGGTATTGAGTGAAGACAAAGTGTGCAGACTTATGCTGCCATTGATCGTTTAACTATTTCTTCTCTGAAGTTGGTTTAGGCTGGAAGTAGAACACAAATGCTTTGGTTATTCAAAGAGCAAGTCCTTTCAAGTAAACGGCCCTCGCCACTTTTCTCCGGGTCTATCACGCCAAATCGGAAGGCGACTAGGGAATAACAGCAGCACAGAAAAGCAGTAAATACTAACCAAGTCCGGGTGCCAAAGCGGCGGCCGCCGCAGGATCCAGCTGGAAGGGACTGATCATCAGCTGAGGGTCGGCAGGGTTTTCCAGCTTCATGCCCGTCAGGCCTATGTTCTGGGCTAGGTAGTACTGATAGAGCTCGGCCTCCGCGGGCGCGAGGCCCAAGTGCAGGTTCTGCTGGATCTGCTTCATGTTCTGCTGCAGAAGCATCATGTTATGCATGTGCTTTTCACTGGTCATGTGGATGCGCAGGTTCCTCGCCACGCCGGTCTCGTAATCACAAACCTCGCAGCGCCAGGTCGGTTTCTGTTTGGGCTTGGAGGGGGACGGCGCGCCGCAGCCGCTGAGGCTGGGATTGGGGGCTGGGGCGGAGTGGCCGAACGCCTGTTCCCCGCTGCCGTTCTGGAGATTCTGCACGTTGTTCAGGTGCTTGTCCGACTGCATGTGAATACTGAGGTTGCCTTTGGTAGTGGTAGAGTAGTTACAGACCTCACAGCGGAAGGGTTTATAGCCACACGTGTAACTCTCACCCCGGGCAAGCCTGGGGTGAGGCTGTCCAGTCTTACAATAAACACAAGAGCCACCTGGCTCTGGGTGTTTCTCCTTCATATGGGCCTCCAGGGTCTGCTGATATTTGTAATGCCAGTTACATTTGGGACATTTGAGGGTTTTGCATGAGTTCCTCGAATGCATCATAGTCATGTGACCACCAAGAGACCTCGAAGACCCCAACACTGTGTCACACTTTGGACACTCAATGCCACTGCCCGGGGAGCCGTCTCCTGCAGGCCCGGGCGTGCCGGGAGTACTCGGGGTGAAGCCGTGCTGGTGAGGAGGAGCTGAACTGTCTTCGTCTCCTCGGGCTGTTTCATTTGGGTGAGCAGCTGTGGCACTGTCCTTGCTGGCACCTGCATCTGCCAAGTCCTTGCCACCGATGCTGTAGTTATTAGGGACACCGCCGCTGGCCCTGGCGGCAGCAGCCTGCTTCTTCTTTTCTGGGTCATCAGAAACAGTCGCCGGGGAGGACGAGGTACCCTTTTCAATAAATTTTAGCACACTGGATGATAAAGGAGAAATGCTTTGGTTTAAGAGAGGGAGATCTTTGTTAGCGATACTATCGGTGAGTTCACCTAATACTTCCTCGTCATCAAGTTCATTGGAGTATGCGTCCTCTTCGTCCTCATCTGCCGCTTCGGTGGGTTCCCTTTTGACAGGGCACCCCCCGTTTGGGTGTAAAACGTTGCCGTCTTTCGGCCTTTCACAGGTGTTCTCTTGGCCTTTGCTCTCTGACATCTTGCTAGACTCAGATGATGAGTGGCTGAGGGAGACAGAGGTAATTGGGGTGTTCACTACTAAACTAGACAGCCCCCCCAGGTTCACTTCAGCCTTTGGCATTGGGGTGATCCCTAGCGGCTGCTCTGCTGAGCTCGAGGTACTCGCGCTTCCTTTTAAGAAGGCAAAGCCAGCCGGCAAAGAGTCACCATTTTCAACATGAAAAGCGCTCCATAAACCGCGGAAGGTTGGATCGGGTCCTATGAGGTTTGTAGTAGAAAAATGGGGATACACAGAAGTGGATTTTTTTGGTTCCAGAAAGCTTATAAGAGGTTCTTTGTCCTTGCCAATCCCCTGTATTATGGCGGAGACGCATTTGTTACTGAGAAGCTTCTGCTCCTCGTCGTTGAGGGTCATCCGATGATCATGCACAGCATGGGTTACAAATGACCTGATATAGCCGAAGGACAGCTTGCACAAGAAACACATTAAAACGGGTTTCCTTTTCCCGTCGCTAACACAACCGTCGAACTGGGACAAGTCCACATTGTTCGGGACATCTTTGGACACACAGGAGTTTTTGGCTGAGCCGTCACTGGTGAGATAGTCTTTCTCTCTCTTGTGTCGGAGATCATAG
Organism: Trichechus manatus latirostris; assembly: GCF_000243295.1. Taxonomy (NCBI): domain Eukaryota; kingdom Metazoa; phylum Chordata; class Mammalia; order Sirenia; family Trichechidae; genus Trichechus; species Trichechus manatus. Next base: position 872,595 of record NW_004443954.1, read on the forward strand.
ACACGGAAACTGTGCAACACAGGACCAACTCCTGCTAATGCTGAGGTATTTGGGAAAGCCTGATCGGCTGTAAATGGTTTCCCGAGGGATGAAGCGATATGAAAAGTGTTGATGATCTGTGGGTAGAACGACATAGGTGCGGAAGCAGACTGATCGCTCTTCTCTCCAGCAGACGCCAAGGAGTCCAGGAACATTGCTGTAGAAAAGAGTTTGCTGTTTGCCCTAGTCTCTGCATTCTGCCCACTTTCTTTGGAGTCCTCAATTATATATGCTGACCCATCAGGCTGGTAAACTATCTCCCCTGTTAAATTTTCCACGTCGCTGTCCTCTAACTCGCTGATTTCACTCTCGTTATCGTCTTTCAGGACAGGAAGGCGGGCATTAGGGCAGTGGTGTTCCATGTATTTCTGTAAACTGGGAAAAGAAGTGGCACATTCGTTGCAGGGTATCTCCTTTGCTGAGGTAACCTGAGTGGCAGCTGCATTCTCGACGCTGAAACCCAGCAAGACTTCACTTTTGCGCTCATCCGTTTTCACGTTGTCATCTGTGGAGCAGTTTTCCCTGTCAGGCTCCATCCCTGCAACTTTCTCTGGCACCTCATTATCAAGTTGTGTTCTTCCACATAGCTTTGATGTGCTCTGCCCATTTTCCTGCCTTGAGATAGGAGGGGAGTCACAGGTTTCCATGGCAATTGCTACATGGGGATCTCATTTCATCCAGCCTGTCAGGGACCTGGATAAAAAATAAGGTGAGAGAAGCCATTTTTATTAAATAATGGCACAGCTCACTAATAGCCCATCACTAATTTACAGCTGCTGTAAACTTGACTATCTAAAGAGGTGAGGGATAAAACTTCAAACCCACATACCTATCTATCGCAAACAGACTTTGTATAAATGTAGCAAAATAATGGAGATCGGTATCACCGGCATACCTAGGCATCCAAGGTGTTTTTGCAATTGCTATGAGTATTCATCAGAAATCTAGAATTCGTATCAGGAATCTCGATTCTTCTTCCATTCCTGTTTTCTGGAAAAGTGTATGATAGATGCAAATGCCTTAAGACCCAGTTCACCCTAACAGAAATGCGAACGGTTTTCATATACTAAGGCAGGAATGAAAGAACAATACAAATAACTTGTAATTTTTTCTAATTTACCTTTTACTTAATCAGGCAGTGACTAGGAGGGGGATGAGTATGGGAGGGAGGCCAACAAATAAAGGAACCTTAAAATTAGAAATATTACAGACACAGGCAACCCAGACCAAACTCTTCTCTGGTTTTCATTTTGCCGGTAAATCAGCTTACTGCAAATCTTCCTTGTGCAAAAGCTCTCAGCAGGTATCTGGCTGGCCCTGATTAAGCACCCATCACAATCCTTGCCCACACTTCAGTCACCTCAATGGGCAACAGAACAGAAATTAATATTTACTGCAACCTGTCCTATCGTCCTAGGGCACAATCGCATTCACTCAGTTTTTCTTCACTGTAATATGTAATGAACACCATTTCAAATACCATTTTGATGTTATCAATCCCGGTGAGCTGCCCATCTCTCAACCACGGCCTCAATCAACATCTCCCCTGGCTTAACAAATCATACGCAAGCACAACCGAGGAAAATCCTTCAATCTTTTCTTCTTTTTTTTCAGGTTTTTTGTTTTGTTTGTTTTTTTTTTTTTTTCCAGGCAGGCATCTTAGACCATAAACTCCCTTTGTTGAGAAAAAGATGCACTCCATAAAACCCATATCAGTTTCTGGCAGTGGAGTAAAGGATGAGGGGGAAGTTGGGCATACATGGGTAAAAAGTGGGTCCCCCTTTTCTGTGTGTGTGTGTGCGCGTGCGCGTGTGTGCTGGCATACCTAAGCTACTGTAATAGCAGCTTGATTACATCTGAGGCTTTCCTGAGTCCTGCAGATCTCTCCGTGGGCAGTGATGACACCGTATACAACAGTTGAGTAGCTGGAAACTTCAGGGTTTATTTTCAGCCTATGATATAGGCTCTGTCTTGATTTTATGAAGCAGGTAAGCAACTATCTTTCAAGTCTTAAAATTGAAGAGATGCATAACTTCAAGGCAAATAACCCCTTAATTTACAAACATCGACACTTGCATGGATGCTGACAATTTCTGAAACCAGAAAGGTTGACATTGCGATGTATTGGATTTTATGTTGGATATGACAGACGTGCAATATCTCAGCCTGAATGCTCCTCCCACCCCATACTCTACTGCAAAGTCTTCACAGTGCTAGAAAGCTTAGAAGAAAACAAAACTCTGGGCTCACCGATATTACTATGCGTTTTAGAAATTCCTCCTAGAAGTTCTTATAGAAGAAAGATAGCGTTGAAGGTCACTGGCATATCAAGAACGAAGACTAGTTTCTTAATACTCTCCTTACTGTAATCAAACCTAATGTTGTCAGCTAAATCAGAGAGGAAGTGATCGGTTTAGAACACATCAAAGGATCTGCACAGATTGAAATCAAAATTCGTTTCTGTATCTGAGATGGTTAAAATGACATTCTAAACTGCTCGCGAATCAAACATCACAAAGCTTGGTGTGTAATTTTAATCATCGATGAGCTCCAGGTTAATTATCCTCATGGCATGCCTGCAGCTTTTAAAACCCTCTGAAATAGTCTGATAACCATAAGCATGAAAACCTAATAATTTTCTAATTAGTCCACAAACATTAATGTTTACCTTCGCACTTGCCAATTCTGCACAAACAACAGGTACATACTGAAGGCACCCAAAGTGGCTAAAATATAACCCCCTGCTGGACTGAGGGAAATAAAGAAGGCAGAGGAGACTAGGGATTTGGCGTGGAAGCAAGGTGGTAAATAATACTGGATTAATGGTCCTAAATTAAAATGTAAAGTTCCAGAACCAAGGGTGGGTCCCCTCACCACGACTGCCAAAAATAAGGTAACTTTCTAGGCATCGTGCGTATATTTGATATGTGGGAAAAGATTCACCTTAAGTGTAAAGAGTGAGAAAAACTCCCAAACACTTTACAACTTTTAAAAAGAGCTTCTAAGCTTCTTCTTATTATTATTTGAATTCTGCTTTGCCTATATCCCTACAACAGTTTTCAGCCCACAAAAGCCCTTGCAAAGATTATCACCCACATGCTGAAGGCAATTCAAATGAGTTGTATGTAATGTGCAATTAACAATTTTGGCCAGATGCCAAATGAACTCTGCAAGGCATCATCCCAATACTCCTCTACATAAAGTAGATCATGTCTTTATTTGCCTTAATAAAACAGAAGTAACTTTCAAAAATGTAACAGACCATTATTACTATGTGAAATAAAAAATGAAAACATCATGTAAGACTCTCTCACAGGTCAAAGCAATTTGGTAAGCTGTATTTTGTTACAATACTCACATAAAATGTTATGTAAAACTGCCTATTAATTTCTTCTTAATAAGCTACGCATTAATCAGAAAGTAAGCCAAACACGTAAGTCTTCCCTACAATCAAGTTAACATTTCATTCCAAAACCAACAATAACAAAACCATCTGAATTGGTAGAGCTGGTAATATATTATCTGATTTTTTATTTTTACACTCTAGCTTTTGACTGTAACTATGGTAATGTGTATCGGTATGTTCTGATGGAATCATTTGAGCTTGTGCAGTTAAAAAGTTATTTAGATCATAATGTACAGTGACACAGAATAGGATGCTAAGTGATTTCACTGTCATCGGTGTCAGACAAGATCTTTCTTTTATCAAGCGACCCATTTAGGCAAACTTAAGCTAAAGTTTTATAAGTCCCAGTAAAAAAGACCACAAAGACTACCATTTAACTTAAACCGCAGAATTCATTCCAAAATGACTGCGTAGCAAGTTAACTCACTATAAAAGTTGCTTCACCATTTCAGCTGCTTTCTATTCTCTTCCTGCCATTCTATTTTTTAAAAATCACCAAAGTCCTCCAAAACTTTTCAGAGACAAAATCTAATACAAGTTTAGTGCTAAATCCAGAGCGATACATACCTGCTGGTCTGCTTAGAATATGTGTACACATTTTTTGGTATTCTCGGCAATTCACAAGATCAGTGACTTTAATCACGCAAATCCCTTTTTCGGAAATAATGGACAATATGCAGAAAATAACTTTTATTGCTCTCTCTGCTTTGCTTTCGTCCTGCAGTCACAGCTGCCTAAACTCTGCTCTGCTAAACGACCAAACCCACCTACCAGGAGCCTGGCTAATGAAAGGGGGTGCCTTCTGAACAATAAAAGAATTCCTTTGCATTCAGAAAGCAGAGTTCCCATTAGAACCCAAAATCAGAGAGGCCAGTTTTACCTCTGTTTTTTAATTGAGATTGTCCCAGCCCTCCTCTACGGTCCAGTGAGACAGTGTTTGAGAAATGATTTAAAAAGAACGTGATCTGATCAAGAGGACAGAATAATGGCAAAGGAATGCTAGGTTAGCCACTCCGCTAAGAGCTGGGAAAGCAGACCAGTGTGCTCCTCAGCCCATTGTCTTGATTCTCATTTCGTCTTTAACCATCTCTTACCACTTTGAGTCTTTATTTACTCCATTTTAAATGGGTTAAAAGTTGTCCACTTACCAGAGAATTTGGTAACAAGTTCCAAATCCTTAAAAAAAAAAAAAAAAAAAAGAAAAGAAAAAAAAATCCTTGAATTATATCAAGTTTCCAAAAGGTCATCACTGTCTCTGCTGTGGCCTTTTCCCCACTCCAAATCCTCTATCAATATGTCATAGTGAGTTAGGCAAAGACAAAAGAGAGGCTCAGTGTGAAAACGGCACATATATCTAATCCTGACAAAGCAATGAATAGACCTTCACCAAGTATAATTATACTTGTTTATTTGTTGCCACGTACAGAGGACTGATAAAAAAATCCATCAAAGTGGTATTATGCAGACACCAAGAGCTTCTCTTCTTTGGTTGCTAAAGCCACATTGAGGCTTAAATTCCTTATTGTTAAATTCAGAAGAAAGAGAGAGGAAAAAAAAAAAGATTTTGGCTGGACTTTTTTTTTTTTCCCTGGCATCAGTTGCTGACAGATCTTTTGTGTACGATGCTGTATTAGCACACACGGCTACCTCATTTTTAACCATGCTGGAATTCATAATTACAAACTACTGTACAGAAGCTTTTAAAAGAGCGTGATGTGCTGACGAAGGAAAGGGGGTGAAATTGTCTTTTTCTCGCACAGTCTCTCTTTTGGTATATCAGAACACAGGCGAAGTACCTGTGTGGAAGCACCAGGTACGTGAGAATACATCTTTGATCTCCATCTTTTAAGTTGGGGCTTGTGGTTTTAAGTCAGCTTTCTCTGCAATGTGCTTATTCTAGTAGATGTTTAGTATTTCATAAAAGATTGCATAACTTCTTTCCCATTGCAGTATTTAAGAATCTTAGCAAGGAGGAAAGCAAATACACAGCATGTTAAAGGATTGAAAACATTAAGTAAAAAGGTTTCAAACCTAAATATTAAGGAGTCATTATCTTCCAATAGACACAGAATCAACTAACTTAACAAAATCACATTTTTTAGAGTGGGGGGGCAAACAAGCTTTTTTCTTGCAGGATAGACATATATCAAAGTAAAAGCAATCTGCATAGTTAATGTTTGTGAGCTTTACAATTTAAAACAGAAAAGCTGTAATTTTTCTTTGCTGGCAATCTGGAAACACTCTGGAGTTAATTACAGCTGATTCGGAGTGAACCACATAAACAAAGACCAGTCTATGTCCAGACAATTATACTGCATTAACCAGCTTAGAGCTTCCTGCTGATGTTTCAGGCTCTTCTGTTACACCCTTCTACCTTCCCAGCACGAGAGAAAATGCTTCTGCAAGAAGGAATTAATGAAGAGAACTGCAAAAGAATGTGTGACGACCTCTCCTGACACGGCAAAAACTTTCCACCCATGTCACGACAAAGAGGAGAAGGTAATTAAGTTTGAATAGAAGGAAGTAACCAAATATTTGAGCATTTAAAACAACCAAATTTTTAAAGAGGGAAAGTCACGAAGACAAACACAAGTGTGCTCGTCAACTAAGTCATTTTCCCTAATTTTTCTCATTAAAGTCGAAACTAACAATTCAGTGCAGATTTGTTTCCTTCCCTATAAACACGTCCCTTGTGATTGATGCCTACCCGTCTTCTCCTTCTCTCATTCCTTCCCTTTCTTTTCTCTTTCTCTCCTCCCAGCCCTATTTTCCCTCATTCTCTCTCACCTCTCTCAACCAATGTGGACTTTATATGACAATCACATACAGCTAAACATATGTGTTAGAGAACCAAAGAGAAAAGGTACACTTTGCCAGTAAGTCCAATAGTTCTTAATTTGATTACAGTTGTGAGAAATAAGAATTTTACTCTGTGGTATTCACAACTTTAATCAAACTCCAGCTACTTTCCTTAGAGAAGAATCAATAGGCTGTCCTTAACCAAATTACACTATTATATGACTCATTTTATTTGTTTGCTTCAGGAAAATTTTCATAATCAGTGTACAAGATGGACCCATTTCTTTAGCTATCGTCTGTAAACAAACTTTGGTACTTTTAACCAATCTATTTGATTTCTAATTTTCTTATTCATTCTAATTGAAAATGAAGAGTTTGCATTGGTGTGAGACAAGGACATGAGCTGCAATTATGTGCAGTGCCTTTTTCTGATTCTGTCTTTGATACTGTTTTGCTAGTATTCCAGCTGACATTGGGGCTTTGTAGTGATTGCTTCATTAAAGGGTAAGGATGCCCTAATCAGCTAAAGTATTACTAGAAAGCTGCTGTTTGCCAATACTATGAGAAAACACAGACTTTTTTTTTTTTTTGCTTTCTTTTTTACAAGAAAAAGGTACATCTGAATACCACTGATCCAGCCCTGCTTAAGTTATTAATCATCTTGCCTTTGCTCATCTATGCAAAGTAGCTTAGTGTTAAATGATGACTCTATGATCCTTTTTATTTCTCTTCCCTAAATAAATATCAATCTACAAATCAATCAGGTGTTATATCAAAATACATATACTCTCTGGAGATACTAATTATACAAAATTTTACAAGCATCTCAACAATGGACAGTATTATTGATTTCCCTTTTCAGTCCTCCTCCCCGAAATCCCTACTATGTATTTAACAGTTCAAGTAAATAACGTTGCTAAATATAAAGTTTAAACATGGAACCCTTTAGTTTTCCTTGGGGAAAGAAAGCACTGCGTGTATCATTTTTTGGAAATTTATGAACCATATTTATCACAGTTTTCATATGTTTGTATTCCTAGTTTTTTCAAATGTAATTGACTAATGTGTCTGCAGTTGACTGATATACACAGTCTATGAGTATTTAGTTGATAATGCTTTTAAGTCACATAGGAACATTTAAAAAATAAATCTTAATTGGTTTCATTAAGTGGTATATAACTATAGAATTTTGGCTTCAAAAAGAGATTTACCAAGCCAGTCTAACATACACATGTATTTTTCCTTCTTTGCTTATCCGTATACAAAAGTCATTCTTAAACTAATGAAAAACTGGATGTTTAAAAGAAAAAATAACTCTGTAATTATTTGTATTTACTATTCCCACCAATATGATCTGGTAACCAATATAACAATAAATGTTATAGGATAAGTACTTTTTTTTTTTAAAGGTCATCCCTTACAAGCTAAACCTGGCATAGTTATCTTCATAAAACTAATGACAGGCCAGGAAACATTCCTATTCCTTGAGCAATGATTCCAATGACTTCATATGATTGCAAAATAGTTTTAATGAAGAAAGTTATACGCATAATTTTAAAACTCGCTACCAAGGGCCTCTTACCATGAAGAACTCTTACAGTCTACCAAATACAAGTCTCTTTTTATATCCCATGTAAACATTTTAAATCATTTTATATTAAAAACCACCTTAGGACTAACATAACAGAGAACATAAGTGGAATGCCAAGTTTTCTGCTGGATGAAATATTGGCAAATTTACGTTTGATCACCAAGATGAGTCGGTCATTTTTCTTTCCATTTTGAAGAGACTTTTGTTTTCAGTTTTCTTTTTTATTTGGGTTTTCTTTCTTTCCTTTGGCCTGAAAGTCAATTTGACCGCTGTCCATAAGTGAAGTGGGCGATTCAGTAATTAACTTTTGTGTTTTAAATGTACGAACTCTCATTATATTTCATTATAAACAAACAAACGTCAACCATAATTAGAAGCTCCTTGGTTTACCCACATATTATCCCTTTTCAAACAAACTTGATGTCAGACTAATTAAAATCAAGCAGCCAGCAATTTTGAGTTGAATTTTACATGATCTGCTGGTAACCTGATTACTTGAACTTCAATATCATTACAGGAAAAGTATTTCAGGAAAAATAATTACAAGAATTCCAACAGGAGACAAGCTTAATTGTATTGATTCAAAAGATGCATGCGCAGAGGAACCATGTTGAAGGAATAATGTTATCTCAAATCTACAGTTTCTATTAAGATGAAACTGTCCAGCACGAAAGAGGCAATTTAAGATTAGTGTCTGCAGAACTAGAGATGCTAAACTAAATACTTATCTGGGCCCAATTACCTTCGACTTTAAGTAGCAAACTAGCATTGTGGAGCAACTTCAAGCCATGAAGGTTTGCGGGTTTATTTACTGACTGGTGTATCTATTAGGACTGAGAACAAGTGGAGCTGTCAGGACATAATGAAGGTAAATGATTAGTTAGCACCAAGCCTGAACTCTTCTTCAATGCAATAAGAGTTAATTAAAGTTTACCACCAAACATCAACCGAAGCAGGATGTTGATCAGATTTCAGCATTAAGTGCAAACAGACAATAGTTGGCGGCAATTAGTGCAGCTATCAAATGACATGCAATGATAATTATACATTTAAAACAGCTAAAGAGCTGGGGGAAAAACTAATCAGCCTCTCTGAGGACAAATACTCAAAGGGCAGGAAACAGGTATCAGATTATTTCACTTCAACACTGTAAAGCAATGGAATTAAACAAGAAAAGGTTATATGGGTACATTAGCTAGAAGAGGCCAGTTCATTGGACCCAAAATGAAATAAATCTGTGAGTCTTGGTCTAGCAAAGATAAGAACTTCTGTAGTTAAAGAAAATACGTTGCTTTTCAATTAAAGTTTCAGAATGAAGTCTGCGTAAAGAAAGTTTAGCTTCTGGGTTTTGTGTGAGCTCCACAATGCAACAAGTATTTCACTCTTGTTATTTAAATTAACTTCCACTCTACTGTCCAAAGTACTTTATGCCTGAATGTTATCTTTGTGTACCCAAATATTATCTCCCCGAAAAGTTATTAGAAGTTTGAAATTCTTTTAATGCAGCTAAGTTTAAAACATAAGCCATATATACATATTTAGTGTAAGTTATGCGAGTTTTCAGTCCTACCAAGTTCAGCCTTGCTGGAATTGATCAACTCATCCCTTAAAGTACTTTTAATAAATCTTCTAATTCTTTTCCATAGTTTCTAGCCTGCAGCCTAGAGGATATCTCCAGAAATGTGCCCATCCCCACTCCCACCTCCATTTTTCCCAACTAATGCTGTTATGCTAAGGATGGGTACACAGTGTTGGCTAATCTCAGTATTGCCTGGAGCTAAATCTAAGCCATGGCCGACTCCCAGCACAAAAAATGTCTCCCTCCAAAAGCCCTTTCGCCCCCTTCAGCACTCATACACTCATTGGTCCTGACATTTTCACTTCAGCCATGACAAATGAGCTGATGAGTCTGATGTGATTGCATGGGACGATGGCTTTATCTAAAGATATATCATTAACTCCCATCACCATCTTCTAACACGGCTCTTCTGGGTTAATGTGTTGTGAAAATTTGAGGAAATTTTTTTTGTAAATATCTGCACCTTAAGTAGGAAGAGACCAACTCCATCAAAAGGAGAAAAGGAAAGCCTAAGTGGACAAGATAGAGGGGGAAAAGAAAGGCTAGCAAACTAAATGTTGCTCTGGGGACTTAAGTAACTCTGCTCAACCTATGCCCCAGCGCAAACCAGCCAGCTGACTGTCTCATAAAGGCCCCTTCCCCTCAACATGGGCAGCTGGAGCAGCGCATAATTCTTAAAGTGGCACAAATAAAGCTGGGATAAACATGGTTAATCAATCGGCAAGCCCATTTCTTTGTTTCTCCCACAGTGTAGGATGTATTTTACACTTGCAACCTTCATTTCCTATGTTATTAAATCTTTCTAAATTCAGTTTAGCCGAGAGAGGGACTGTCACAACCAATTTGAGTCTGAGATCATTGTATTCTTCAATTAGAAGGAAGCAATGTTTTTCCACCTCTTACTAGATGTATGGCTCTTCAAGCTATTTGAAAAGGGGAGCCTTTCCATTTACCGCAATCTTTGGGTTAAATTAGAACCCAAGTTCCTGTTACATAGTTCTTGTTATGTAGACTATGGAGTTTACAGAGTGGATACTTGTTGTAACCTCTTCTAGCAATTCGTCTGAGGACACACAGCCAATCCAAGTCAACTGTAACATAACAGACCTCAGGAAAGCAGGTCAAGCTTTGAGGTAAAGTGCTATTCACTCTTGGACCATGCAAGGAGCTCTTTATTCCTGTTCTTATTGGCATCAGTCCCCCTTAGTAGAGCAAGAACAAAGCCAAGTGCTCGCGTGAGGTTTATGAATAAATCAGAGGTGAGCCACTTTAAGTGCTGCCCATGATTTCCTTGTTGACAGTGAGCACTTAAACAGGCTTCTAGGACCGGCAACTTCTGGCAAACCACAATGATTCCTAATCTGCACCCTGCTTCATTTCAAGAACTAAATGACCCACCCCATTTTTCCTGCAAGTTTTCACCTTTCAGGCAATTCCTGTCCTATCTCTAGCAGTTTAGCTTTACAATCCCAGAGCAGGCAGCCTGTCCTGCTGCCATCGAGAAATTGTACCAACTGAAAGACTTCCTCTGCTTTAAAAATATCCACACATAAGAAAATCTCCAGCAAAATGGAAACGTTCTCCTATTACCACCATAGTCCATGGATATGGAAGAAGCTAAGCCAAGCCTTAACTGAGGTTAAAAAATGTTAGTGATTCACTAAAGGACACACACACACACACACACATATCTCATCGACTGTGTTCCCTAGTTAATGTGATGTTTCCCAGGAATTTCTAAGAGCTTCAGTTTCCTTATCGGGTAAACAGGGGGATTGTGCTATATCCCTCCTGCCTGCAACAATCTATGGTTCTAATATAAAAACCCATTTAGACTGCACTGGAAGATAGTTTTCTCTGTGGAATTTTCCAAGACAGACCTAGCTGCTTTTACAGTTATATATTCTTTTTCCGTACCTAGATTTCAAGAGCACAGGAGATTCCAGCTGTATAGTAAACTAAATTTTTCTGTTTATACTTTAATTAACTGTCGTTCATTTATTCATTCATTCAACAGATATTGAGCACCAAGAATGTGACAACAATAGGTCAGTTACTGTGGATACAGTGGAGCCCTGGTGGCGCAGTGGTTAAGTACTTGGCTGCTAACCAAAAGCTAGGGGGTTTGAACCCACCAGCTGCACCGCAGGACAAAGAAGAGGCAGTCGGCTTCCGTAAAGATTACGGCCTTGGAAGCCCTGTGGGGCAGTTCTACTCTGTCCTATAGGGTCGCTGTGAGTCAGAACAGACTCAACAGCAATGGGTTTGGTTTGGTGGATACAGTGATTTAGACAGGCCTGGGGGCTGCCCTCATTGAGGCTGCAATTGATTTAAGAAAACACTTCAACAAGCACCATGAAAAATGCTAAAATGTTAAATAATTTTCGTTCAATGAAATATCTCCTTGCCCTGGTCAATACCCAATACTTAGTTTTAAATAAATGCTTCAAGTGAGTTGTCAAGTCCAGGCACTTGTATATGACCAGAACATAGGCCATGCAAACACTTACATTAAAAAAAAAAAATTAACAAGATTTTACAGCCGCCATAGATAAATATTAAACAAAAATCAAACTCAAAACTGGGAAATTACAGTCAAATACACTTATATTTCCCATAAAAATAAATAATTTAAATGTATATTTTATATGTATTATAATCATCAGTTTTTAAAGATAAAAAGATCAAAAAGAAAAACCATACTAGGACTAGATTTTAGCTACTAGTCCAACAACTTTTATTCACAAATTTATTTATCCTTATTATGGCTCTTATAATAAAGATCAATGAAATCTTTTTTCTTTGAACCTGGGTAGTCCTCTATTAAATATGCATTATTATAAAAAATAATAATAAAGGACTGTGATCTCCTCCAAGAGATAAGCCAGGAGAAGGCTCATAACTTTGCTATAAAATCTCCCAAGAAAATTTAAGGATTCTATAACATTGCTGGATTATTAATAACTGAATCTCTTCTCTAGATTGGCATAAATTCTGATCAACAGAGTGACATGTAACGGTATTCTCTACGTCTTTCATGGCATATCAAAATATCATAATACCAAGTTTATATAATGGTATTTCTATGGCATCTAATCCAGGTTTGGCAATCCTCTCATTCAAAGGCTTTCAAGCAGACTGGGTCAACTTCAAGACTGAAATAAGAGACGTGGTCACTTCTATTATTGTATTTAATGGACAGTCTGGGATATTGAGTTCACTACGTGAACAGACTGAGGTCTGAATTATTTAAAAACTGATTCCAACATGCTTCTTAAAAAATGAAGATCCAGAAATGCACTGAACATCTGGGAATCCCTCAGAACCACACACCAACTTGTGATGATAGAGTGGCAGATAACGAGGTAGGGGATTATCCATCTATCCACCTAGATACCATCTCGGGATCTGTCAGTGAAAAAATATGAGGGAAAGGATATTTCTCCTTTTCCCTACCTCTAGTTATAACCATTGCCTAATGCGTACCTCATTCTCTGGGAGGAGGGTGGACTCCACTCAAAATATCTATGTAGATTTGTTTTATCATATACTATTCAGTTAAGCATTACATTAAAGTCAGCTATTAATGTAAACAATAAACAAAAAGAAAGAAAACATATGAATTTGGTATCAGGTTCTGCCATATTCATTTTAATATTCACAACAACACTATAGCCTTATTAAGCTCCACAACAACCTTGAGATACAGATGAGGAAACTGAGGTGCTGTTAAGATGAAGTAATTTAGATAACGTTATCCAGAGAAGGAATTTAACCCAGGTGTCTGGTAATTCAAATATCATTCCCATTGGTCACTGGGCTGTCAAAAATGGTGTCGATTTTCAAATATCTGAAACTTTAGTTATAATACACAAAGACAGTTAAAAGGAAAAAAGAAATTCCAAGCAAGCAGAAGCAAAAGAACATCTGGCCTTAACCGAGTGTCATCCTTTCCGTACACCATGGCACCACTGAAACATCACAGCACTGTCTTCATTGACTTTAATACGGAACAGAAACCTTCTTCTTGTTCACACCATGTTCATGATTATCAACAATGCATTTTCAGTCAATGAGAATGAATCATGGACTCTTCTTGGCCATTCAGAGCACCTAGTCTAACCTCTTACCCAATACCTCTTACCAAAATAGAAGTTTAGGTTATAGCGACAAGGGGCAATTCAGAGTCTCCTTGGCCCCTGTCAGTGACCGAGAACTCACTCTCTCAGAGGGCAGAAATATCACTGTTAGATTAACAGGGCAGAGCTTCCTTTCCTTCTCTTCACCACTTACATCATCTTCACATTCATTTATGCAACAAACCATTTTCCAAGCAGCCAATATAGCTGAGTGAGGATGAGTCCTAACATTGGAAGATTTGCGTTCCTGTCCTGACATTCTCTTACCTTGCTGGGTGAGTCAACTACAGCTTCTCCTGAATTCCATATACCATGTTCAAAAATCCCACGTTTTCTCTGGCTGAACTGAATAACTCTAAGGCAGATCTCAGGTGCCAACATTGTGAGAGTTTCCAGTTGCCTTACCATCCTACCTGATCTTGTTTCTGTTGAGTTCTTTTGACCAGTTCTTTAAAAATGAAAGAACTTTAGTCTATAGAGGGACATTTTCACAGGATACCCCTATGAATGTATCTAAAAAAGAAACAGAGGCCTGACATGAAAAGAGAGTGACTGAGTGTGTGTGTGTATCTCTATACACACTCCTGGTGAACAGAGGTGTTAGAGACGATGAAACACAGTTGTGTCTACTAAACCAAAAGAGATGACTCGTTCTCAATTCATTAGTGGGCTCAGGAACTTTTAAGTATTAATTGCATTATCCCTAAATGCATGTTAAAAATCTCTAAAAACTGTATTTTAGAGAATCTAGGCTTTCAGCTTTAATCACGGTACCTTGGGAAACAGAAATCTAACAAGGATCAGGCTTCTTCAGCCTGCTCTTTCAAGCAGGCAAATTATAAGACTCTCCATAAACTTCCCCTTTACAAAGTTTTGGTTTGCTTTCTTTTGTTTTATTTTTGTTTTTCTTTGTTTTGTTTTTAACAGTACAGTCAGGTGGCATACACCAGTTCATATGTTTTTGTATTTTAACACTGTTAAAGCTAGGGATTTCCTTTCTTCTTTACAGTGAAGGAAAAGAATTTTATGGACAGTTATAAAATGCATATTTTAACCCAAAAGTCAATTTTCCCTGGTTAAAATGATTTAGATCTGAGTAAATACTTGCAGAATGCTTTCTTGCTTTCTTTAATAGCTAAAACCAAATGGAACCTATAACTTTGTCTTTAGAGGTACGTGCTATAATGCGTACCATTCAATAATTATCATATGCACATTGTTTATCCCCTAGATAAGCAGACATGAGAAACGATCTATCATCTGAGTACATGATGCTGGTGGGTGAACCCCTGAACTAGGTGACAAAAACACCTACTCAGGACTTGTCTTGAACCATCAGGACATTATGACACATTAACCACGTAGATCTGCCCAAATTCTTAATTTTATTTGTTTAGTTTTCATCTCTTGGATGTTAGAGTGGCTAATCATGTTAGAGATAAGCTGCTTGCCAAATAGGACTTTAGTGTCAAAGCCACTTTTTAAATTGTGTGCATACAGTCAAAAGTGCCTCTAAATGGTAAATATTTTATTTCACTCATAAACCTTTAAAAGAGTTGAGGAATGGAGGCTAGCCATTCCTGGACTGAGGATTGTATGTCAAACGTGAAACCATATCAAACTTTCAAGGCAACTGGTGAACTTCTGAAACTAGGGAATTAACAGAACATCAAATCCAGTAAGATCACAAGGGGCACAATCCTTATGCAAGAAAATAATGCCACTGAGCCCTCATTAAAAGACCATTTCGTCCTTAGCCATCAAAGACTGTGAGTGTACTAGGATCTTGGCTATATCATCAGGGATAACTAAAACAAGTGCCGAGAGAAATTGTGCACTTTTAGTTCTCACATGTGTCCATCTGTTCACATATAAACATATATTCTGCTTTCTGTCTAATTCCCTCAAATCTTGATATTGGAATACCCTGGGCTTTTGCCCATTTCATAAGAATGCAGACATCACATAAGCTACGATTAACCCATGTGTGATCCACATCCATGGTGGCTGGAAAACTGCCAGTTACAACACATAGTGCTTGGTTAACAATGTCTTAAAATATAAATGAATTTATTTTTTTAATTAACACATTTTTCTTATGGAAATACCTTAACAAGCCCTTCTGCATGTAAAAGAATAGCCTCCATGTGGATTTTTTTTTGTTGTTGTTCTTTCAAGACTTTTTTTCAAGTATATCATAAAGTTAACCATAAAAGTTTCTGAAACAATCCAGAATTTCTTGACAAATTTTTAAAAGGACTCTAGTAAAGAATTTCCGTGACTTTATACAACAGAGATCAAACACTGTTCGTTTACAATATTCTGTGTGCAAGAGGCAACCCTTAGACTTGTATTTATATGAAAACACTTCTGATTTCCCAAGTTTCCATCTAACTATTTTACTAGTGCCTGAGCAACTGAACCACGAAAGTGATGAAGCAATGAAGCTGTGCAATCTAGCAACAAACGTGTGAGGTTAATATCTGGCGGAATCTTTCAACTCTGCTCTGTGGCAGTCTTCAATGGATCATGTGTGGTGACCTCAGACTGGAAAGAGCTTCTTTAAAATGCAGACATGTAAATAATTATCCACACTGCATTTGATTTACATATGTACAAAAGAACCAATTCCCACCTTCAAAAGTGTCTTAACACTTATGGTATTTTAACTGCCCTCATTATGGTTGAAGAAGCATCATTAAGAGCCTCATCACCCTGTCAACTGATAACCAGTTACAGCCTTAACTAGTGACAAGGAAACCCTACTGGCAGATGTTTCCAAGAGTTAATACAGTACTTAAACATTTTAAAAGACTTGTCTCTAAAAAGAAATAACACGATATACCTGCAAAGCAACAGGAAGGACTTCATTCAGAACTTTTTATGAATTAAATCCTAAGAGAAGAACTCTGTACCTCTTCTACCATCTCTTCTCAGCCACAAAATCTGATAGGCCACTTAAAACATTGAACACTGCCAAAAGTCAGAATACACAACTCTTCCCCAAGTGAAGTGTTCCGCCAACCGAGACAGCTAGGTATAGCTGATGGGAAAAAAGAAATCCAGCACATACTCCATCGTGAACTGAATTAAACATCTACACCATACTATTGGCCTCTTCTGAAATAATTGTTTTGCCAGCAAAGTGCTGAGACTTCTTCATACCCAATAGTCAATATTTGGCTAACCCAGCATGTTTCTGAAACTCTTCTACACGCCAACGTCTGTTTATCATCTTCTAGCGCCACTATTATCATACATATAACTTCCCAATGATGATGGAAACTCAGGGCATCTTATAAAGTTGCTGAAATCTGAGCCCCTGCTTGTTTTCTCAAGTCTTGGACAAACATAACTTTAGGGAGAGCAGAGCACAGGCGTCAAAGAAAGAGGAGCCTGCATTTTCATCTGCCTTTCATCTTACTCATTCAGTCAGCCATTCAGGACCCCATTCAACAGAGCTTTTCACTATGCAAAAAAATGCTAATCCTTTCCGATGCTTTCACACTTGTATAAACCCCCATTCCTTGAACTGAAAAGCAATTATATCAGTTTACCTTTCTGTCAAAAACAGGATTAATATTCCAATAACAGAATCTCCTTTCTTTTCCTATCTTTTTTGCTTTAGGAAACTAGAGATTATGAGTAGAGCAATTCTTAGAACAAGAATACATTATTTTAAATATGATTATGTTAACCAATGGGTGGAAAAGGGTGAAGAAGAAGAAGAAGAAAAAGTCCTTCAGTCACTGCAGAAACTCTTTTCTGTGACAGAACTGACCTTCTCTTTGTAGGCGCCCAAAGAGAATGAGACTCACTCTGGTCTATTAATCAGAAACAAATTATGAAAGAATGTAGCTGGACTGGTTGACAGTATCCCGTCTTGGGAGACTCAGTAACAGCCTAGTAACAATGTCCTCTTCATGGGTAATGAACAGCCATGACAAATGGGGCAGAGAGACTATTTATTTGCATATGCAAATTCTCACACAAGGGAAACATGTACAAACAAGTGTCATTGTAAGGCAGATTAGGCAAACAACGCTTTCTTTTTAGGACATTCTGCAGCCCAGAACATTAGTCAGCACAATTAAACCAGTCTCCATGGAGACTAATGAAATTTCACCATGGTATGAGTTAAATTAGATAGCTAGTTATGTGTTTCCACAATCCAACTTGAAATCCATTATTGTTTCAGAACAATACAGCAATTGTGCCTAGCTGATCTTTGCCAGCTCAACAAGCTCCTAAGTTGACAATTTGCATATGTTAATATAATTAAGCACTAATTACATGAAACTTGTACATATTCACATGCACTTTCCCTGGGTGCTTTTCAGTTTGAACCCTGGCCAAGTCTTTAACCCTCAGAATGGTTTTAGAGGGCAAAAAAAACTCCTGCCTTGTGGGTTAGAGCCTCAAGGCAGACACAGAAAGGCTCCTCATTCATAAACACAAAGCTTAACCTGGCTTCTCATATTTCTAGCAACAGTGACAGAAAATATTTTGTGAGTGTGCTTGGGACAAGGGATAAGGGGAAAGGGGAAGATTCGTCTTGAAAGACTCAGAACTGGTGACTTCCCATAGGAAAGCAATAACATTCATTTAAAGAAAACGTTCAGAAAGAATTTGCTCTCACTGACATTGTCAAACCTTGGGAGATGAAAATGGTCTGACAACAGCAAAAATAGCAAGCAGAAGAGGGAAAAGGAGCCAGCAGCACCTAATGAGCTTTACATAAATATATGCAGAGGCAATTAAGCAATGTTAATTACTATGACAGCAGTTAATTGAATATAATTAGATATTTTAAGCCACTGAATAAAGCATAGTTAAGATTAATTTTATTGAGATTAATTGTAAATAAGGAGAGATTAACTCTGTGTTTTGACAGACAGAAAAAGTAGTTCCGCAAACGAAGCAGAAGCATGGCCACCGGTCCAAAAATCATATATTATTTTAATGGCACACCTCAGAATCATCTCCTCAATAAACATGACTTTTCAAACCCAAACAGACAGGAATCTTGAAGAAAAACAAACAGCTCGCAGAGATTAAAGAGCCTTTTGTCCTTCTTCACGTGAATTTCTTTGAACAGACGAAATTAAGCGATTCTGGTGTACGATTTGTTAGGAAGGAACATTTTACACTGAATGGAAAAAATGTTCTATCACACATGAAATTCATGCAGCTGTGCGGAACTTGGTCCAGATGGTTTAAGACTATAAAACAGCACCAAATGATAGACAGTAGGCCTTCCCAAGATTATGTGATAAAGTCACAACCTTATATTCTGACCCCCCCCCCCAATTTCTGCACTGGATTATTTCCAGTCAAATCACATATGTTCCTTTATGATTGTGTCTCTCCAAGAGGGTAAAAATAATCACTGCCCTACTAAGTTCTAGAAAAGAAATGTAAAAAGAGTTGAAGAAGGCCTGGGTTAACAGACCTCGGCCAAAGCACTCAGCTACAAAATGCAGTTGCTGACCGTTTGTTACTCTCACAAACAACAGTTTCTAACAACACTGCTTACGAAAATACTGTTGAATGAAAACGTCCCCAAACACTTTCACATCATCAAGCTACTTCATGCATACCCTTTCACAAAATTAACACAGTCCTCAAGAAGGCTGAACAAATCACTAATAAGAAAGGAGCTTCAATTGATTTTGAAATAAATCAAGAGGTGATTAACATAATATTTTTAAAGCAGCCGAATGTATACGTAGTACATAAACAGATATATTATATTTTCAATACCTTTTAGCTCTTAATCGAACAAGGGCTTTACACTATTGAGCCCGGCTCTACACTCTCTCACAACTTCTTGAGGATGCCGTGAGTCTTTTATAACAAAAACCCTAAAATGGTCTGTGAAACAAGACTACGACAAGCCATTCTGCAGTGAAAGATTTTAAATCATCCAGCCTCTTCTAATAGACTTGAGACTTATTGAGGTAGAAACCATAAAAAATGAAGAAGGGAAATTTAATCCCTGAAATATTGATTTGCACATTAATATCATATAGGCAGAGGGCAATTTGGCTTCGTGGAAATGACACATTGTCGACCCTTGGTGAAGTCAGAGCCAATCTAACTGCTGAACATGTCTGAATCTCAAGAGTTATTAAGGGCTTCCCTTCTTGCCTTTATGACTTTTCTTCAGCCTACCAATGCAATCTTAAATGTATTATCTTTAAGAAATAATTGTAAAACCTCAGGGGTTTTCCAGTTAATGGAAGGGAGGCTAAACCACATCAGATTCTGAAATGCAACATTAAACCCTTGCAATCAACAAAACCACCTCAATTCTCATCCATCCAGTGTAGGATCTAATATTGTTATTAGAGATAATCTAATTTCATTGTGTAAATTTAGGCTCATGGTCAGAATGGAAGCAGTAAATTCTGCAATATTAAACAGTGATTTTCTCAGCCTCCTTTATGTTTTCCTTTGCTGGTACAGCATCTTTTAAAATAATCCAACTAGCTCCAAGTTAATGAACAGATTTGGGCTCATCTGCTACAAACTGCAAAAGGAGAGAACAGAGCTGAGCACGTTTGCTTCTTTTCTAACTTAAGTCGCAACTTCATCTCACAGAGGCAGAGCCCCACCATCCCTGGGCTCCAGCTAAGCCACAGTTGGTGCTATTGCTGTGACTTACACAGCTGGTTTACCTGACCTTTCTTTGTTCCTTGGGTACATCTCACTTTTCCAGATTTATGGTATTTCGCCCATATTTCACTGACCCTACCTTCATTGCCATAAAAATGAAAACACTCGAATATGTGCCTATTTTTTAAAATTCAAACGCAACCAGACATTGAATACACAGTGAAGCTTTCTCTAGTTTATGCCATCAATATTAAAACCATTTCTTAAAAAGTAACTGTATAAACCTTATGATCCCCACACTGAAGCCAGGTGCAAGAGGTTAAAACAGCTGGCTCACCAGTTTTTATTTTTGTGTGCCTTCCCGCTGGTTGAAACCGCAAACCTTGAAAACTATCAGATATTCCCTTAAGGATTTTTTTTTTTTTAAAGAAGAGGAAGGAAAAAAGAAAACCTTCCTTTTCTTTAATAAGCTTCTCAGTGGAGAAGAAAAACTCTAAAACACGATCCTTCAAAGACGTAGCGAAATAATCCTTAATATCTCCTTTCTGTTTTATTTAAACCATCCTTTCGAGCAACTTCTACGCACAATTTTTATTCTTCAGTTAGAAAAGAAGAAAGAGAAAAAAGAAAGAAAGTCTGAGCTTGCTCCATCGGTTTTGCCAGTAAGGACAGAGTAAAACAAGTGTTGATGGCACCGAGAGTATTACATACCCGGCCTGTGTTTTTGCCCGGCACTCAATGGAAGCGATCGATGCCCGTGTCACTGTCGCGTCCCAATCGCAGCCAAGTCTCAGCCTTAATCTAAGCAACACCCAAGCAGGCAGCGGCAGCCGCAGCCTCTCCCTCACTCTTCCATCCATCCACCCAACTAAAAATATAATACTACATATGAGCTTTAACCACTCCACGTTTATAGGGATCAAGCCACTGAAAATCCAGGAGAACACAATAAAAAAAAAAAAAAAAAAAAAAAAAGCTTCCCTCTGTCTCTTGTCTCTCTCTCCTTTCTCTCTCTCTTCCTCTCTCCTCTCTCTCTCTCTGTCTCTCCTTTGCCATCTACATGATCCTTGATTAAACACGGAACAGAGTTAAAAAAAAAAAAAAAAAAGGAGGAGGGGGGGAAGGACT
>NW_004443954.1:894886-898861 GCF_000243295.1 Trichechus manatus latirostris
AGCCCCAGCCCCAGCGCTCGGCCCAGCCTCCCGGAGCCCCTGGCCGGCGCGCACAGACCCCGGGGCCTCGGCCAGCCCCGCGCGCCCAGCGCCCTTCGGGGACCTGGAGCAGGGGAAGCGAGGGGGGGTGCGGGGGGAGGGTAAAGCGGGGAGACAGGGGCGCCGAGCCCCAGCGACTAACGTCCAAACTTTCGGAGGATGGGTGCGGAGGAAGAGGCATCCCGGCCGGGCACGGGGCGCGGGGTGGCGCTGGGCGAGCGGGGACCGGTGGCAGTGGCCGCGCCGTGGCGGAGCTGACAGCTTCTCGGCGCCACGAGAATGCCCCAGGCTCGCGGTGCAGGCAGGACCCGCAAAGCCGGGTAAAAAGCAGCGAAAACTGCTCGGCCAAACGTGGATAATCCGCCACTGAATCCAAAAGTTAGATCCCCGAAAACGCAGCCCCCCAACGAAAGTGGAAAATCAGGTCCCTTAGTGCCCCTTCCCTCCCTCAGCGAAGCAAATCCTGGAGCCAAAAAAAAGGGGGGAAAGAGGTTAAAAAAAAGGGGGGGGGGCAGAGCGGAAGAGATGGTTGGGATGAAGGGATGTGTGCGAGAGCGAGCGGGAGCGAGCGAGCTAGGGGCAGAGAGGGAGAGAGGCGGAGAGGGAGAGAGAGGGAGCGAAATATCAAAGATTGTGCAAGATCAGGCTGGAAAGATAATCGATACTCGACCTAAATTTAACACAAACTACTCAATAAAAGTTAAAGAAAAAACTTACTTTCCATTTCCCCTGCAGTTCCTACTCGATCTTCGCCTCTTTTTTGTTTTGCTTTTTATTTTACTTAGCGCTGATCACATCCAAGTAAAACGAGAGGGTTCATTAAAAAAATAAAAATAAAATAAAAAAATAATCCTCGAACTTTATTGGGTGAAAATAAAAACGCTGGAGCAGAAAGTGGGGGGCATGGAGCGGTCCTCGGGGGTCCGGGAGGAGTTAAAGCGTGTGCCGACCGCGGTCTCGCTGTTTGGTTGTGAAGGGGTTGGGAAAAGGAGGAAAGGAAATGAAAATCCGATATGTCTTTATTCTGCTAATTATTATCGTTTTAGCCCTGTTTAAAAAAATGGCTGATTAAGTTGAGTGCGCATGTCTTTGTGTGTCTATTCCCGATATGCACTCTGGGAATGAGAGAGGAGAGCGAGGGAGAGGGAGAGGGAGAGGGGGGAGAGAGAGGTGTAATTAGTGAGGTGATCAACATTCCCCAGACTGCAAACGACGCGCAGCCGGGACTCGGCGCAGCCCGGGAGCCTCGCAGCTTCCAAGGCTCCGCGCGCTGCGCCGGGCGCCCGGGACGCGGCAGCCGGGGAGAGGGCAGGGGATGGGGACCTCCGGGGCTCGCACCCCACTCGCCCCCGCGCACTACTCCAAAACTTCATTAGACACACACACACACACACACACACACACCCCAACAAGGAGGGGGAGAAAAAACCCAAATACTGCCAAAGCAATGCCCTTTAACCGCTCGAGATTTTTTCATTTTTATTTTAATGAGGCAAAGGCTTTATTATCGGACCAGAGATTTGTTTACCAGGGAGCTTTAAGCACAAATATGAATTAGGGTAATGAAGAGCTGTTCTCTGCCTAGTTTATTCTACTCCGCACATGAACGCATCCTAATGCCGAAATG
Organism: Trichechus manatus latirostris; assembly: GCF_000243295.1. NCBI lineage: Eukaryota > Metazoa > Chordata > Mammalia > Sirenia > Trichechidae > Trichechus > Trichechus manatus. The sequence continues at coordinate 896,553 of NW_004443954.1, forward strand.
CGGGGGCCAGAGCAAATATGCAGATGTATGTAAATAAAGGGTGCCTGGCTGTGTGCAAACACCGTTCTGCCCAGCCTATTTCAAAGAAGGAATTGCACTCTGGATCTGCAGGCACTTTATGGAAACGTATCTTTCGCTTGCACACGCGGGGCAGAAAACCCAGGGCATGGGAGATGGCAGCGGTTAGTTAAGTGGAAGTAAACTTCCGAATGAGAATAAGTGACTGTCGCGAGGGTGGTGATGGGGGTACAATTCTAATCTTTCTGTAATTTTTTTTTTTTTTTTTTTACTATTTTATCAGAACTGCATAAGTTCAATGTAATAGCTTTAAGAAGACTTAGGCAGAAAACCTTTCATCTTGCATGTCTGTTACATTATCTTTTTTTGAAGCACATTATGATGAATTTTAAAACCCCACTACAGATCTCATTAGAATGAAATATACTTGGTATTTTCTGGTGCAAAATCTAAGGTGGCTGATTCTCATTTGAAAATCTAATTATCTCTTTCCAATATTACAGATGTGAATATGAGTGACACTTTCATTAAAAGATAATTAACTAAAACTAGGAATAGACATACTTTTAAATACCCCCTACTGAAGGTGGAGAATATATATATATATACACACATATAATCTCCATTGCTACTCAGTACCGATTCCTGATAGACTACCGCACCACAGGGTGCAAGGAGACACCGTGGAGGCAACGTTTCAAAAATAGGAATTCTAGACTGAAGGTGAGAATAACAAATAAAGTGAGTTAAAAACAGGAAATACTCGCAGTGTCCAGCTTCCTGGACAGGTGAAGCATCAGCTCCCTTGGAGCTGACAGGCCTTTGAAGATCTGATCGCCAGGATCTGCTTCAAAACCTTTTCTTAGGCCTTAAGCACCAAATCTACCAAATACCAACAGAAAGGTTTATCGCACAAGCCCTGGGAACAACAGACGCTGCAAAGATGCATCTTTTGGGGCCTGAAACCTTGCGTTATCAGGGGACATTTGGAAAACCCTAGGACTGATGCAAATGGGATTAAAAACCATACGAAACACCTGGAGGATAAAAGGGTTGTCCTCCAAAGAGCAGACCTAGGCCCAGATCAGGAACGCGGGTTGCCCACAGCAGCTGGCTAAGGTTACAGTGCAAGTCCAGGGGTTAGGAGTGGAGAGTAAGACCAGGCATGGTCTTTATTAAAAGAAAAAGGCCAGTTACCACCTTAGGAATCTGGAGTCACTGCATGTACTGGGGTATTAGAAACCAAGGCTGATAAATGTTACCAGAAAGAAAATTATCTACCTCTCCAAACGCTCCGTTCTATTTCAAACTTCTTTGGGAAGAAAGCGCTCAAAGGGGACTGCTTTCAAAGATTGCAAGTTACTTTGTTTACAGCCCCCTTCTACTTGGCAACTGTGTCACCAGAGTGCTCCCGGTGCCTGGCTGCCCTCCGGTGGGGCTTCTCTCTGGCATTTAAGAAATATGCATGCACACGGGGATAAAAATTGAAATTCTCTGTAACTCGCAAGTGAAAAAGGTGTTTATGTGGCGTTACTGTTTACCGAAAAACACCCCAGAGAGCAAAAACGCTGGCTTTAAAAAACTATTTGAGGTGTGTGTGTGTATGGGGAGGGGGGAGCTTTTAAAGAGACTAGGGGGAAATGAAGGCACGGAAACTTTCAGGTTCAAATCAGAAAAGATCAAGCCCCTTGCGGGAGAGGGCTCCATGTACAAGCTCACTAATGGAAAAACCATTTCCTGCGATTTCAGACGAGTGAACGCGTAGACGAAGGAAACACCTGAGAACAATAAGTCTGCTTCAGGCTCAGGTGAAGAAAGGGCGCCGTTTCCGGCCCGGAAGGACAGGGCAACGGTGGTCATTTCATTTTCGAGGTCTCCTTTACTTCTTTCGCCTTTTTATCCCTGAAACATCATCGATAACATTAACGTCATTAATGTCAGAACACCAAACGTCAAATCAGGGAAATTATTTTAAAAATTTGGTCGCTATTTCTCCTCTACGCCTCCACCCCCACCTTTCTTGCACAAGACATGGGTGGGGGGCGGTTACTGAATTCTAAGTGAGAAAACAAAAGGAAGGAGGATTTGGGAGAGGGGCGCCCACTTTTGCGATCCCTTAGGCTGGCGAGGGTTCCCCTCCTCACGTACTTTTTTTTTTTTTTTTTTTGGAAATCATCTCTTTCTGCTTCTCTCTTCTTCCCTAGGATGAGCTGGAGGTGAGCGTCGGGGGTTAATGGGCTGAGCGGAAGGGGCAGCGAGGGACAGCCCAGAGCCAAGGGTTCCCCCAGGGC
>NW_004443954.1:898961-935418 GCF_000243295.1 Trichechus manatus latirostris
CGCTGCTCCTCTCGCTCTGCTTCTGCGCCCCGAGCGCCGGGACGCCCGGCTCCTCCTCTCGGGTCTCTGAGGACCCCTGGCCGCCAACCTTTGACCCTGCCCCCTCCCGGGCCGCTGCCCCTAAACTCTGCGCGAACCCGCCGCCGCAGCCGTTCCTCCGGGTCGTTTGGCTACGTTTTATCTCAAAGTGAAACTAGCACTCCCAGGCGCACCAAGAACTTTTCCTAGATCCTCTCCTGCACTTTCCAGGGCTTCCCCAGCCGCGCCGAGCCGGCACTGCGCCCTCGGACCCCGACACTGAGCGCCGAGTAGGGAGAACTAAAAGAGATACCAGCTGCTTAGGTGTGGAGTGCTGGAGCCCACGAGTAATTAACCTTGAGCCAAAAGATAATTTCCACTTCCAGACTTTTTCCTCGGCACGCTCTATTTCCCAAATCTACGCCGCGGACACTCCGGGCTGTACAATCGGCTTAATTAGAGTGATGAGCGGGCTGCCCTCCCCTCCCCTGCCCTGCCCTCCCCGACTCACTCATACAAATCCCACCTCCCTTTCCCCCGCGTCCCTTCAGTTCAAGGCCAGCCCCAGCCCAAGGGGAAAGGTTCCTAGTTCTTTCTGACCGCGCTTCTGGGGTCTATAGATGAGCTCAGTTTGAAACGAGGTATTACAAGATTTCAGCGTTAGGAACCCTTTATCTCTTCACCGACACGTTCAGAGCCTCAGCCCCCCTCCTCCTTCCCTCTTTTTGTTGGGTCCTCTCCACCCCAGGGCTATTTAACAAAGGCAGTGTGTTAACTAACATTTTTGTTTAACTCAGCAACTCCTTTTCAAAACACACTTAAACTTAATACTAATATCTGTCATTGTGTGTGTGTGTGTGTGTGTGTGTGTGTGAGAGAGAGAGAGAGAGAGACAGAGAGACAGAGAGAAGCGGGTTGATGTGGGGTAGGTGTGTGAGGGAAGACGTGACGCTGACAGCTTATTTGGGAAGGTGTCACAAACCCATTATATTTACAGTGAAACAATTCAAGAAATACTGAGCTGGGGGAGTCAAAGCTCATTACTGTGAGAAAAACATATTTTCTTCAGAACTAAGAATGAGGAAAAAAAAGTAATTTAAAACATGACCTAACATCCAGGACGGACACTCTGATGGCGAGAGTGGTCTATAGTGAAAAGAAATTCAGAATTCAAAAGGGGAAAGGCATTTTGAGTGTGTATATCTGTGTGCGCAATACTGGAGGGCAGTTGAGTCGTCTGTTTGCTGCCCGCCACCCCCACCCCCAGGCTCACTCTTGTCTCCCTTGTGCTCTTTTTTTCTATCATAAAATTGCCCCCCCCGCCACCCCAGGTTTCTGTCTTTATAACTTCATACCCCTGTATATTTCCCTCTACCTAGACTAAAGTTTATTTTTGGCTTTTACGCCAAAGTAAATCCGTTTTAGCCAGGCTTTTTTTTTTTTTTCCTGGAGGTTTTGACATGGTATTTTGTGTTTGGGGGGGGGGTGTCATTACGCAAAATTATTCACAGGTAAGGATGGGGGAGGGAGTGGGGGAGGGGTCATAGAGGGTCTGAGGAAGGAAGAGTTAAGGAAGGGGAGAAGGGAAAGGGGGCTGAGAGTAAAGTCAGACGCTCTCTGGCCTTTCAGAGGTCAGAGCTCAGACACTCCTGTGACCTCCTTTCCCTCCAGGCAACCAGTTCAATGTTTATAAACAAAATCAGCCAGGGCTCTTCCCAAACAATTGCAATTCTCTAACTTCACAAGCACTTCCAGAGCTCTTATGCAAATCAGTAAGGACCCCTATCACACCCCCACACACAAACACTCACCACCCAAACACAGAATCACATGCACACCCTCCTCAAATATACATGGAGATATCCAACCAAGATTTTACATTCCGTCTGAGGAAGAGCTCTAAGAGACAACAATTCAGATGGGAAAAGACTGACAAGTGGAAAAAAGAAAGAATACCTATGATTTCACTGAACAGAAGATAAAGTTGTGGGTTTTTTTTTTTTTTTTTTTTTAACCTAAAAGCATCTATATCTAGTCAATGAAATGCTGTATAGACAATACACTAAATTCTGGCCGCCAAACAGAATTATTTTGAAACAGGATATTACATTCATGTAAACATCAACATTTCCAAGACAAAAGTGCAGATTTCTATAGTTGAAGAAAAGCCACCCCCCATGTAACATCCCTAAATATTAGATACAAAAGCACTGTTAAATCCTACAGCAAACAAACAGCCCATCTGATTTAAGTTACAAAAGGTATAATTAAATCCATCTTTAATTACAAAAGGCAGCTAGCAGAAACCAAATGAATCAAAGATTTTGAAAAAAAAAATGTTATTTGCCCAGGTACAGAAATGATAGCTCTGCATTAAATTGTAACCGAAACAATATTTCAGGAATTAATCACAAGATAGAGAAAAAGGAAAACAAGGTAAAAGCAGAAACAAAAACAAAGAAGAAGAATTAAATGATTTTCAGACTTTTGCTTTAAAATCATTATCAGTGAAACCCTAAGAGAAAAAAGGTAAAAGAAAATATACCTCACAGCAAAAAGAACATCTCCTTTTCTTCTTTGTCTATCAGTCCCCTGTTAAAGCATATGGAAAATGTTTTCAAAATGCCCAGATTTGGCACATTGTCATTGCAAAGAGAGGAACGCAGTGATGCTGTTAGAGAAAATGGGAAATAAATTCAGGATTGGGTGCTGCCTCCTTCAATGCGGATTTATCTAAGTTTAATTTAATATTCTGCAATCACCGAATGATCACATAGAATTCACCAGGATTTTAAAGGGCTTTATTTAAATACCTGGAGCAACAAGAGAATGAAATATAAACCATTGCAGCCATTGCTTATATGTTTTGTTTATTTTCTTATTAGAAGAACTTTAAGTGGCAATTGCTGATAATAAAAGGGAAAACGATGAAGGTTGGGATCTTTAAAAGGAAGAATGGTGAAGGAAAGCATTAGCTTTATTAAAATCATTCTGAACATAAAATCAAAAAGCACAAAATGGTTGTTTGTAAAACACTAAACCTTTAATCGATTTTATTGGCATTCCGATCGATTAGATAAACGGAAATCTATAGCAAACATCAAAGCATTTTAAACATTTTCTCTATCTCATTTATAAGCAAAACTTTTCTTTTCAGCAGAAAAAAATGATTATCAAACGACTAACAGGAAATTCTTCAGATATCAAATTACGATAATAAAATTATTTCCACATGGAAAGGGATAATGACAATGATGATAGTAATTACAATAATGAATAATTCAACAACCCTTTGACATGTATGGAAGAACCTCGTGCAGAAACCGCTCTTGAAGGGGGGCTACTTTAAAATAAATTCTTTCTTTTTTTCTTAAGGAATATTTTTAGACAACTCAAGGGGGAAAGTTAGGTGTGGCTGCAGGACTAGTGTTAATTTCCCTGCAGTTGCAAACGCGTCAATTTCTTTGCCTGCGTTTTCCTTCCAAATGGAGTTACTTCTTCTCAGGAAAAAAAAAAAAAAAAAAAAAAAAAAGCGAATAAGACAGCCCTACTGGGTTTACTAACTTGTGTCTGGACCTTACTTATTCTAAAAGGTGATTCCCAAATAATAGAGGTGAACGAGGACTGGCCACTCTAAAGCTGAACGTGATCACGTTTGACCTTTTAAGTGAAGGAAAAGAATTTATCTGGAGATACGGAAACTGCGATCTGGAGAAACGCAGCGACCAGAGCTTACAGCAGTGTAGCTGTGGCAAGAGAAGTATTGCTGGAACGGGTATTATGTCTATTTGTACAAGCAAATCAATGGAAGTGGCTGGAAAGTAGTGAGGGAGGCGTGTGTTTGGGACTCGCGGTGAATCGCGACTCCGCCAGGCTGGTGGACAGGGCTTCTGGCGCGGCACCTGGCTTCCAGCTCGCGGGTCCCGGCCGCGGTGCGGTGTCTCCAGTCCTCTGTCCTCAGCGCTCACGGTTCGACCCCGGCTCCTTCCCGGTGCCAGCGGCTGCCTTTCCACGCCCTTCCTCAGCAGCTCACACCTTTCCCCCGTCCCTCTTACTGACCCTAGCCCTCTCCTCCCTCTTTTACCCTACAGATCTCAACTTTGGGACTTCTTTTCCTCCCCTTGGAATCTCTCTCTTCCGAACCCCATTCCTCTCGGGAGAATCACAGAATCTTTCTTTCTTTGCCCGCCCCTCCCCCATTGCTCTCTCCAGCAATTTATTTAGCCCCCGGGTTTCCCTACCCTCGGCGCGTCTCTCCTCTCCTCCAGACATTCCAGAGAGTTCGCCTCACACCAGAATGCGCTCCTTTTCCCTCCTCCTCCCCTGGGATCTGGGAGTGAGGGGGGATCGCGGACTGAACTCTCCGCCGTTTTATTCTTTTCACAGCTTTGCTTTTCCATTTCGTCTTTGCGTAACCTTCACCTACCTACTAATTTAGAACAGAGGCGGTTGCTTTCCCGTTCATTTGCTAGTTTCCAGTTTTCCGCCTGGGGTTGCGCATCGCACACGCACTCTCGGGCTGCCCGCCCGCCCACCGCCCCCGCCGGCCAGGAGGCCGCAGGCCCCGGCACCTATTGCATTTACTCGCTCTGATTGCACTTTCTGCTCTCCGAATAAGTTCGTTCCAGGATTGCAAGATCTCTGTACGTCGCCTCTTTGTCAAATAACTTCGTTGTCCCAATGAAGAGTGGTGTGTGTGTGTGGGGGGGTGTATCACCCACCTAGGTCCTGGTGTGTGTGTGGGGGGGAGTGTATCACCCACCTAGGTCCTGGTGTGTGTGTGGGGGGGAGTGTATCACCCACCTAGGTCCTGGTGTGTGTGGGGGGGGGAGTGTATCACCCATCTAGGTCCTGGTGTGTGTGGGGGGGAGTGTATCACCCACCTGGGTTCTGGTGTGTGGGGGGGGAGTGTATCACCCACCTAGGTCTCTTTTAACACCTTTTTATTCCCAGCCTCATCGCCCGCCCCGGTAAATAAAGTCTTGTGTGAATAATAACGAATTCTGGAAGATTTCCCTCCTCATCGCGCGCAGGTTGCCTATGAGTCAGTTCGGAGCGGGTCTCGAGCCCCTCACTCGGATCTGTTGGCTTCAAGGGGTCACCATTTCAGGCTTCCACCCTCTCCTCTCGTGCCCTCCCTCGCTGCGGGGCCGGAGCGCGGCGTGAAGACTTCGTCCCAGCTCTCTGCCCTCGGGTTTCTAGCTGCTGCAGCTGCCACTGAAATTCACTGCGGTCGCTGCTCCTTCCCGCTTTAATCCCAGACCTCCAGTCATTGGGCAGCTCCTCAGAGGCGAGAAGTCAACACCATGGCAACCCGACAAGCCTATCAAATCCCCGGCAGGCGTGACAGCAGCAAGGCTGCAGACAGGCGTGGGCTGGGCGGAAGAGCAGAGTGGCCACTGCGCTCAGGTGCACCGTTTGGGAGGGGACAGCAACTGCCGGCCTCCGCGCCCTGGCTCCACACCACCACCCAGCTCATACCCCCACTCTATGCCCCTTAGTAGGCTCTGCGAGGGAGAGGAAGAGGAGGAGGAGGAGGGGAGATGCCTATAGGATTGGAAGAGCTGTGGAAGAGAGTTCCAACCTAAAAGGAATCCAAGACTTAGAAATTTTAAACTTGAGATGCCTTGTGCTTCAGCAGTCCATGAAATCCCGTCACAGTAGCCTCAGAAGCAAATGTAAGGAGTTGCACAAAGATGTGGCTATTTTCTTTGCCAGGTCTCTCCCTTTCTGGAGCAACATTCATGCAACACTGTTTTGCGTTTCAAAAATGATAAGGGAAAATGTTGCATTTTTCACTTTTATGGTCTGCCAGTGTTAGATTCTGCAAAATATGACTCAACCTGAAAACTGCCTTTGCTTTGTTCTTTCATAAAATATTGTGTTTTGTAGGCAACATGTGCCCTAAATCTTGATTCTATAAAGGGAAGAAGCAGAGGAGACTAGGAAATGTGTAACTAGGAAATGGGTGCCTTCCTCTTGGGCCTATTCTGCCTTTCTATTTCCTCAATTTCCTTAACAAACTCCAAATGAGGCAGATGAAGGAAGACAGGAATTGCACTAACATTTCAGAGCTTCATGTTAATTAACATGAGGCAGATTGGTTCTGCATTTTTCTTTTTTGATTTTAAAAGTAGACAGTGTTTTTGAGAAGCACACTTTTTTATTAACATAATTTTATAGTGAAACATTTGACAAATATTTGTACAAGAATATAGAATGCTGTACTGACCACATTTCCCTCCTCATTACTTATATCATCATGGATATCTAAATTTTGGGACACCAGCTTGCCTGTTGAACTTGTGTAGGACAGAAAGAGGAATCCATTTAATAAGGAAGTTAATGTGTCATATTGAGGAAATCATGTGTGAATTCTAAAATCTACATTTAAGTCCACTCCACATAAACGCAATTCATTAAATAAATAATTTTCCTATTGATCTAACATTTTTTTATGAAGGGGCTCTCAGTGTGTGAGTATGTGAATTACACTTGGCACGCATAACACTAGAGAACTGGGAAAGACTTCCTAAAAACAGGAATTGCAATATTCAGCAAAGTAGGTTAGGGAGCCAATTTTTGTGGATATCTAAAGAGAAATTCAATGAAATCTTGGACTTTATTTTCTTATTTTCTCTATATGTCATTGTTGATGGGTTTTAATATTAAAACAGTACATTTTCTGGATATAATTTATTACAGACCCAAAACAGGTATAACTGACACTGAAGACACAAGTAAGGCTAAACTAGAGAAAACTGTGGCACACGACATGGTTTTTCCTGCACTGAGACTCTAATAACATTCTAGCAACGTTTTCTTCTTCCGTGCCACTCTACAGACTTGCTCAATGAACAGCATCCAGCCCACAGGGCTGAAATTTGGTTACACTTTAAATGATTACTTCAGTGCCAAGTTATGGATATCCTTAAGTATTTTTGGCTAATTCACATTACCTTTGACATGTGCTGAGTGTTCGCAGTGGGAAATGGAAGAAGAAACGTAATACTGTAATTTTAAATTAAAATGCATATATTTAATCCGTTATCTCCCATAACCAAACTTGTAAATTTTAAATGTTTTTTAAAGAGAAGTTAAATGAAGTGTGCAAGAATTTTCCAGTACATTCTGGCTTGAGTAAAAATAAATAAACACAGGAAATATGATAGCATTTCAGATTTTATTATTTCATTTGATGATTTATCCTCAGTTACTGGAAAAGTTTAAATGATTTAGGACCTATAATAATATTTGTGCGTGTATGTGCGTATATACTAGTTAAGGACATGCACAGATACTGCCATTCAAATGTTTATTTATGTGTAATATTTCTAATTTTAAAAATTAAAACGATATGAAATTAATAAATTAATACATTACATTTAAACCAAAAGTAAAAAAGTATCTAGCTATTTTAAGAAACCCTTGAATTCTAAAGAAATTATTATTAGGCTTTCCTTTACCATAAACTTGCCATTTATGGATGATTGAAAATTAAAACAATTTTTTGAATAAGCAATACAGATACTTATTTTCTAACCATAAATTAATTTTAGTATCTAGCTTTAAAAATACTCTCAAAAGTTATACAATATATGACCACTCTTTAAGTATAGATTTATGTAAATGCCACACACATGTTGCTAGACAGCTCTACCTTCAAATCTTCACATTTAAAGCTGGTTTCTATAGCTTTAGAGTTTTCAGTATTGATTCTGTTAGGAGGAGGGAATTCCTCCTTAATAGTAATGAATAAGACAGTGGAATTAAATGTGGTTTTAATGCAAGGATGCCTTGTTCGTTTTCAACAGGATGGATACTGTCTCCATAGAGTTCATTCTTGACCTTACTGAGTAAGTACTTTGACTTAAAGTATGAGATGCACCTAGAGGGCTAATACATTGAGCTTAATAGGAAGACAGTTAATAACCTTTTTTCATCCTCGTGCACTATCAATCATGGCTGTCACCAGTCTGCTGAATCAAAGCAAAAGTGTTCTTCACAGATGACTGATTAGAAACGCAAAATCACAAGATCCATCTTCATGGTCACTTTTATTATAGTCATTTTTAAACTGACAGCAACCTGCTCGGTTTCAGCACACTGAGCATCACAAATAGTGTCACTCAGTGCAGCTAAGCATGAGAAGAGGCTGGCTGGATTATACTTAAAAATAATTAGGCCCTCTACCCTTTGTAGAACCAAGGAAAAGGTATTCCACACACCGCCCCCCGCCCCAACTTGCTTTGATTCCATCGTATCGTTAGTCCGCCATTTTGAAGGCAGGACCTGCAGGGTAGAGTTGTATCCTTGTTCATTATCTAGGAATTAGAAAAGGAATAGCTCTACTTGAGAGGTCCAGGTAACTTTTTGTCTACTGCTTTTCGTCAACTTCATGACAGACAACAACATTACCACCTTATGGTTTAAATAGGGTTCTTTTTATAAAGAACTATTTTCAGTATAAAGTGCCCTTTTTGGTAGAAGGCATTTCGTGAAATGGTTTGAATGCTGTAGCACTGGTATGACTGGGGTTATAGATATTTAAGTGCATAACCTTAAAGGTGGCCAATAAATTAAACATTAAGTAGCTAATGGAAATGCTTGATATGTAACACTGTATTATTTCCTTCTCCACCCTAGAATACTGTATGAGACAAACTTTGGAAAACCCAAAAGTAGATATACATTTAAAAACAATTAAACTAGGAGGTCTGAAACAGTTATATCTGAATCAAAAGATGAGGAAATTTGTCATTACGTAGACCCTTGATCTGTACGTTGCAAAGACGAGCTGTTCAGGTTTACCTGATATTTTCATACACGCTCTTAGAAAATTTGCTAATACTATAGGGCTACTAATGATACAACTGAATATTTACGTGAAAACAATTTTAATAGAAAATCTTCAAGATAAGTTGTAAATTCATGCTCATTGTATAGACCCCTTATTTCATATTTCAGAAAAGGAAACCCAATCAGATTTACATTTTAACATAGTAATTTTAACTAAAATGCCCTATTTTAAATCTCCCTACAGTTATCTTTTCTTTTTAGTCTAAATGTTCACTTTCTTGTGAGTGGTCGCATGCACGCCAAGCACATGCAGAGAGAACTAGAGACAGAGAGGAAAAAGGAGAGAGCGATTATCGGTGATATTTCTTTATATAATAACCAAATACTTCCATACTCATTTCAAACATGTTACCATTCTACCTTTAATACTTCTCTCTAGAGCTATCACTCCTTTACTCCTTTTACACACACACACACACACACACACTCGCACACACCTCTATTCTAGATTATAAGAATACTTCTCTGCACAAGATACAGTCGTCAGATATATCCATCTATATATGTGTGCTAATACGTGCACAAACATACGCTCTCTCTATAAAAACACTAATATTGATTCCCTTAATATTTTTATACACATTTTTCTATAAATATATTGATATCAAATAAAGAAATTATGAAATAAATCCCAATTAGCTATCTAATTCGATTTAATATTTTCGGTTAAATGAAATTGTCTTAGAATTCGGATGGATGGATGTGTTAGTTGCTATTTTAAAATATTCCCACTTTATAAGAAATTAATAATGGCAACACTTCTTGATATATTGTTAAATATGGAAAATTAGGAATAAACACAATGCTTGCATATTTTAAAAGCTGCGTAGTTACATGGATGACAATGTAATAATCACCCTATGTGCTTAGTTTCAGTTTACTTTAATGATAAAAGCATAATTTCTCCTGGCAAAATTTCTTGTGTGTGTGTGTGTATGTGTGTGTGTGTGTGTGTTTTAGTCTGAACACATTGTTTACATTTTTTAAAAAGGTCAATACTTCATAGAACTTAGTCTTATTACTTTTAAAGTTAATGTTTAATGTGCTATTCTTTCTCACTAGGTTATACTGGTAATAATACTTGTGGAAAAGAGATTTATTTGAAATTTCTGGACTCAGTGTGTTTTTTTGTTTGGCTAATAAAATGAATTCAATGAAATGATGGGCATGCTTCTTGGTACCCTCTTGGTAATCAGTCAAACAGTATACATCTTTAATATACATCGTAAATGTGATCATCCATGAGATTTATAAGACTTATAGATCTAGAATCATATTTTCCTCTACAGATGGGTCATAATAGACTGAAAGAACAAAAATTATTTTCTATTATATTTTAGAAATTTATTCCAAACAAAATATTTCTTTAAAAATTACAGTTTAACAGTATTTTTTAACGGGATTGTGAATTTCATATTTTGACATAATTTGAAACAAAAACACATTCATTTACATTTAAAGCATTAAGGTTAATTTGGAAAGTTTTTTGGGAAAAGAATATTAGTATCCCTATTTACCTGAAATGTTGAGCTATTCTGCTGCTGTTAGTTTTAAAAATCTATCTTAATTTGCTTGATTGCTTAGGCTTAGATTTGCTTCATTGAGAATGTTCTTATGTTTCAGTCAATATAAAAAGCATATGATTTTATTTAATATAAGAATATCATATGATAAATGGATAGCATGTGAAACCCTTGTAATTTAATACATAAATACATATCTTATATGTTTAATATAAATATTAAATACATATTAATCAAACTAAGAAAGCCTAATAATTTTAAACTAAGAAAGTCTAGTAATGTTAGTGCACTTCAGTCATGAACTGGAATTTATATTTGTGCATTGCAAGTACTGTGTACATGTATTGTATGTATACATTATTATATCTAAATACTATTGGGTCTAGATTATTGACCTGTTTTAAATGGTAAAGTGCTGTCACATACAAATATTACACTTATCCTTGCCACACCTGCATTTATGCAGTCTCAATATGCATTTACAGCATTTCTCTCTTTGCTGGGGTATGTTTTTCCCTTGGTACCTGAATTGTTCTTTGTTGAATCTTTGTGATAAAAAAAAACTGTTGTATGAGTGTCAGTTTGCAATAATGTGTGAGAAGAGGTACAGTCAGGATAGCCTGGCTGTCTTTTAGCTTGTCTCTTCTACCTGGGCTTCAGGGCCCCAGCTCCCAACTAGTGATATTTCAAGAGAAAAGAAAAGGAAGCAAGGGTCATATTAAAAATCACCTCTAACATTTTATAATCCAAAAGGTAAAATCTTGAGATACAATAATTTTCTACATAATTTTATCTTTAATTGCTTCCCAAGATTAATTTTCAAAATGCTACTATTATTTACCATCATTCCTTAATTAAAATAGTCATTTTATTTGACTCTTACTTTTTCCTTAACGTGTGAGATATCCAACACCCCTTAAAAATTTTATCATTTTCTCTACCATTCATATTTCCCGAATCCTTCTGCCACTTAACCACTGAAGCAAGAGGGTACATTTAATAACAAATAAACTATTTTGATCAGTATGCTTTATTCTTACCCATTTCAGTTTACAAAGAAATATCCAAATAGATTTAATGACAACTTCTCAGAATGTACTCTAAGATACTAGTGTTGTTTTTAAGTAAAAAAATAGGATCATATGATATAAAGATGCCTTTTTTGATAGCTAAAGCTTTTATATGTAAACCTTCACTTATGTATTACACAACCACTGAAGAATTTTAATGTGTTGCAGTTCATTTTGCAATATTTGCACAAACATTCAGAGTAGTATTATGTTGCTCAGCTATTTCATTATATTATATTTCACATTTAGATGTTCATTTGAATTTCCCTGTTTTCAACATTTGGATATCATCTCATTAACTATCATAAACCAGTAGTTTAAGGAGGAGCAATTCTGCAATGTAAACAGTCCTTCTAGAATTTTACAGCATTTCCATGGAAGAGAAAGAGGGGACTAGCATTACTCTCCCCCGAACATTTCCCTGTTATGATTATAAGAAAAGATCAGATGTTATGGCAATTTTTTTCATATGTGATCTTTCTTTAAAATTATTTCAAAGTCCACTGTTCTTAGACCTTATTTCCATCTCCAAAAAGCATTAAGTTTTGCTTCTTTTGTAAAATATTTCCTCACAGCATATCTTAGCCTAATTCACTTTTAGCAAAAGAAACACCCATGCTCAATCGGGAGGCCTCCTTCCAACATAATTTAGCTGGACTTTTCTTAGTGCAGTTTTTCTGGTTTTGATTTTCACTTCATATTCTCAAATAAAAGATCCTTTGTTGTCTACCATTTGATTGGACTTAATGGAAAACACTCCATTTTAACTTACCAGTATTTCCTTTTGAATTTATTATATTTAAGAACACTGTCAAAAATCAAACATTTAATCTCAGGTTTTTATATTTCAAAATATATTACTATCACATGGCTCAGGGAGGTGATGTAAAACGTATACTGAAAGGATTTCAAAAAGAAAAGCAAAGGCAGGAAAAAAAAAAAAAAAGCCCAGCTTCATTTTAATATGAAACTAAATACTATGGCTAATGTGCAGATTGGGTACGGCAGCTGACTGTCAAGACTCACATGGGACAGGGTGCCGACAGTGGAATTGTGCAGTATCGACTAAATGAGGTTCACTGATTTGTATTGAGGCTAATATCTTCTTTAAACAATTCCGTGTAAATTGGGCGTATAAAGTCATTGGAAGCTATTTCTCAGGACGGCCTCGCTGGCTAGCTACCTGCTGGAGTGAGGAAGATAATCAATAGGGAGAAATAGAGCCGAGCATGAGCCTGGGAAGCTTCAGAGCAGTTAATGCTGATAAAAGGAGATGATGTCAATATTTGGGAATAGCACAACTCTAGGATAATAGACAAAGAGAAGTGTATACGTTGCGGGGTGTTCAAACAGGGGCCAAATGGACGCCTCAGTGGCAGATGATGCCCCAGGATGCAAAAGACATTATTTATTACAGGTATTGTGAAATGTATCCTGAAATCCAAACACAGAGCAAGATGTTACATGAACAAGGGACCTAACTTTTAGCAGAAGCTTAAGCGCCCATTTCCATTTCAATGGATAGTAGGTTTCTGCTGTTAATTACAGGAGACGCTGTCCGAGAAATATTCGGCAGATATATATCTAAATGTGTAATTCCACCTGTATCAATAAGATAGTATTTTTAAACATTTCCCTAAGTTGCTTCTGAGATATTAAAGAAATAAAATAAAAAGATAAAATAATAATAATAAAACAAAATCTGCCAGCAAAAGGTGATACCAAAGATAGGAACAAGGCTAATTGCCTTTGCGTGTACTTGTGATTATAACAGACACCTTCTTATTTAAAGATAGTAGTCTTTTTGAGAGTGAAGTAATGGTATATTTTTATTAATTTAATACTGAAAATCCGTTTTCCTCTTGCTGTCAGGCGATAAAATTTTGTTCTTCAGTGCTGATCTCTCTGTTGATGTATTATGACATAATCTGTCAGCAGGGGCAGATACGTGAATGGAGATTGGGTGACGAACATGTTGTACAACCTGGATAGAGCCCTTCTTGAATTTTAAGCGTGTTATCATGTTTGAGTACAACAAGTAAGATTGTGCTTGCTTTAAAATATTGTTATTTTTATATAATTTAAGCCCAAGCAAAACAGGTGGACTATGACAAGGCTGTAAAGTTGAACGAGTGAGCCAAATCCCAAACACATATTTCCGAATACTTTTTATAAAGCTATTTCACATCATAACTTAAGATCTTTTAAAAATAAACCCTACCATTTTCAAACTACAGAAGTTTCTAGACAAAGAAGAGTAATCAATTCATGCACATGTGATTATTAAACATAGCCATTTTCTCCCAAATTAAACAACTCCTCAACTGCTACATATTTTTATTGTCCCAGATGTTTTTATTGTTTGGTGTTAGATATCTGGATTATATCAAGCATATGATTCTGAGGTTAGGTAAAACAGCCAAGCCTGATAGTTTTTTATTTAAAACCAAACTAAAAAATGTTATTAGAAAGGCAAGTATATTTATCCAGAACCTTACATTTTGAACATTAATTTTACCCCTAAAAAATGCAGAAATAAATAAATTGTAATCCTGCTTTTCATTTTATGCTTTCATTTGGGGAATAAGTATTTATTTTGAAATTTTTTTTCATCTTTAAAAAGCCACACATTGGGAATGTTAACCCAAAACATTAGATGACAATTAAAATTATTTCATATTCCAAATATACACTTTGTAAGCTTTCCTGCAAATAAAAAAAAAAAAAACTGCTTCTCAAACATTGCCACTATGTTGTCATACAGCCCATCTTTTCATGTTAAATACAGAAAAATAAAAGATCCTTAATCACTATTGAATTCTAAAGAAGGCTTCATTTCAAATAAAGTATGATTTTTGATTTAGAGACACAGAAAAAAATCTTTTAAGATCTATACTTCAACTAATTTGTTAATCTTGTGCCACTTTCAGCATTTGTCACACATATAGACCAGGAAATTGGCTCCATCTCATTCTAGCTCTGTATTGAATTAAAAATCTCTACTGCAAAGAAGAGCATGATGTGAGGAAAGAATAAATTTAGCTCTTTCTTTAGTAATGCACATATATTTCCATACATTTCACATCCTAAGGGGGCCTATGAATGCATTCAATAAATACAAAACTATAAAGTATAATTCCAGAAAGGGGTAAAGGTTTTTATTTTATTTTTTAATTTTCTGGTTTTGGTATACCATTTTAGGTTTGAAGACTAAAATTAAATATTTTCCTTCCCTTTATTTTTAAAACAAAGACACCTTCAGTATTAGAAACACATCTAAAATAATGAATCTTAGTTTCTTCCTCCACTTGGATAATGTTAGTAGTAGGTTTAGATCAAAACCAATGAAATATCAGCAGTGGCAAACTGAGAAAAATGTTTATATGTTATTTGAACCTAGGTTTGCATTCAATTCACCAAAGTCCACTCTGGTAAATTTAGTAGACTTTATAAGCAAACTGCATATGTGTATACGTTAAAATGAGTGTCCATTCCTATTTCGAATTTCTGAGCCAACAGAAAAGGTTGCTTTCAATAAAGTATGATAATGAAGGGGTAGTTTTTAAGCATGATTGTGTGAAAAATGAAATATGCCCCACAGGTGAAGGAGATTACTAACTCTGACTAGGAAGATAGACTTGCTCTGGGTAGAGTTCACTATACTTTCCAAGCATTTGAATCTGTGACTGTTCTGAGGAGATAGTGCATGGAGGCAGATTTATGATGGCCTTACAGAAACAGAGCTAGCAAAGATTATGGAATACTTGTTTAGAAAACGGTGAACTGAAGGCTCCTGATTTACACTGACATGTATCTAGATGAAACCATAGTTTGCAAATTGCCTTGAGGAGTCATCTTCTATTAAGTGTTGATAGGTACTGAAATATACATACCTATTTGAAAACATACCAAGAAGGTAGATATTCTATTCGCAAACATTCTGTTTCACAGTGTTAGGTTAAAAATCATTTGTACTTACGTATTTATATTTTCCAAATACCTTAAAAATTAAATTTAAAAATTATAACAGCTAAGAAATACATTTCATAATATTTCAAAACTAATGGGTTAAATGGTCCAGCAATATTTGAGAATTTTGAAATATTTCACAGTAAATGCTTTAAGGGTAAGAGGTTCAAAGTCTAAGGATTTTTTTTTACATTTATATTTTTGTTCAAATATAAATGAGTAAATATTAAAACACTGTGGTGAAATTGGTCAACTTAAAACCTGTCGCTCCCCAGACTCCTTCCTTTTTTAAGTCGTTAATCACTATGGTCTTCATTTGAAGAATGTGGCTGTTTTCTCCCTATTTTGAAAGACCAGTGAAGGTACTGCCTGGCTAAATTCAGGATTGAAATTGTGAGCAAATATGCCTATAGACTTTTTCCTTTGGGAAATCTTATCTGTGTGTTATCGGGAATGACAGAATGCATGGCACAAACTTACCTTCATTCTGCTCTGCATTTCTAATTCCCGTGGCTGTCCTTCCTCGCTGCCCCTTTTCTATTTTTATAATTGTTCTCAGTGTTATCATTCATATTTCAGAGAACCACAAATTGTTTTCTCAAGTCCCACAAACTAATGTGTCTATTTCCTCTTAATTTGAGAAGGTAACTTTTGGGGAAAATACAACGGCGTCATCTGATTAAACAACCTAGCTTCAAAATGGCGGAGTTGGCCCCCTTCGGATCCTCATTCTGTACCGCTGTTGCCCTCGTATTTTATAGCTTAGGAGTCTGGATGCTAAGCGCTGGTGCTGTGTAAAATGAGAGTTCCTGAAGTCACACTTAGGAATTATCGTGCACCCCAACTGCTTCAGGGCACAATATGTCTCTAACGGACAGCAGCTGACAAACTGGGAGAATCTAGCTCAGAGTGTCAGATTAACTTACAACTCTAAGTTTTGAAAGTGTCTTTTGGGTCTCTTTTCTTAGGAATTTGGTAAAAACCAATGGAATGTATATGAAGCACATATGCCCGCTGTTGGCCTGATCTCTTCATCACAGCCCAAGATACCTGTCTGTCTCTAGTCATTACCTTCCCCTTCTGTGGAGGATCACACGGAAGGGGCCCAGTTGGAATGCTTAGCATTAAATGAAATAGTTCGTTTATTAGAAGTGTTTCAGGAGAATTCAGAATAGTAAGACTGACTAATTCTTAGAGCAAACAAGTACAATGAAGCTTTTAGCCACCGTTTTAGTCATGATTAATGTTGGGAAGCGAAGTTAATGTTCGCTGGGTGCCAGGCATGGTGATAAGTACTTTATCTACATTGGCACTTTCATCCTCACAGCTCCCCTCTGAGGTGGGTACTATCATTATCCCCACTTTACAGATTAAGGAAATTGAGGCACATGTTATTTGCCCAACGTTATACAACAGGTAAGCACTAGAGACAGGTTTCAGCCTTCCGTCTGAGTGCTGTTATGTTGCTTCCCTAGCAGTCATTTAGCAAATAAATGTTATTTTCTTTGCATCTAAAAGGGTAAAAATATATTCCGTATCAATGGAGAAAAAACAGCCCTCTGTTCTCATCTCCTAGCTAAGAGATAAGGAGAAAATAAGCTTGGCCAAAGTCTGCTAACTTTGATCTTGAAGAATGGTGCCTGTATCTGGAGTACTAGGGTATAGATTTCAGAACGTTGGATGTGGCAGGGTTAATCTCTGAGGTTCAATGGTAACTAGACTCCCAGGACTCTAAGTGGTGTGAATCTACCCATGGGTTTATACAAGATGCACAAATTTAGTACCATCTGAGTATTTCATGTGAAAGTATCTGTTCTAGATTACGGGTTTCTGTAACAATAATCGAAGTTATTGATGGTGTGCTCCTTTCCAACACTGTATTATTTTGTTGTCGCTCTTGCATTTACACGCCATTTTATGTGATCAAGTATAAACCTGTGATACTACGTGGGAATTTATTGTTTTTTCACTCCATGGATGGGATTCAATGCATAACCTTCTATACTCTCATCAGTAATTGCTTCTGTTATCTCTCTTGCATTCACATTTATTCAAAAAGACTTTCTCTAAGAATTGCTTGTTTCATTTGTTACAGATTATGTGGAAATTCACCACAACTGTCAAGCCAAATCCTGTTATATACACTGTTAAGGTACTATAATAAATATTTTGCTTCATTAAAAATATTATGGAATTTGCTTATGTGTAGAGAATGCTTTACAAATAGAATTGCCCAATAAATGTTAATCAAATAAGTAAATACCTACCTTGATTAAAATTTGATTCCAACATCGGTCATTCAGATGTGTAAAGTTAAAAAGAATTTTGTTTTTCTTTCTTTTCTTTTCTTTTTTTTTCCCCCTCTAGGCTTCCATGAAGATGAGGCTATAGGCAAATGCACTTTGCTAGCGCCTATAATGGAGAAAACAGGTCAGAGAGGCACGCAATTATTATTTAGCAAACAGTAGAACAAACTACTTAAGAGTGGAAGAATTGGAGTCAGTGAAATGAAGGTTGGAATTCTAGCTCCAGTTAATAGGGTGTGGTGACCTGTCCCAGTTATTAACCTCTTCAAGCCTAGTTTTCCTTTTCTATGAAGTGAGAGTGTTAGTATCAGAGAGATAGTTGTGTCAAGAGATGGTTCTTGAATATCCTGTGAGGCAGCACTGGGCCTGCCTGTCACTTTGTAAGTACTTAATAAATACTACCTCTCATTATTAATTTATAGAGAAGTTTGATGGCTGTAACAGTGGTTAACATCTCGGCCACTAACCAAAAGATCGGCAGTTCGAATCCACCAGCCTCCCCTTGGAAACCCCCGGGGGCAGTTCTACTCTGTCCTATAAGGTTACTATGAGTCGGAATCAACTCAACGGCAATGCTTTGGTTTTTTAAAGTGTATATTGGCTTGCTCTTTGAAAAGTTCTATTTTAGCAAGTTACACTAATGAATGATATTTTCAAATCAGAAAGTATTTTGAGAATTTTCTTAAAAATAAGGTAGAATCAAATCTGAGAGGAAAATCTTTAAAAACAGAGACATACTTCAGAATATTGTGATTGCGTAAACATGTTGAGTTCAGAAACCCTCAACTTTAACAAACTGGGTTTCATGCGTGGAAGAAGAAATGATCTATGAATAAAATTTGAAATTAAATAGAATTTTCTTTTCATAATTAGCGTTGGATTCAAATTTTTTAACTATATGCTGTGGCTGCAATGGTGAATGAGGTACTATCTCTACCTCCAAGAAACTTAGAGTGTAGTAGAATATTTAGTGGCCAAACTTAACGATGTAAGAGCAATAAAGGGAAAATTAATTCCATAAAACTAGTTTGGGAATGTGAAGCTAGAGACTTTTAATTTATGTTGGGGACTACTGACAATGCCATGCTTTTTTCAAACCTTTTAGGGTTTGCATCTGTCACTATTGTGTATATATGCATGTCTGTGTATATCTGTGTGTTTGTGAATTGAGAAAACAAAACAAAAAAGTCCTCTATTCTTCCAGGTCACAATGCTTTGTTTGCAGGAAGAGAAGAGTGTTTTCTCTCTTACCCTTAAGTGAAGATACTATTTCCCTAAAGGAACAATTACATGCATGCATAAACTGACATGCAAGACTTGTATAACACAGTCATGTAAACAGTGACAAAGTTTATAAACAGCGAAATCTATTCCATGGACAAAGGAATATTTATGATAAGTTTTCTGCATTCTTTCATTTTTAAGTTTCCTGCTTTCTTTCAAAGTCTGCTGGATAGCGCAATACATCATTTTAGAAAAAGAAAGGCATGATCTCCCCCCTTTAATACTGACCGGAATAATAAATATCCCATCCCTCCCTTGTCCTTTGACTTGGGTGACTTGTGCCCTCGTGTGTGACCACAAGGTGCCCTTTTTGTTGACAGTTACAAGCAAGGTATAGGATGCTTTGACAGACTGTGTGCATAGTCCAAATAAGCCGGGATGCTCAGAACGATTTGGGCAGCAGAAGCGTAGCTGGACAGGGCACAGTAGAGCTATCCTGCTAGGCATGTGGATGAAAAAGACAAAAGGAGAGAGAATGGGCACTCCCAAATCTGCTAACATATTCACTCGTAAATGCAACGAATTAGATGGAAAGTGCATTTAGACTTTCTGTCTAACTTCACCTTTTCTGTCATCGCTTAGGGCTTGCTCTCTGATAGACAAATGCATTCTCACTAGTATTACTGTTGAAATTAAACCCCATTTTCATAGTCAATAAGCTGTATTTAGCAAATTTGCTTTGTCTTGAGGCGAGGTTTCAGGCACTGTTTTCTATTGTCATTTGGTATTAACGATAAAAGCGTGCCTGACTGCCATCTGTTCTCACAGGTGTCATCTCATGGACATGCTGGGTCTTGAGCGTGACTCTGATGCTCTGTATGCCAGGGCAAACGGGGACTGAATAAATACATGGCATTGGACGTGCTTGCACTGGACTGTTGCTCTCTGAATACAATCTCGTGAGAGAATTAAGGTGGTCTCTTTTCCAAACCTTTTGAAAATCATTTGTTCCTCATCTGCAAAGCCAAGATGAAAGTATGCCTGCATGACACTATCAAGAGAAGGGGAGACACCCAGAAGAAAGAGAGGGTGACCGTGAACAATGCTTCGTTAATCTCGTGGAGTCTTGTCATCAGCAGGTCTTACTCAGTCAATCCTATGACTCATACATCCTGGGTGCCTGCACGTTGCCTGAAAAAGGCCGGTGCTGCAGAGCTGGAGGCACAGCGCATATACAAGCCTGGAAATCATGTATATTAAATGGGAGTGAGGTGAACAGCTCCTTAATGTAAAGTAGCAGGCAGAGTTTCTTAGAGGAGCTAAGCCTTTAGTTGCAATTTCATGGATGGATGTATCATAAGCATATTGCCATCATTCTGCAGAGTTTTTATTAATTTTTATGGCTGGATGTATTCTAATTTAACCATTTGTATTATTAAACTAGTAGATTGTTTCTAAACTTTTTCTATTATAGAGTTCATTATTATTTACGTAGTGAAAAGTTTGAGATTACCTCCAAGTCCAATAATAAATAGTGAAATAAATCATTGCATGGAGATACATAGATATATATAACAGATGATCATGTAACATTAAATTTTTTTGCCAATGATTTTTAATGATTTTAAAATGCTCAGGACAGTACTAAATGAAAAGGTAAAGCAAAGATTGTATTATATATACATATTTATATATTATGAGCTCAAAAATACAAATTTTGTATGTTTAGCAAAATATCAAGGGAGGAAACATTACCAAAATTTTATCTGTGGTTATTTCTGGATGGTGTGATTATGGGTGATCACTGATTTCTTTTTTTTCCCCTTGCTGTTAAAATTTTTTCTTTAAAGATTGTCTTATTTTAGAATCAGATACACAGAAGTTTCTTTTTTTCTTTTTAAATAATTAAGAAAATGAATATATTATATGCTTATAGTTTCCAGAAATTTGATTTTGGATAAAAGAGAATAAACACTTTTATAGTTTCAGAAGATTTATCTAGTTTTCTGTATAAATGAGTTTTTAGCAATTTCAACAGGCACCAAGTATATCAGTAATACAAACATTGAGTCTGAATAAAAGAGGAAAATTATTTGCCTAATTTAATAAGTATACAAAAATGCCGCCTTGCTATTTTACTTTGCATTACTTTGACTAGTAGATAGCAGGAGTATTTTTTCCTTATTTGTTTTCTAATTATATTTACTTTTGTCTGAATTATATATAATGTCTTTTGTCTATGTTTTTTTTTCTTTCCTTAATAAGAATTCTTTATATAACATTAGTATTTGTTGCAAATATTCTACTTGGTATTTTTTTTTATTTTACTTAGTTTACTTTTCAACAGTTTTAAATGGCTACCATTATCAACATTTTTCTTTGTGATTTTGTCTATAATTTCAAATTTTAAAAGCTTTTAGTCCCCTAGGGTTTGATAAATATTAAATAAGTTTTGGTAGTTTTGCAATCGTTATGGCCTCTGTTGGCCTGTGTTTTTCACATGCTAATAAATTGTTCCAATACCATTTATTCACGTATGTTATGATATGTGAATGCTTCTCATATACATGTATGAACATATATACATGCACACATAAACACATGCACGTGTTCAATCATGTGATACGCACAAACATATCTACATATATACTGTACACATGTGTAGTGATTATTCTTGAGTTTATTATTTTGCTCTTAGTTTGCACATCTATCTAGAAGTCAGTGCAGTATTATTTTATATTATTTATATTATTATTTTTAGTATTGCTTTAATCAAAAGGAATTTTAATGTTTTATGTTAGTATGCACTCAATATTCTTTTTTTATACATTTTTAATATTCTTGCCTCTTTTCTTTTCTAGGTTAATTTTGCTACAAATTGCTATGCTCCAAGAAAAAAAAAAATCCAGTTGGTGTTATTTTAAACTGAGAATTAAATGTTCGGATTAATTTAGAACAAATTACATAACTTACATAATGTTGAATAAACTGTTTTTTTAAACTCTACTGAATTTTCTGACTTCAACCAAGAGAGGTGGAAAATCCCTGCAGAAGAATGAATGGAAACCTAACCCCCAAACTCCTGAATCTTCTCTTTTTCTCTCATAAGACTCTAGAAAGCAACAGCCCTCCACAGACACAACATTTACTTTCTCTGAGTCGCTGATGGTTGTGAATGAATGTTTCACAATTTATGGGAGTAATTCCCCAAAAAGTTACAATATTTAACCAATTATAAATTATACAGGTTAACAAACGTCTTGAGGAGAGGATGGTAAACCTTAAAGTCATTCTCACCTGATGACAAGTGATGACTTAACAGATTTCCCAACACCTGAGATTTCATAATGAGAGTGTTGACTGGGTGTGGGAAAGTTGGCAGGAATAGTTAATTCTAGGTCACAGGTGAGTTGTGGGAAAAACAGATCTAGTCAATGTCATAAATTTAGGACTTTGAAGAGTCAGAGGAAACTAGGGTGTCTGTGGAGGGAGACCTGTGGAAGGTTTGTTGGTAGATATCCTTTCCCTGTGGCAATTTTGTGTGGGGCCCTATGTCTCAGTTTACTAAGGCTACCACAACAAAATACCACGAAGTGGGTGCTTGGAAGATCAGACAGTTATTGTCTCACAGTTCAGGGGTTAGAAGTCCAAATCAGGACGTCGGCCACGTTGACTCCTTCTGAAGCCTCTGAGAGAGGAACTGTTCCACGACTTCCTCCTAGCTTCGGGTGATCCTGGCAAGCCTTGGGATTTCTTGGCTTCCATCTTCATCTGCCTCTGTTGTCACTGGCCATTCTTCCTTTGTCTGTCTCTGGGGTGTCTGTTCTCCTCTTCATAAGACAGATGAGATTAGGACCCACCCTACTCCATCATAAAAGACTCTATCTCCAAATAAGGTCATATTCACAGATACCACGGGTTAGGACTTTAACCTATTTTGTTTTGGGGACATGGTTCAATTCATAACACCCTGGTATTTGTAGGGTGGTTACTTATGCCTTGATTCCCAATTGTCTTTTCATCCTAGTTAATATCTCTGGTATCTACTGTGCTATATATTAAGCCCAACCCAAATCTTGGGTCCATCTTATCCGAGGTATGTTTATCAGTTTCTCCATGCCCTCCACTATACCATGTATATTCTTGGGATGTATGTGTTATATATATATTTGTCATTTACTTATTATTCACAGCAAGCCTGAGAAGTACATAATATTTTGGAACGTCATCTAATTTTTACTAGCTCTTCCACTCCCCATATCCCACAGAACTAACAGTTCTGCTATATATGGGCAACCTTTCAGATGATTTACACAGCTCCATTGAACTCCAGAACCTACAATTACTCATTAGATTCTACCTACTAGTACTGTCACTTGACTGACTTAGTGAGCTGTAGATAAACTGGTATTTTCTTCATGATCAGCATCTGGATCTAAGTCAGGTGTCCCCAGCCCCTATACCCCTGCTCTGTTATTAGTCATCTATCTATCTAGAATATTTATTTAATATGCTTCTCAAGGATACACAAAAATAATTCTAATTCTAATACTTTTAAAGACTTATAAAAAAGATCCTTAAGGGAAGCTAGAATTTCCTGGAGGCAGTCCTTAAATTTAATGTTGCTACTAACATAGATCCTCACGTGTCTATGGTTCAGCGAAAAAGAGGAAGACCTTCAATGAGATGGATTGACACAGTGGCTGCAACAATGGGCTCAAGCCTAACAACGATTGTGAGCATGGGGTAGGACTGGGCTAGTGTTTCGTTCTGTGGTGCATGGGGTCACTATGGGTCAGAACTGACTCGATGTCACCTAACAACAACCACCAACAGAAAAATACAAACCCTTACCAGTGTGTCGTAGTCAGAGATTCTTAGGCAAAATGATTACCAGTCAGATGCATGTCTCTTGTTCCTATACACTTGTGTGTTCATCTGGATTCAGTTTCAATATACAAAAATGAGCCATAGGCTCTCAATAAATAATCGTTGATGGACATTATCAAGCAGAAGCCACTTAGGGCAGAGTAGGAGAAAAGGGAACAGTAGGAGAAAGGGTACTAGATTCTGAGCAGGAGACCATGATTCATATTTGGCTATACCATATCTGTGTGCCTGGGCAAGTTTATTAGACTTACTGAGTCTTTATTTCTTTATGGATGAAATATGGATTGTATTATAAATTTATTCATAAAATTAAACAATAATACATGGGAAATATTTTGCATGAATGCAGGCACATAATAAGAGACCTTCTTTCTCAGGAAATAGATGGTACATTCCATGGGAAAATTGATGAGCGTTTAATGAAGAATTTATTGACCAAGTGTGGGCAGAGTTAAGAGAAACCAACAAGGAGGGAGCTGTTACCATGCCTAGGCCAGAAGGTTCAAGGGGGGTGAGAAGTTACTGGAACACAGAGAAGAAGTTCTATCTGTAGGAGGGGACTGCTTTATAGGAACTGTGGCCTTAAGCAGCGTAAGAAGCCCCTGAAAACTCTTACCTCACTCCAGTACCATTAGACAAATCCAATCATAAGACAGAACGATGGGAGCCAGTTGATATAGACCATAAAAGTCAGCCTCCTGGGCCAAGGAGAAAGTAGCCTTTTTTTTTTTTCACTCAACCCAGAATATTAAAACTTGTCCTTTCTTACAAGTCAGCCTAAACGTCACAACCTTCTAGAAACTCCTCTCAGATCAAAAGAGTTTACATCTGATAGGACTTAAACTTTTCATTGATGAATTTCCAGTTCTACTTTTCTTCAAATCAGGTTAACAGCATTCTCAATAGATAGGAATGATTGGATTCATGCTTATAATAAAATTGGGTTTATTAAGTGGTCCGTGAATATATTTTAAGTATGAGGATTAAGCAAAAATGCGAATCACATGTTAAGGAATCTCTGATTATATTCTGCCAAAAGGCATAGCATGTATAAAAAAAATATGAATTTTAATGATTCTTTGCGTCCTAAAAAAGTAAGGGTTCTGCATTCCAAATTTTAGAAATCACATGTAACCAAGCTAAACAAAAGCACAATTCCTCAACATAAAAAATTGTTATTGTTTAAAAAAAGTGTGGGGCAAACTCTATGTGGTTACACGTCACACACCTTATTTACTTATTTATTACCTTTACCAAATATAGCGCTCGTGGCAAACTAACTTTAGTGTCAATTTTACTCAAGAGTGAATATTTCCAGAGAAATATATCAGAGAAAATGATTAGCAAGAAGTACAGCTACCAGAAAAAAAAAAAAAAAGAGAGAGAGTTAAGGAAGAGAGAAGAGAAATACACTTTGGACCAAAGAAAGACCCTGACCGATGTTTTCTGTCTCTGATTAGCAAAAGGAACCCGCAAACTTTTCACTAAGAGAAAATTATTGTTGATGGAATTTTTGGTTAAAGAAAAATTGTGGTGCATTTTATTTTTACTTAAGTTTCTCCTTACTGTGTAGATTCAAATATTTCAACTGAGTTGAATCAACTGAAGTTTACTTGAATGCTTCCTACTAGGGGAGATGTCTGATCTAGAGATCTATCTGAACATGTTATGAATTTAATGAAGTCCTAGGTATATTTTGATATGTTTATATATATGAAGAGAAATAAAAAATGTGCTCTGATATGACCCCTAAAATCATTTTTTTAAATAACTAACTCCTGCCTAAGAGTCAGGAGGCCCTGGGAGGCACAGATGGTTAGGTGCTCGATCACTAACCCAAAGGCTGGAGATTCGAACCCACCCAGAGGCACCTTGGAAAATAGGCCTGGTGATTTTTCCAAAAGGTTATAGCTTTGAAAACCCTATGGAGTACATACAGTTCTACTCTGCCCGCATAGGGTCGCCATGAACTGGAGTCGACTGGACAGCAGTGGGTTTACCTAAGAGCAAATATGACCATACTCAGAGTGATTTTACTGATTGTTTTAACAGATCATAGGCTCTGATTAAACTCAGAAGTAAGCCCTTTCTTCCTTGCCTCACAGAAGTTTTCCTATTTTCCTGCTATCAATTATTTCTAGTGTGCCGTGGTGGTTGGGAGTAGGTGGGGTAGGGATGTTTCATTTGTCGTGGGGAAGCATCTGGTTGCTTTCCTCTATCTGACAACATCTCTGACAGGGATGGTGGGGGTGATTATATGACATATGGGCATGAGCAAGTGTTTCTTTAATTGTCCACTCAGCTTGTATTCTCAGAATTTTCCCAGCTTTTGTGTTTTCGATCATATACACAGTGAAAAATGAAAATACCATGAGAGAGAAACTGTGGAACAATCAGTGGCTAATATGCTGGCCCCAGAGGTTCAACATATATAGATACTTAGAGAGAAGGAGGACAGAGTAAAGGAGAAAGAAATTTTCCATAAACTAACGAGAGTAACAAGAACTGGGGCAAAGGACAAAGAGCGAAGTGGGCCACTAAAAAGTACCATCAACCAAAACTGGATAAGTACAATAGAAAGAAGAGCTAGAGAACATGAAACTTAAAAAAGTCTCTGTATATTAACTTTAAAGATGGTGGTGAAAATGCATAGTTTCTAAGTATAATCTAAACATTAGGTCACCATTTTAAAGATCTTTTTAGAGATTGAAGATTTTTAGTTAATTTCTGCAGTTTTTGTGTTTTTTGTAAGAAGACAATATTTCCGTTCTACTTAAAAATAAAACAAATGAAGATGCTGTTTTGTCTTGTGCTCTTTTGCCTTTATTCACAGCAACCAAACTCTGCCATCATTTGAATGTGACTCATATGCAAAAGTAAATACATTCATCTGTGTGGTCTACTGATGGGAAATAGAATCAGATATTTCACTTCTAACTCCATCAAGCAAAAGAAAAATCAGTTGTAATTCCAAGAAGAGATGAACTAAATTGGTAAGGAAATATTTGTTTTACAATTTTCAGAGAGATTGTCAATAGCATACTGTAAAAAACGTCAACCACCAGACCATATTCTTTTTTTTTTTTTTTAAGAAAACCATAAAGGGCACGTGAAGGAATACATTCATATTCGAGAAGGATGCACTAGCAGGAATATTTAAAGTTTCTGTGTATATAAAACATAAAGTTTAGGTGTAATTGAAAAAGAATCACCTCATATTTTGAGCCCTATATTAGCAAGCTGTCAACTTCTTGAAGACTGAAATGACATTTTGGCTTATGCCTTTATGTGCTTTATTGAACTTACTTGATCATGTGAGCAAAAGAGGTTCGTCTTATTTTCATATATAGGCACAACCCCTCCCCCCCAAAAAAAAACCAAAAACGTTGAGTCAATTCCTACTCATAGCAACTCTGTAAGACAGAGTAGAACTGCCCCAGAGGATAGGACAGAGTAAGACTGCTCCATAGGGTTTCCAAGGAGCAGCTGGTGGATTCGAACTGCTGACCTTTTGGCTAGCAGCTGAGCTCTTAACAACTGAGCTACCAGGGCTCCATATATAGGCACAGCCTTACTTAAAATGTTCTATGCAGTGTTTCACGCCATTGTGCATAGGGTCACCATGAGTTGGGAGCCAACTCAAGGGCAGCTGACAACTTGTTTATTTTAATTTCTAAGCTCTAATTCTAGAATCTAAAAGTATGTGTCAATCTGACAAGATTATGTTTCTATATTCTTTTTATTTTTTTACCTTCATGTGTTTCTAAATTCTTATATGTTAGACATTGTAGATAAAGCCTCTACATGTCTTCACAAAAACGTTTACCTAGGGTGGCAAATCTAGAAACTCAGCAATACTGAGTATAAGCATAAAGGCACATACACACAAGGCTATTTAGAATTTCTACATTTAATTCAAGAAGGCCTGTAATGTTTGTGGACTAGTAATTAAAATTGTTAACATAGAAGTTTTTTCCATTTACCTGGGACACAAAGGTTTTTGTAAACTGATTTTCAAGAAAGAGATTGGATCTGAAAGAGGAGACATAAAATACGTTGTTTAGTATGCATGTTTGACACTGAGGTTTATTGATATGGTCTGCCTTTTATAAGATGAATACTATGACAAATGACTAAGAATAGATTGCACGTCACTATCTCTGTTCTATCTATGTACTGCCAGTGGGCAAAGATTTCTCATTTCATAAATCATTTACAACTTCCTACAGTAATTTTACACAGTTCATATCCTCGGTACAAGGCATAGCAATTATCTAGACACATATATGCATGCAGGCATACCGAATATGAAAACCATGCTGTTCTATAAAGAATTCCAAAGTTCACACACTCTAACCAATAGAAGTCAGTAAAAGCTGGTAAGTTATCCAATTAAAAAACTTTTCTCTTGTAACTGATCTCCAAAGTGGACCTTTGAAAACAGATTGTCTCAGAAGGTCTTCTTTTAGAGTAGTGTTTATAATGGTAACATTTTATTTTCAGCTTTTCCAATTGCTTTTTTTTATTCCAAAGCTTAAATTAAGGCGGGGCGGGGTGGGGAGGGGGAGAGTCATATCCCTTTTTTTTTTTTTATCCATTTTTACTCTTTTGCTTGAAAACCACAATATGGCATTCTTGGATGAGTAAAAAGATACAATATACAGATTTTAAATTTTAAATATGAATAAGAATTAATGTTTAATAGAATTGGTTTATTTTGGATTTTCTGAAATTAACCGAGTTTGCCATAGTGTTCCTACTCTTTCAGCTAACAGAGTATAGATAATATTTAGAGAGATAGTAAATTGCTAAATCAATTCATAATTTCCAAAAATAAACTCTGTATTGTTTCATCTGTTACTAAAGAATGATACTTACATTTTAAATTTTTTTTCTAATTTCAGTATTTTACAATTTTGGCTTTTATGGTATGTAATTAGAAAAATGAATGGTGACTATCTGGCTCCATTCAAAAGTGCAGAAAGCAATGCTCCCAACTCAGTGAGCACTTATTAGTCTTACTAGCTATTTATTAATGAGTTAATATCCCATCTCTTTAAAAAAATTATTTGATGTAGTGACCTGATGTACTCCTACTCCTCAACAACCATGATTTTTCCTTTCTTTTGGGAGATAATTGCTTCAAACTTTCTTTTATTAACCTTTACTTGGTATTCATGATGCATCAGGCAACATACGTATGGAACTTACGGGCTTTCAAATATACTTCCTTGTATTCTGAGAAGAAATCCATGGTTGGTATAAATTGTTATTGCTCTTGGCTGCTAATGGAAAGGTTGGTGTTTTGAGTCCACCTAGAGGTGCCTCGGAAGAAAGGCCTGGTAATCTATTTCTTAAATATCAGTCACTGAAAACCCTGTGGAGCACAGTTCTACTCAGACACACATGGGGTTGCCATGAGTCAGAATAAAGTCGATGGTGACTGGTAATGTATTCTGAGATAAGACAGGAACAAATACTTGGCATGTCCCTCTATGACTCAGTTAATAAGTTTTGATATAGGCACATAATATTAGAAGCCCATGTTTATTAGTCGAACTCAGGAGAAGTGAATTGCTGTACTATTCTGTCACTGACCACGTTTTTTGCTCCAGGTCAGTCTCTCTTTCAACATCTTCATCTGTAAAATTAAGCAAACAGTGATTTTAACATTTTCTTAATGCTGGTAAGATCTGTTTTATTAGCCGTGGTACCAGAAATGGTTTATGTCTGGAAACCAAACCACCTGGAAAATTTCTTTTGAGAGTACAAAATAACAGCACTACTTTTTAAAATGATCGAAGATCTTTTTTAAAGGCTACTGTATTTAATTTCGTCTATCATTTAAGTACAGCTACAATCAATGACAAATGGTAGCTATACAAATAGTTTCTTTGTGTCTTAATTTTATGGATAGTTTCATTTTAAAAGAATACCTATATTTTTATTGGTGACTCAAATCCACATATCCATTTTTTATAGCAAGTTTGTTTTTGAAAACAGTTTGGCAGGCATTGTAGAATGTCTGAATAAGATAGGAATAAAGTAAGTAAATGTATGTATATATGTATACATACATAACTTGTTCGTTCAAGTATGATTTAGAGTTCTTAAAATGGAGAATGCACTCAAAAGTGGTTCTTTTAATGAGCTTAAAATTGGAAATTATAATTAAAAAGCTTTACTGTGAATTCTTCATAGCATGGACTCTGGAGTAGCAGAAAGTTATAATAGCATCTTACGTAACTCATATGCAGAAAAGTCACAAGCAAATTTCTAGAGGCTAAATCATTTCTTCCTTTCTGATGTTGCGATTCAGCTCAAAGCCATCTTTGCCTGCAAATCTCCCACTCCTATCCACCCACAAATAAAAGAATGGGTGCTATTAGGCATAACAGTTAAACTAAGGAAATTATAATAACGTCCAAGATACATTCTGTGAAATAGGACCGTCTGTGACTTGGACTTTGTGTGCAAATGCCTAAATTATGAGCAATAGCGTTCACTGAGTTTCTACCTTCCTGTTGTTTAGCAACCTTTTGTTTCGCTTCCAGGCTGATCCTTCTCCTTTGCCCCTTGCTGCTGCTCTCACTAGCACTGGTTTTGCTGCGTTTGGGAGCCATGCTGCACTTCACGGTAATATTTTCAAAAGCAAATTAAACAGAGGGAGAACGCGACCACACTCAAGACATGCGCCGTGCAACAGACTGGATGCTGCTGCCTACGAGTTGGAGCATACACAGTTATACGGTAAACTTTTTATCTATGAATAGGGAAAGTTCACCTTAAAATAATGATAGAAAGTACAGTACACAAGCTAGTAACGCGGGCATTTATTATGACTGTAAAGACGTATGTATTATAGGTTACATACGTACTGTGTCATTATATGCCTGGTATCACAATCGCTTTGTATGCAAGAGACATGAGATACACGTGTTGCATGTGGAAAGCTGTTGTGTTCATTACGTCCGGTTACATCTGCTACGCCTGGTTACATCTGCTGTGTCCCATTCTCCCATCAGAAATTTCTGAGCTCTAGCATAACCTCATGGAACCACCGACCTATATGTGGTCAGACATTGCCCAGAGGGATGTTATACATTGCATGACTGTACTATTAATACCATGATTATGTCTCACTTCCCATTGACATCACACTAAAGATATTTCTTTATTCATTCATTTCTTTATTCAACAGATATTTATTTAGGTTCTACTATTGCATCAGGAGCCCTGGTGGCGCAGTGGTTAAGCTGTCAGCTGCTAACCCAAACTTCGGCGGTTGAACCCCCCAAGCTGCTGCATAGGAGAAAGATGTGGCAGTCAGCTTCTGTAAATATTTCAGCCTAGGAAACCCTGTGGGGGCAGTTCTACTGTGTCCTGTAGGGTTGTTATGAGTCAGAATCAACTCAACGGCAATAGTTTGTTTTTCTGTTTTTACTAATGGTTAAAAGTAACTAAATCTTAACTACCTTACCTTACTTAGCTTGACAAAATTTACATTTAGCATCGGATTCTTTCCACTAAGAATCTAAGTGCGGACTACTTGTATCAATTTTCTATTGCACTGTAACAAGCTACCATAAACTTAGTATCTAATCAATTCTGTGAGTCAGGAGGACCCTGAGACTGAGCACAGCTCCGCCGGGGTCATCTGCAAGGCTGCAGTTCAGGCATTGGCTAAGCCTGACGTCTTATCTGAATGCTTTCATGGAGAAGGATCCACTTCCAAACTCATTAGGTTACTGGCAGAATTCATTTTCTTGCGGGCTGTCAGCTGGAGGTTTTTGTAGGCTGTTGGTTAGAAGCTCCGTTAACTTGCTAGCGGTCATCCTCAGGTCCTTGCCCCATGGGCCCTCCAATATCACTGTTTATTTCATCAAAGCCAGTGACAGAAAGAAAGAGAAAGAGAGAGGGGGAGAGAGTGAGAGGGAAAGAGAGAGAGACAGAGAGAGGGGAGAACAGAAGAGAGAGATTCCAGCAAAATGGGTGCAACAATCTTATGTAACATAATCACCTAAAAGTATTCACAAACACTGCACCACTTTTGCCATGTTCTATTGCTTGTAATCAAGTCACAGGTCCTATCCACGCTCAGGGAAAGGGAATCACACAACACATGAACATCAGGAGGTGGGGATTATGAGGGACCCCTTAACGGTCTGTCATAAAGCTAAAAAATCCAGGTATGAGCAATTCCCTCACAAATATGTAGACAAAATTAAAAATAGCAGAGTGTAGGTAAACCATTTTTCTCTAGATGTTTGGAAATGTATCTTTGCTATTAGCAGATGTATGCCATTTAGTAATCTGGGTCATCTCTCTGGACTCAGTTTCCTTATCGGAAAACAGAGGGCACTGGGCTAGAATGATCGCTAAATCCAGTTGATAAAATGTTTCACTTTTTTACCCCAGACATTTATCCAGAAGTTTAAAT
Source organism: Trichechus manatus latirostris (assembly GCF_000243295.1). NCBI lineage: Eukaryota > Metazoa > Chordata > Mammalia > Sirenia > Trichechidae > Trichechus > Trichechus manatus. Next base: position 931,261 of record NW_004443954.1, read on the forward strand.
CTTCTTAACGGCTTAAACCAAAAAGGTTAACCTAGCAATATTTCAGTTTAATTTATATGTGTTTTTTTAATGTCTCCTCTAAGCAAGACAATAGAAAGTCGTAGAGTTAAGGGTTAACAAGGTGGTTTCCAGAGTCAGCTGCCTGAGTTAAAATCCCAGCTCTTCTGTTTACCGACTGAGTGACCTTGGGTAATATGTTTAACGGATTTTCACTGGTACAATGCAATGATAATAGTTCCTTAGAAAACTTAGAGGATTGTTGAAAAGATTAAATGACATAGTATTTGCGAAGTGTTCAGCACCATGCCTCGCAATGTTAATTACTTCATAATTATTAGCGATTGTAATTTTTATTATCATACAATATAAAGTGCCATTGTGTTAAGCAAGGGAAATACAAGTTGAATAATAAAGTTCCTCTGCTTTCAAGGAATTCACAGAAATGGTGCTTTACTGAAATGCTTTCTCTTTTCTAGGTAGACTACGTGATTATAAAAAAAATGTTTTATTTCTCTTGAGATTTATCATCAACCAGGGTATAGTTGAAATTCTTGTTTAATTTGACAAATATGATTTTATTTATAACTGAATAATTTCTGTTGGATTGTATCCAACATTCTCAGAAGGAATTAACTGGGGCAAGTTTTTTTTTTTTTTAATGTAAAAAATCATATCTGCCTTATGAAAATTTTTATTTTAATTCTGTATATTCTGATCTTTTAAGAGCAGATTTCCAGGTACAACACTTCATAGTTGTTAATGAATGGACCATACATAAATTATACATTAAGAAAAAATGAAAGACAAAACACTGAATATCCCTTTTTCTACGCAGAGGAAACAGTTTCACTGACATTGAAGACATGATCGTCAGTGTGATTTCATAGAATTACAAGCAACCAGATTTTCACATCCTGCCTCATCTTTCAAATGCTCTTTTGTGCTCTACTCAGAAAAATCTCACAAAATTGGAAGCAACCACGGAGGAGCAACCATTGTGCTCTGGAGTAAAATATTTACCCATAAACCTTTTCCATTTTTTTTTTTTTAAATCACATGGCCTTAGGTTTTCATTTTTTGAACTTCTTCTGTGACATGTGGACTAACTCAAAAAACCGAAAACTACAAAAGCTGAATAGTGGGGAAATTCCAGTGAAAGTGGGCATCTTTGTCGACTGACACACACATAACAGACATGTAATGGAATATGGAAAATATTAATGTGTTTCATGAATACGTGGGTGCCTTTTCAGGGAATTTTACTGGTGAGAGGGATCGAAGATAGATAAATTTTTCCCTACTTTGAACTTCAAGGAAAAAAGAGGACTGTCAAAGGGGTTGAGGCGAAAAATAATATCAAACAGCTGTCTCCTGAGTTGGTAAAACTGCACCAGATCCTTTGTTAGTATTTAGCACAATCTGAAATTGTCTTTCCTCTTTCTTGTTTCTTGTTGGTTGGTTGCTTCTCCCCCATGAGAATGCTAGATTCAAGATGGCAGGGACCTTGTCCACTTTGTTCACTACTTTATCTCCACTTCCTAAAATTGTGTAAGACCATTGTAGGTCCTCAAAAAATAATTGCTTAATGAATGAATAAGAACTCAAGAAAGTTGAATTCTATTTTTCCTTGCAATTAAGTAGCTTGGCTGCTAACTGAAGGGTTGGCGGTTGGAGCCCGCCAGCAGGTCTGCAGGAGAAAGAGTTACAGCTTAGAAAACCCTATAGGGTGGTGCTACTCTGTCACATGGAGTCACTATGAGTTGAAAATTGACTCAATGGTACCTAACAACATCAACAAGGTAGCTGGGAGCCCTTAAGATAATCTCTCAACCTATTGAAGGCTCAACTTCTTAACTTTTGAACTGGAGGAGTGGACTAGATGACTAATGTTACTTCCAGCGCTACAGTTCATTGATGATATACACATTTCAAGGGTTCACCTGATAACGGACCAAGGTTTTTGCAGGAAACTTCACTTATGTAACAGATTGTATTTGATAAATTTTTTTTTGAAACATTTATTTGTGAGGAAATCGTTTATGATGATAATCAATGTCTGCTTCTTACTCTTGATCTAATCACGTGTTTTTTGTTTATTTGATAAGTCCAGTTTTGGTTATTTAGATGCCCAAATAAAGTCAAGTGGAAGATTCTCATACATTTACACTGACAGTTTTTTTTTTTAATCTTAATTTTTTAGATGGTAAGTTTCCAGAAAATTCTAAAAATAAATAGGTTTATTTGATGGATGAAAGACAGAATTGAGAGATACCCAATTGTTTCCAAATATATTAGTGATAGAACATCTTGGATAAGTTGAAATTAGAAGAATATTATTTTAACACTTTTTTTTCTGTGTTGGGAACATAAATATTATACTGAACGCTTTTGCCTGGATTTGGTTGACTGATCATCACTTCACCCACACTGACAAGTGTTTGAATTGACAATTGTGGGACAGTATTGCTGATAGTGGTAAAGAACATTTAGGTTCCTTTTGCCCCTTGTGAGGATGTTTTAGATTTTCTATGTGTTTCCTTCTCAACGGTGCTTAAGCATGGTGTATAACATTTTTATAGGACCAATCTACAGAATTCTAAGCACATTTTATCTCAAATATAAACAACTAAGTATGGTGATACAAAGATATTGAGTTCAACAATTGTTAAATTTAAAGTATTTTTAAAGTCTGACTTTGCTCTATGTAACTGCATATAGGAACGTGACATATGAGTAAGCATTAGAGGATAAGGACTATTATAGTACTTATATGTAAAAATTGTATTACAGTACACATATTTAAAAATTTTATCCTTTCTTTAGTTAAATTTACTTGCTCAAATGCTATAAACATTGCAGATTTCTAACTTCTGGGCAAATGTATAAAAAATGTGGGCTTATAAAACTTGGAAAACATTTATGTTAATCATTTTTATTGACACCTCGTTCCTCTGAGCCATTAGAAAGTAAGGCAGTCAAAACCAAAGGTCCAAAGAGGAAAAAAAAAAAAGAAATGAAACTAGTAAACTCTACTGACGTTCACTTCCTAGGAATTTCAGCATACAATTTGCCCATACAGGTTCCATTAAAGTTAATGGGAGTCGTGTGACTAATTCTCCCTGTAGAGCACTAAAAATGTACCCTGCAGTATTAAAAAGTCTGAACCTAATTTTTACTTTCTCTTAACCTTGATTATGTTACACTAAAGATAGATCCTTTTATTATCACACACATACGTAGTAAATTTTATATAAAGATTTGAAAAAAAATCCATTTGAGGCGAGGCTGCATTGATATGGGTCAGGGAAGAATTTTAATTAGTGTTGCAAATATGAGCACTGCTTTCATTATAATGATAAAACAAGCATGAGTATCTGTAATTTACCCTCTGGCTATACAAATGAGAACTGAAACCTCAATGAATTCAATAAATGAAACATTTTCAGAACACTTATTTAAAATCAGGTCTACTTTTTAATCAGTCATGTTTTAAGTGAACGCTTATTAATAGATCATTAATAAAACATGCTTATGGAATGAGGTTTCAAGAAAGAAGTGAGATGAATAAAATACAAAGAAAGTGAAAAGTCTAAAGAATAATTTTTAGTTTTGTTTTAAATAATTTACTTCATAGCAAGTTACAGATTTACTTCAAATTAAAAAATAAATTCCAAATCTTTTTTTTCAGTTATCTACAAAGATAAAAACACTACAGATAATATTGCCTGTGAATTCATGACCATTTTACACTATCCAAGTCCCAGTTTTGACAGTCAAACTGAAATATTAATTTCATTTTTTTCTATAAATAATTTCTGCTTGCTTACTATCACTACCTGGGGGAATGAAGTTATAGGATTTTATTTGTTTATTTTTTATTGTACTTTAGATGAAAGTTTACAGAACAAATAGTTTCTCATTAAAGAGTTAGTACATGTATTGCCCTATGACAATGGTTAACAACCCCATGACATGTCAACACTGTCCCTTCTCAACGCTGGGTTCCCTATCACCAGCTTTCCTGTCCCCTTCTGCCTTCTAGTCCTTGTCCCTGGATTGCTGTGCCTCATTAGTCCCGCTTTGTTTTATGGGGCTGTCCAATCCCCAGCTGAACGGCGAACTTCGGGAGTGACTTCACCACTGAGCTAAAAGGGTGTC
>NW_004443954.1:935518-991753 GCF_000243295.1 Trichechus manatus latirostris
CTGGACTCAGTCTGGTGGAGGTCGTGGTAGCTGTGGTCCATTAGTCCTGTGGACTAATCTTTTCCTTGTATCCTGTTCTCTTCATTCTCCTTTGCTCCCGAAGGGGTGAGACAGTGGAGTATCTTAGATGGCTGCTCACAGGCTTTTAAAACCCCAGACACTACTCACAAAGGTAGAATCTAGAACTTTGTCTTTATAAACTGTGTTATGCCAATTAAGCTAGATGATCTCCAAGACCATGGTCCCCACAGCCCTCCACCTAGCAATTTAGTCCCTCAGGGAGTTTGGAAGTGTCTATGGAGCTTCCACGACCTTTCCTTGTACAAATTGTGCTGGCTTCCCTGGTACTGTGTACTGTCTTACCCTTCACCAAAGTTACCACTTATCTATTGTCTGTTTAGTTCCCTCCCATCCCTCATAACCAACAAAGATTGTTTCTTTTTGTGTGTAAACTTTTACATGAGTTTTTACGATAGAGGTTTCATAAGATATTTGTCCTTTTGTGATTGACTTATTTCACTCAGCATAACGTCCTCCAGTTTGATCCATGTTATGAGATGCTTAACAGATTCATCACTGTTCTTTATCTTTGCATAATACTCCATTGTGTGTATGTACCATAGTTTGTTTATCTATTCATCCGTTGGTGGGCATCTAGGTTGTTTCCATCTTTTTGCTGTTGTGAACAGTGCTGCAATGAATATGGGTGTGCATATGTGTATTTGCATGATGGTTTTTATTTCTCTAGGATATATTCCTAGGAGTGAGATTCCATTTTGTAGTGCTTTGTCTTTGTGGTGCTGATGTTTTGTTTGTCCCTCTTACTCTCCTGTGCTGAGTTCCTTTTGTTTGTGGATTTTTTTTCATTTCTTTTGTTTTTGTAGGTTTTGTTATTTCTGAGACTTTATGTTTTTCTTCTTTATTCTGAGGAGTAGGTTTGTTAACTTTCTTTGTGGTTACCTTGAACTTTACCTTATCTTCCTAGGTTTGAACCAGTCTATTATTACTTGGTATCACCTTGCCTTCCTCTCCATTAGAAGGTTCTATAACTATGCCGTTTATTTCCTCTTTTATTGTTCTGATGCTGCTGTCATTTCCAGATTAACCTCTCTGGTTCCCTGTTGTAATTCTTTTAGTTTTTGGTAATCCTTAAGAGTTCGTTTCCTAGGTTGGTATCAGGCTAGTACAATCCTGTGTCCTATATTCAGCCTGTGGTCTGATGTTGTTTGTTCTCAGATCAAAGGACTCCCTTTAATAAGTCTTGTAAGTTTGGTTTGGTTTTTACGTAGTCCCTTAATTTCTGTTTATCTGGAAATGACATAATTTCACCATCATATTTGAATGAGAGTTTTGCAGGGTATATTATTTTTGGCTGGCAACTCTTGTATTTCAAGGTTTTATGTATGTCATCCCATTGCCTTCTTGCCTGCATGGTTTCTGCCGAATAATCAGAGCTTAGTCTTATTGTTTCTCCTCTGTATGTGACTTTTTGTTTTTCTTGAGCTGCTCTCAGGATTCTTTGTTTGTCTTTGGTTTTAGCAGTGTAATTATGATATGCCTTGGTGATTTTCTTTTGGCGTTTATCCTATATGGAGTTCGTTGGGATTCTTGGATGGTCAGCTTTTCATCTTTCAAAATATTGGGGAAGTTTTCTGTCAGCAAGTCTTCAATGATCTTCTCTGTGTTTTCTGTTTTCTCCCCCTTTTCTGAAACTCTGATCACTCACAGATTTTTGCTTTTGAATGCATCCCACATATTCTCAGGGACTCTTCATTTTTATTTGTTCTTTTTTCTGATTTTTCCTCAGAGTTGTAGCCAAGTGTTTGTCTTCAATTTCTCTGATCCTGTCTTCCATCGTTTCAAACCTGCTCCTTCCTCAGCCCTTCTATGACACTGTCCATTTCAGAAATCTTGTTGTTTATCTTTTGGATTTATAATTGTTGTTTTTGTATGATTTCTAGTTGTGAATTTATTTTAGCATTTTGTTCCTGTGTTATTTTCTTGAATTCTTCCATTTTTTGGGCTGTACCTTCCATGAATTTGTCTGCCTTTTCCATGAATTTGTCTATTTTTTCCTCATTTTTGTCTGCTTTTTGCTTCAACTCTTGGATAATTCTGAATATTAGAGATTTGAATTCCCTATCGGTTAGGCCTAGTGCCTTTTCTTCTACTGGAAGCTCATTTGATGTTTTATTTTGGACGTCTACTGGGACCATCCTGTCTTGTTTTTGTGAATATTTTGATATTGTCTGCTATCTTTGGGGTATTCAGTGGTGATTTTCCCTGTTTATTGTGTGTAGATTTGTTTGTTTCATCCTGCTTTTTTTGTTTTATTTAGTTATGTCTGAGTAGGCAGGCTGTGCATTCTTTGTTGTTTGCTCATCTGTGGGCACCATACTTTTCACCTCCTTCTCCAATGGGCAGGGTCAGTCACTCAGGTATAGTACAGCAGGGAAGGTCCAGCTGAAGGGGAGTTGCTGGGTTGGGTTGTTTTTGGTACGTACCAGGGCTGACAGTGTGGACCAGGAATCAGTGAAGGGCAGTTTCCAGTAGGCCATGCCTGTGCTGCTTGTGAGTGTGATTTTCAGTGTTTAGGAGTGTGATGTTCAGTGCACAGTGCAGGTAGGCAGTAAGGAGGGGGTAGCTTGTGATGTGTGGAGCTAAGATGGGTATGGGAAAGAAGAGAGACAAGAGAGAGGAACAGGAGCCAAAAACATACACACAAACAAAAAAGAGTGCTAAGAGAGCTTGCTATTGGAGTAGAGAGATGAGAGACAGAGAAATGGGGAAAAAGAAAAATAAAAAAAAGAAAAAGGGTAAAAGAAAAAAAATGAATAAATCGAGAAACTGGAAATGAAGAAAGACAAAAAGGGAATAAGAGAGAGAAGAAAACAAAACAAAGAAAAAACAACGACACCAAAAACACCAAAAACAAAAACAAAAAAACAAGGAAAAAGAAATGCCCCAGCTATGTCCCTGTGCATCTGCGTAGAGTAAAGGAGTAGCTTCCAAGCCGCGCAGTACTGCCCAGCTAGAAGGGGCTCCCAAGCCTAGAAAAGAAAAAGAAAACAAAAACAAAAACAAAAAACAAATCAAAACAGAACAAATCAGAGCAAACAAACAAACAAACAAACAAAAAGCCCCAGGGGTCCCACCAGCGTGGCGGCACGGGCCGGGAAGCAGTTTCACAATCAAGCGGTGTTTCACAGCCTTTCAGGAAGAAGCAAAGATGGCACACAGAGCCAGGTATTTGAGAAAGGAGGGGGAGGTGGTGAGAGGTAAGGAAGAAATCTAAAGAAGCAGAAAAAAGCAACGTCAGTAGCCAACAAAACCCACTCAGGGAGCTGGCCAGTGTGGGAGGGTGGAATCCAAGCGACACCGGGGTGAAGCTTGTGCTTCCTGGCCAAGAGACTGTGGCTGCAGGAAGCAGAGGAAGCTATGTGGGGGTGAAGAAATGTAGGGGGTGGGAAAGCGTATATCACTGGTTACCGGTTGTTCTGTCTCCTACTGGAAGCTCCGTGAAGCTTCTTTCTTGTACTCCTTGTTTGCTGATCTCCGATAGGAGCCCAAGATGGTGGATCTGTGCTGTGGTAGCTGATAGGGGACCTCTGCATGTATCTCTCCTCGCTCTCTGTACTCGGTTGTTTTTTTTTTATTCCATTCAGTACTTGGCTGAGTTCTTTATCTCTTCATTTGATGCTTAGGGTTTCAGGATTGACATGTGACTGTGTTTGATTTAGTTTTTCTGATCTTTGCTGTGGAGGGATGGCATGGTGCTTCTGACTATAGCGCTATGTTGCCCGGAAGTCAAGATTTTATTTTTAAAGAATGCATAAAGAAAAAGAAAATTATATAAATGAGTAAGTATCCCACCATCTATTTTTCGCTGAAATCAGCAGCAATGCTGCATAAAAAGGGACACACACAAAATACTTTCTAAGGACAAAGAACACTGGGAAAAGACAAGCAAGATCGCAGAACAACAAATAAAGCAGAACCCTCTCCAAGGGTCCAGAATTTGGTTTGGATAAACTTTTGGAAGGCAGAATTCTTACACATAAACTGCAATTAGGGTGATTTTTTTTATGTCATACATTTTTCTTCTTCTCTGAATTTATATTACTAGATTCTCTATGTCTAAATTACAATAGAATCCCATGAGTGTAGGGGGAGGAGTACTATTACTAATAAATTCATACTTTCCGATTTATTGAAGCAGATTTCAGACACTTGGCTGTTGAACTTCGTCAGATTTATAGAGTACTCCCAGCTCAATGTTCCACTACTTAGAATTTTCTTTGACGCTTGCAACATTTTTAGTTTTGTGCTTCAGTGTGTTCCCCCCCCCCCCAATATGTAGGCTCAGCACTGAAGGCTGTAAACATCTTAACCATGAGTTGCATTTTGGACTCATTGGATTTGGGCTTTCTAAGCTGGTGGCACAGTGGTTAAGCACTTGGCTGCTAACTGGAAGGTAGGCGGTTCGAACTCACCAGCTGCTCTGTGAAAGATGTGGCAGTCTGCTTCTGTAAAGATTACAGCCTTGGAAACCCTGTGGGCCAGTTCTACTCTGTCCTATAGGGTGGCTATGAGTTGAAATAAACTCGCTGGCAATGGATTTGGTTTGGGTTTGGGTACTTGGAAGTTATTCTTAAATAAAAATGAAAACCTTAAATGGTGCTTCTTGAAGATATATTTGGCGGTCCAGGCTATGCCAGTAGCTAAGCAGGCCACAAATCTCTCACAGGTTTAGTGTAATTCCAATCTGAATTGTTCTGATGCTTAAGCCACCTTTATAAGGCATCACTATTTCTCCCCTTTTAAGGACATAAGAAAGTATACTTTGGATTAAAAATAATCCCCTGATATAGATGCTTTTTTTTTTTGAATATGAAAAAAAATGAAAACCTTGTCTAGGATTTTGCAAAGAAATCCTTTGAGATAAATAGAAGAACTCTGGGATGCCAGGACTATGTGTCACTACTTTAAAGAATGATATTGAGGTACTTGTACTTTGTGACATTCTAAGAAGAAAAACAGGATGAATTGAGAAGACTGTAGCTCAGATTCTGAATTGTGTACCATGTGGACAAAGAATATGGAGCATCTTAAAATGATGTACCTGCACAGAGTGTTGGTGTTTAACAGAAGGACAAAACAGGATTATGAAACAAGTTTTCAAGAAAGACGTGAGATGAATAAGATATAAAGAAAGTGAAAAATCCCTTCCCACTAGGATGGGGACACTCTTCTTTCCCTTGAATTCTGTGACTCCACTTCCCCTACTTATTCTGATTCACATCCATGTGGGTCTGCTTTGGTTCATGCCTATTTGGTCCTTCTATTGTATCAGGCTCGGGAAGTGTTCTTTGCTATCTCCCATAGCATCCAAATCATGTTGAAATATATCTCTTTAAGTGCTGTCTCCTTAAAACATAACTATCTTATGGGTGTTGTTGTTGTGTGCGTTGAGTAGATTCCGACTCATAACGACCCTATATAACAGAGTAGAACTGCCCCATAGGGTTTTCCTGGGCTGTAATCTTTAGGAGAGCAGGTCACCAGATCTTTTCTTCCGAGGAGTGGCTGGTGAGTTTGAACCGCCAACTTTTTGGTTCCCAACAGAGTGCTTAACCATTTTCACACGTCTTTGCAGCCTACCTCACAACTGGTACTCATACTTTCTTTTGTGAACCGAGTAGATGGGATACATGCTTCCAGAAAGTTCTCGGGCTTTCAGTCTGTAATTGCCACACACTGAATTTTTAAGCAGTTTTAATTTGCATTACAAAGCTTCTGTGAATGATATTTCTTTCACTTCAGCTATTTCTGTCCATTTAGCAAATTTACTCTTTCATAATTTGATTCTGTGCTTGAAGGTGAGGTTCCCTTTAGGCCCCCATTACATGAAAATATGCTCTGCCAAAGATTTCTGCAAAACATCTCCGACAAGATGCCTACTCCTGGTGATCGTTTCTGAACTCCCTTTACCCTCAATGAGTGTTCCAAGCGTGCTGTGGTAGGGGAAGCCAGAGACCCTGGCACAAAGAGCTGCCTTTACCGCCTTCCCCGTGGCAGGGACTGCTAGGTCTGGATTACCATGTGTTATGTGGTGATTCACTTCACCCCAATTTGCCCTCTGGGAACTGCTGTGAAAACTTCTTTTGTACAGTAAATCACAACAGCATTTGGCCTCCATTTGGGGTGAATGCATGGTTTATATATTAAAGCCATTTCTGTTTTCTGCCTTTAAAAATACCATGTGGCATCAATTTGTTTGTAAGCACAAATCAAATGGCAGTTTGGGATCCTCCAGATGATCCAGAATATGCTGTATTAAGTCTTTAGAGGTTATCAGAGCAACACAAAGATAGCGTTGCAAAAATTAAGAAACCACTTGGATCCCCAAGAATATATCCGTACACCCACAGAGATCTTGACTCTAGTTTGAGAAAATCTGCTCTGAGAGTTTTTAAATTGCTGAGGCATTAACAGTGCAGGTCAAGAATTAATATCCTATTTAGAAATATGCCCATTTTTTTCACCTATGCATGTCTGCAGAACTGAAATCTGTTTGTTCCGCCCAGCCAGCGAAGTTTGCATTGGTGGACGTTGGCCACAGGTGAGATTAGGGTACAGGACAAGAAGCAGTGGCAATTTCATGACTTCATCTCTTCAGATGTGGCATGTGTGGGCAAGCTTGCTATTTCTCAGAGGGACCCCTCACTGCCCTGCCTCCAGCCTCCCACGGAGCATCCCAGGCTCTGCACTCTGGCTTTCCAAATTTATCCACTCAGCCATACTTGCGGCTCTTGTGGTTGGTCTGTGGCCTGAAGCTGAACTTGCCCAGCAATTCTGCTTCCCAAAATAAGCTGAGGAAGTTTTTGACCTTGTTTGGTTTATTCTGAAGGGACCGCCATATATTTAATGAGGTTGTGAACATATACTAAGATTTGTATATGGCTCATCAAATAAAATACATCTTCAAACCTGTTTTCTCTTCAGTACGTGGTTTGAGTGTGCTGTTTTCCATGCACATGTGTTTGTCATATGACTTTATTTGGGGACAAACATCACTTATTACATTTGGGATACAGTTTTTGAGTAGCAGAATAGTCTGCTTCACCCCTGCCTGTTCAAGAGCATATAAATGTTAAGGTGGAGAGTTCTTTTCCCTTATTCTTAGCAGGTCTCTCTGGCTGCTAAGGCATCTCGCTTCATTCAAATGTGCCCTTCTGTAGTCTAAAGACCCTTTTCACTCAGAAAGTCACATAACCAATGTCTTCCTATTTGCGGAGACGAATAAAGGACCTCTTATCAATTACATGTATTTATGAGAGCAATGCGTTCCGCTGTTTGTGCCCTAGTGAGGGTCCAGGATACCTACATCTTCCTCCACCGCTCAATCCCTCCACGACATTAGGCAAATCAATGAGCTGTTAGGTCACTGCCTTCTTTTATTTTTCTACTAAATATCTGTCTCTAGCACAACAAAAGGGGATATTGTGACTAATACTGATAATGGCTATAAGATACATCTGTTTTCTCTAAGTATCATACTATTGAGAGCAACGGCGGTGGGCTCTTACGTACCTTGGTGAGTGGTTAAATGATTCATCCCATATCTTCCAGTTTACTGTATAATGTAATAAACCACATTCTATGAATAAGCCAAATAGTCTTTCATTTGATGCTTCAGATCCAATATGATAAAGCAGAATATTCCATAGAGTCTATTTCCTGTAATTGCAGGAGATAAAAATTGTTTTTTCCATTTTTTTTCCCCTCAGTGTTTGCTACAGCTGCTGATTGTGAGAGAAGACTGGAAATAGAATTTGTCATGAAATTTAAAACTTCACAAACTTCATGGTGCTGCATCTGAAAAAATGTAGAGCTGGTAACCTCTGTGAAATTCTGATGTGGATTCTTTCCTTCGAACTTTACGAGAAAAGTGGGAATGTCTGAAATGGAGATTGCACAATCTTATCTTGAAGCAGAAGACTCAACTAGAACATATCTGGAAGCTCCTGATATTTCTCAAAAAAATTTAATGTGTTTAAAAAGTTAACTTGGTTTCTTTTGCTTCCCCTTGGTCTAGGTCAAGGATTGGGTCAGGGCAGACAGTGCATTTAATGGGATAGGGGCTAAGGGCCGGGATGGCACAGCTAGTGTGATTGGCAGGGTCGGGAGATTGGTAATTTACATGGGATTGACCAAATAAGTAAGAGTATCGAAGATAGTGAGAGCCTGAAACTTTTTGTCCAGTTTTATGCTTCAAACTAAGGAGTTAAAACACACACACACACCGAACAATCTAATGTGATTTAGAATAGTAAGTTTATCAGAAGAATAGCTTACTTTGCATTTATCTCATGTAGAACATCATACATATATAATACTATACATTACCTTTAAGTTTTGTGTGTGTGCATATATTATAGATATATTCTTATGGCTCCAGTTTCTCTGAGATTCAGATACATTTCAGAGCAAAAGAAATCTGTTCAGTAAAAAGTAAAAAGGAAGAATTTGAATGAGTAATAGTTCAAGTCTTACTAGCTATAATGTATTAGGCTAAATGAACCAATACATAATGATGGAATTGTGTACCAAATTCGGATTAAGTGAGAAGAGAAACGTACTTAAAGGGGGAGAACTAAGCTTGCTATGATTTTTAAAATGTCACTCAGTGAAAACCTCCTCTAATAAAGATGAGTGCATTAGTTAAGGCGCCTGAGGGGAAGTCTGATTTGTTTCCTGGCTATTAATAAATGCTTTATGTGACTATGTACTCCTCCATGAAATAAAAAGAGAGACTTCCCACAGCATCCCCAACAATGATGCTAATATTATTTTTTTCTTTTCTTTTTTTTTCCTGATGGGCTTAATGCATGCCCTATATTCCTCTTGTAAATGATCAGAAACAGAATTTGACAACTTTTTAGAAAATGTACTTTAGTTCTCATTTCCCAAACAAATTAATGTCATTTATTCAGAAATTATAATTTACAGTTAAAATGAGAAGCTAAGTTGATTTTTCTTCTTAAACCCAGGGAACAAGTAAGTTAAGCAGCACTTAACGTGTCCCCTGAAATGGCTTGTGACACATTATGCTCTTCATTTGGCTGCAAAAACACAAGGTCCTTGAGCTGAAGTGACACCTTCCTCAAGCAGATGTACCCTGTACTAGCTACCTTGAAACAAGGTATTTCCCCATTGGCTGGAAGGCCCTATTTTGAAAAGGGGAATTCTGGATGAAAGATGTTCTGTATTTTTAAAATACGTAGAATGATTCATAAAATCAGTACAACTTTTCTTTTCTGCTGGATGTAAGAGCTGAGCTGGAGCACTGCATGAAAGCTGTACTCATTACTCAGCAAAGAGGGGGCCGTTCTGCAAAACAGATAAAGCCCTCATATATATTGTGAAGGTGAAAGAGTCTTTAAGGTACGGTGTTTCAGGGAGCTGTTTGTCTCTGATAGAAAATTAATGAAACGGTGAAAGCAGGGTTAGCATGAGGTATTCACTCCAAAAAATTCACACTAATGTGGCTTTGTGTGCAATAATAGCTCTCGAGGCAAAACAAAAATCTTTAGAAAACTCACTCTTCCCCTTCAAACCTCATCTTCAGTTACAATGCGGTTAGTACAAAATAAAGGACTGTGATCTTCTTATCAGACTTGTGTTGCTGACGAGACCCTAGCCTGAGAGCCCAACAAGTCCTAACAGTCAGTGGGGTCAGTGGGAGGAAAAGGTGACAAGAGTGGCGTAAAGCTAATTGGCAACAAACTCTACCAAAATCACGCAGGGAAAGCGTATTTTTAATCCGACGACCAGATGGATTCTTTAGTTTGCATGTTAGACTGATTTATTTTTACTTCTATATTTCAAATAAAGTATCGGGACGTTATTACAAGAGAACATCTTTATTTCCCTTGTTACATACTTAACCTTTTTTTAAAAACTTTTACTAGCAAGTTTTTGGATTCAACTATATTTACTAGAAATTTCTTCTTCAAGGCATAATCTCTATAGTAGTTCTATGTAAACACATCCATGAAGATTGCAATTAATGGCAATGTTTTGCAATACAAATAAAAATATAAAGAACATTTTATTATGAGACGCTGTATTATTAACACATAGAGATTCAATGATCTTTCCCCTAAATGTACTCTCAAACACTACTATTTTGAGTATACAGTATTTACTACTGAGACATAGATTTACTATTGTTTCGATGTGTTTAAGACTCTTACTTTGCAAATATTTTGAAATGTGGCCCAAGAGGCTTTTGTAGAGTAGGAGATTTCACTCAGTTTCTTCATAAATCTATTCTTCTGGAGCCCTCAAGGGATTTAGACTTTACTATCATTTTTCATCACTTAAATCCCTAGTGAGAACAAGCATTGGCCTGAATATTGTAGAAAATTCCATTCTAGATAGATGATCACTTACCAAGGAATTTCTGGAGAAACTCTCATAGGATTTCTGTCGGGTTAGATTTCCTTACACAAAACTTGGTCCTCAAGCTAAGAACTTAAAAGAGAGCTTAACACTTCTGGACGGGGGAATGGGAAAGGAGAGTAGAAGAGTAGCTGGGATTTTCTTCATGGATAAGCATTTCTGCTGCCTCAGCTACGCAGGGCCAGGGAGCCACACAGTCAGAGAGGTTGTGAACAATAGCAGAGGTCCTATGTTTAGGGGAATCCAACACTGCTGGTCTGAGAAGCAGGTGGCTCCATCAGTTAGTGCCGAGAATATGTAAGCCAGGTTGATGTGTATAGATAGAGTTCCTATACACTCACCAAGCCCTAGATGGTGTGCTGTGAAAAGATAAATAACTGGAGAATCAGTCACTTCCCTTGATGAACCAACATGCAATTAATATCTCAAGGCATTAAAAATTAAGTTAGCAACTGGACGAATGGACACAGGGAATCCGAGGTGGAAAGGGGGAGAGGGCTGACACACTGTAGGGATGGCAACCAATGTCACAAAACAATGTGTGTATACATTTTTTAATGAGAAACTAATTTGCGCTGTAAACTTTCACTTGAAGCACAGTAAAATTAAAAAAAGAATAATAAAAGTTAGCAGATAATAATTATAGCCAGCTTGGAAAAACTCTGTTAAAGAAAGGTAGTGAGTAGGGGAGTTGGTTGCATGATCAGGTAGATATGAGGAAAGTTGCAAAGCTACTATTGAAGACTTATATTGAACGTTACCATGTTAATGAAATGGAGAACACCGCTTACACTTGGCCTGCATTTGCAAAATTTATTTTCTCTCATAACTTTTTTTTTTTTAATAAAAAGAACAACCAAGTATTTGGGGAACTCTAATATAAATAATAAAAAAAAGTACCATATACTAAGTACTGAGCCCATAAATACTGAGGGAATGCAGAGTAAAAGAATTATAACAATAAACTAAATTTCAATTTGCTGATTATTTACTGCGTGTTAGGCATAGTAGATATTTTATATGCAATAACAACAAACATTTATTGAGCACTTACTGTATGTCAATAACTGTTATAAGCACTTCATTCATTATCTGGCTTAATACTCACTGTATGTTTATGAAGTTCATGCTATTATTATCCCCTTGTAATGCATGAGAAAAGCAAGGCTCAAGGAAGTACAGTGAAATGCCCTTACAGTAAGTAAAAATGTAGACAGCCTGATTGTAATTGTCTTAGTTATCTCGCGCTGCTGTCACAGAAGTACCACAAGTGGATGGCTTTCACAAAGAGAAATTTATTTCTTCACAGTAAAGTAGGCTAAAAGTCCAAATTCAGGGCGTCAGCTCCAGGGAAAGGCTTTCTCCCTCTGTCAGCCTTCTCATCAATCTTCCCCCGGACTAGGAGCTTCTCCACGCAGGGACCCCGGGTCTACAGGATGCGCTCTGCTCCTGGCACTGCTTTCTTGGTGGTATGAGGTCCCCCTGTCTCTCTGCTCGCTTTTCTCTTTTACATCCCAAGAGATTGCCTCAGGACACAATCCAGTCTTGTTGTTCAGGTCCTGCCTTACTAATACAACTGCCACCCATCCTCCCTCATTAACATCATAGAGACAGAATTTATAGCATATAAGAAAATGACACAATACCAGGAATCATGGCCCAGCCAAATTGACACACACGTTTTTGGGGGGACATAATTCAGTCCATGACAATAGCATATTTGCAACTAACTATAGCACGAGGTGTTCAATCCAGCACTAACACTATGAACAAAAGAAAAGGCAAGTTCTTCATTTAACCGATGAAGGGTTATCACAAGAGAAGGTATTGTTGAGTGGTCACAGAGCTAATAACTAATGGCACATGACCTGCTGGAAGATGGAGAAGTGATAACAAAAATCTCTCCATTTCCTCTGGACACAAGTTCCCAGGGGAATTTTTACTCTCAACTTGGTAAGGTTACTATTACTATTCAATCTGTGAAGCAAACCACGTTTTTCCTTAAAAAAAAAAAAAACAAAAAAAAAACCCAGAGTTCATTGTTGTTGTCTGAAAGAAATGGACTATAGTCAAAACAAGTATTGCCTGAACATGTCAAAATGATCGCATGCTTTTTTGAAATGTTGATTCCTAACCTGAAGATTGTAAGGATTCAGTCCATTGGATGAGATGGTGTTTTTAGAAATGATCTGCCGTATCTGTTCATTCATATCCAATTCAAGAAATAGGAAATTATTCCAGATTCCTTTTTCTCATTATAGTCTTGATGTGAAATTCATTTCGTGGTTGCTGAGCATCCTGGAAATACACTGGATGGTTGCAAGTACATATTCCTCTCTGGTGATTTTATTGTAACTGCCCAAATAACAAATGAAAGAAAATTTTAGATTGCATGTTTTATTTTACTTGTCTTAATGTTGAGTTTACTTAGTGTTTTCAGCAGGAATTATGGTTTAGAATATAAAAATAGTATTTAAAATTCTATACAATTTGGATAATTTAGAAATATAAATACAAGTTTTAAAAATATAGAAATATACTTTGTATAATACTCAGAATAAATAAAATATGTTTCTTATAATACTTTTCTGTCTATTTAACCTTCCTTCATCCTCCTATTGATTACTCTAACATTCTTTGGGTTAGCTAGAAATAAATTAACTGCACTTGAACTATAATTATTTTTTGGCCAAGACCTAGTAGAAAATAATATTTGAACAGGAAACAGAATGGTGGCTTCCAGATTCCCATTTTAAGGCCTTCTAGGCTAGGAGGCAACTACAATTAATTATTAGAATAACATTAATAAATCAAAGCCATACCAGAGGCAAAGTTAAATTCTTTTTTAACTTAGGCAGAATTTATTTCAAAATTTGCAAAGGATTTTAAAACTTACTTTTTCTGGAAAAGATTTTTATAGGATGGCAACAATTTTAGTCTACAGTTCTTCATATTCAAGTTGTGATTCATCTTCAGAGAGAATTTTAAAAATTTTCTAATTTTCTGTGTTAGGAAACCAAAATGGAGGAACATGTTTGGCATTACTCAAGCTGAAAGAACTGAGAAAAAATTCAAGCCTTGAGTTGCAGTTTTGAAGGATTCTGTGAGCAAAATATTGAGCGACACAGGAAGCCTCAAAAGAAGATGGAAGGAATACAGAGTCACTGCACCATGATGTTCAGCCATTTCAGGAAGCAGCATTTGATCAAGAACAGATGGTACTGAAGGAAGAAGTCCGAGCTGCACTGCAGGCATTGGTGAAAAACAAGGCTCCAGGAAATGACAGAATACCAACTGAGATGTTTCAACAAATGAATGCAGCATTAGAGGTGCTCACCTGTTTGTGCCAAGAAATTTGGAAGACAGCTACCTGGACAACCAACTGGAAGAAATCTATATTTGTGCCCATTCCAAAGCAAGGTGATTCAACAGAATGTGAAAATTATTGAACAATATCACAAACATCACAAATTTGTCTTGGAAGAAGTACAGCCAGAATGCTTCTTAGACGCAAGGATGGCAATACTTCGTCTCACATACTTTGGACATGTTATCAGGAAGGACCAGTCTCTAGAGAAGGACACCATGCTTTGTAAGGTGTAGGGTCAATGAAAAAGAGGAAGACCCTCGACGAGATGGACTGACACAATGGCTGCAACAAAGGACTCAAACATAGCAACCATTGTGAGGATGGTGCAGGACTGGGCAGGGTTTCATTCTGTTGTACATAGAACTGCCATGAGTCAGAACGGACTCCATGGCACCTAACATAACATAATAATGCCTAAGGACATAATTTCAATGTTTATTGAAATAAACTTATCTCCCAAATAATTTATTTTAGGCCTGTTTAACATTATCCTGGGTCTAGAGAACAGAGATAAGACAAATTAGTTACTTTAGGAATACTTTATGCAAGGTTTCAAACAATTAAAATAAAGTACATGCTCTTTGATAAATACATGTATTTTCCAACTCACGGCAAGCTAATTGCTCTTTGTACAGAAAACATAATTAAATATTAGCAGTTATTTGATAATATTTTGCTTATATTCCTCAGAAAAGAAGATGCAGGCTGGCTGAGAACATGAAGTTGAAAGACAAGGTGTATCCAGGTCCTTCTGAGGAGAATGTCTAGTGGCTGCAAAGCTCTTACCTTCTGCTTAGCTCATTCAATGGAAACAGTGAAGGATTACCTCTCAGATTTACAGATGACCTCAAACTGAGAGGTGGGGATTGAGGGGCCAATAATATGTTGGAAAACAGAATTTAAAGATACTCAGTACAAATATTTTCTGGGTTAAATGTAAAGTCCTGACTGTAGGCGTGAAGGTATACATTGAGAAGTTGTAGCACATTTATATGTAAGAACATCATGTAGAGAAGAATTAGGGGTGTTTAGTTGACAGAAGGGACATTGCTGATTCAGTAGCAGAATTCTTGCCTTCCATGTGGGAAAGCCGGGTTCCATTCCTGACCAGTGACCCTAATGCGCAGCCATTCCCCGTCTGTCACTGGAGACTTGTGTGTTGCTATGATGTTGAACAGATTTCAGTGGAGCTTCCAGACTAACATGGGCTAGGAAGAAACATCTGGCAATCTACTTCCAACAACTAGCTAATGAAAACCCTATGGAAGTCAAAGTTCCTGTCTCAACCCGTCAGGGAGATGGCGCAGGACTGAGCAGCGTTTCCTTCCATTGTTCATGGGACTGCCGTGAGTCGGGGGCTGACTCCACAATACCTAACAACAAGTTGACAGAAAATTCAATAAATCAACTATAAAATGAGAGGTTCAATTATTTGCTTTGTTTGTTTATTTGTTTGTTTTGTTAATGTAGTATTAATAGGTGCATGGTTCCCAGATAAAGGGAGACGTATGCTGGGAAAACCACATTCAGTGTGTTATTCATTAAATTGTGCCCCCACCAAAATATATGTTTAGTCCTAAGCCCCGTACCTGTGAATGTGACCTTATCTGGCAATAGGGTCTTTGCAGATGTCATTAGTTAACAGGAGGTTGTACTGGAGTAAGTGGGTCCTAATGCAATATGGCTGGTGTCTTTATAAGAGTAGAAGAGACGCAGAGACAGATGTAGAGGGAGGAAGTCCGTGAGAAGATGGAGACAGACTGGAGTTTTGCTGCCACAATCCAAGGAAAGCCTGGGTCTACCAGAAGCTGGAACAGATAAAGAATGATCTTACCCTAGAGCCTCTGGAGAGATCACGGCTCTGCCAACACCCTGAATTCTGACTTCCAGCCTGTAGAACTGTTGTTTTAAGCCACCCTGTTTGTGGTACTTTGTTATAGCAGCAAAAACAAAACAACTAATACAAGTGTACTGTATTTAGCTCTGGTCAGCACATGTTTAGAGCAAGAAGTATAAACTGTAGTAGGTTAAGGAGAGGCCACCAGCGTTGGTGGGATTCTGCAATCAGTATTCTGTTGGTAAAAGAGGTGAGACTATCTTGTCTACAAAAACGAAGGCTGAGAATGTAATAACTATCTTCAAACGGATGAAGAATTCTTTCTAGAGAAGAGATTAGACATATTCCCTGTAGTGATCTAAGGAAACAATAGTTGTAGGAAGGTATGTTTTGCCATCACACAGGACAGGTTTTTTTCCTCCTAATCACTATTATTCTACACTGAAATAGTTTGTCTTACAAGGGTGCAAGTTCTACATTACTAAAAATGTTCGGTGTGGCCTTTATAATATAGTTTCTTAAAAAAAAAAAAAAGAATCCATTCTAAGAAGATGCGGTTTGAAAAGAGAGAGCCCCATGATGTGACCAAAACAGGAGTGAACAGTGGTATTCTATGAGTAACATTATTTAAGAACAGAGAAATAGCTCCACCATTGATTCTTGGGCAGGTGCCAGCATAATGGTGGCCATCCCTGCTTTGGCTACATACTACAAGGTATGATTAGTACAGAGATGCTCATCTCAGATGCTGCACTAACTAAATGAAGGCCACATAACTTACTCTCTGGGTAGAACTGTTTATTCTAAGCATATGACGTGGAAGTTCTCTCAAGCATCATTACTGGCTGTGTTTTTGTTTTTTGTTCTACTTTATAAGGTCTGCGCTTTTACTCACTTTCAGTGATAAAGCAATTTTCTCAGGTTCTCAAGAAAGTAATACCTTATAATTACAGCTCTGCAAAGGTCACCATTGTCACTGGATTATCTTACTGTTTGATTATTCCATCTCCCCCCACTTCACATTAGTCTGATGACTATATTCTGATTCTTTCAAGCACTATGTAAATCTAAGTCTGAAATGCAATTTCTAGTCTTACTGGATACCAGGTACATTAGGTTGAATAACCCTAGGAGTTTTGTTAAAATCGTGTCACGCCTAATGATGACCTACTCAGCTCCTGTGAACGTCATTCAATTACTCCTTTCAGCATTGATTTGTCGCTTGCTTTTCTTCATGGCATTTAAACAGCTCTCACATCTCTCTTTTTACTGGGTGTAATGCTATGCAACGGCAGAGATGCTTCGCTTCCCAGATTCATAATGCTACACATTGCTTCAAATCCTTTTGGAAACAAATTGGAGTAGCAATACATAGATATTGCCACACTTATTTTTAATTGAAATCACTGCCTTCATAGAAATGGTATATTGTAATACTTTTCATTGAAATATATTTTAAATACCATTACAAAAAAAAAAAAATCACCAATGCCTTGCAACAAGAACACTAATTTTCTCCAAACAACTTTTTCATAGAATTAGAATCCTTAATGGAAAAACTATAAATATATACAGTTTCAAGATCTAACCTCAAAAATGGAAATAATGCATCAGTTTAAAAAATAAATCCTATTCATATACATTGTTTCTGAGAGTTGTTTTGGAATAAATTTTTTTTTTTGCAGCTAATATTAAATTCATGTATTTGCAACAACGAGAATATTTTTTAAGTTAAAGGTTATACTCTTCTAAAATTTTTTTTTCCTTTACTCAGATGAAGGCAAACTTAGTTTTCTTTTGAGCACTCTCTTTTCTTCTCCTTTTCTTTAGCACATCCACAATTTATATGAGAACGCTTCTTAATATTTTCTGCTCAGTATTTAAAAACTTTCAGAAATGGAATTTAAAAAATTACACTGGCCCATTTAACTTCACCTTCATCAATAGTAAGAAATTATACAAAGAGCTGTTACTCTGAAAAAATCTGAAACGTTTAACTTGCTGAATTTGGTTTCATAAATATAATAATTCTTTTAAAAAATTTTAAGAACATTTATTCCATCTCCTTTGTAACATATTTTTCTCTCCCTTTTAAACTAGGCTTCATACAGTCTCATTTTTAATGTCTCAGCTGAAGAAGCTTTCAGAAACCCTTGAAAGACATCCTGATTTGAATTGCTCTTGCTCAGAAAATTATTTCTGATGTATCACTGAAATTCTCATTTATTCAATTGTAGCTCTTCAGACTATCTTAGATAACTAATTTCTCTTATAACTTCCTCCTTAAATCACTGTAGGTAATCTCAATATTCCATCATTGTTAAGCACATACAGTGCTATTTAAATTTCCAGAAAATCTGAAGATGACTAAAATTATCATTAACTTAGCATTTTTGATAAATGGTGTAGATATTTGTATTTAAGTATTGTATCTTAATCCCATAAACATAAAAATAAGGACATCTTACAGGATATTTAGATTTTTATAAGTTTCCCTAATAGTTTGATATTTCTATTTAGTATCTAAAGTATATCTAAAATTATTATTCTCAGAATGGAGCTGTTTTCCTTCCCCAAGCTTGATTCTAACATGGAAAGCTTAACCTTTCCTTTCCCCACCCCTTCACACATTTAATCTGTATAAGCCTGGTGTTCAGAACCCCACAATGTAATCTGAATCCATTCATATCTTTTTATCTCTGCTGACACTACTCTTGCGCAGGACACCATTATTTCTTGCCTGAGTTTTTACAATCGCCTCCTAATTGGTCTCTCTGCTTCCATTCTTGCACACTTGAAGATTTATTTTTCACAAAGCACCCAGAGTGATCTATTTAACACGAGTCAGATCATGTCACTATCCACCTTAAATTTTCCTAAGGCTTTCCTATTGCTCTTAGAATCAAATCCAGACATGTTAGTTACCAGCTCTTGTCTATTTTCCAACCTCATCTGATATCACACGCCTTCTCCCTAGCCATCCCCAGCACCCCCAGCAGCATTGCACAGTACTATGCTCCAGCTATAGTGGCTTCCTCTCCTCTCTGAGAAAACCAAACTCTTTCTACATGAGGATCTTCTTGCTTTCAGTTTCCTATGTCTAGCATTCTCTTCCCCACTTCTTCACATTGCTGAATTTTTTTTTCCCACTTCTTTGAGTGTCAGTTTAATTGATACTTATTTACTGAGTTCTTCTCTATCCACCATGACAAGAGTTGGCCTCCCTGTCTTATTCCGAATCATACTCTCCTCTCAGAATCTGTAATTATCTTGTACAATTTAATTCATCTTCCTTTTTATTTCCTAGTCCAGCAGAATAAAGTCCCAGCTCTGTAACCAACCATCTTTCCAAGGAACCCTGGTTCCTTTTAGTGGGAAATGGTATTTAGAAACCAATATCTGGGTGTCTGGTGTGCACATTGCTATTGGGATGTTATTATTTCCAGTCCCTGTCAGTGGATAGAGCAGAAAACACAGACACAGACACGCACACTCATACACCCACATGCACACACACATACTCAAACATATTTATAATTTATATATCTATTTTTATTTTAAAAAATGGCCACTTTTCTTCAAAAATGCATGGTCATATATGACAAAGAAAGACTGAGGAAACATTCCAGGTTGAAAAAGAGTTTAAAAAGAATAAGACCTGTGTCTAAAGGTGATGTGTCATCCTGGATTGGATCCTGGTCTGGTAAAACTTATAGCTGTAAAGTGAATTATTGGCAAAATTAACACACTTTGAATATGGACTGTGGGTTAGATAATAATACTGTAATTATTAAATGTCTTGATTTGATAATTATGCTGTGGTTATGCATTAGAATGTCCCTGCTCTTGGGAAGCACACAGGCAGTCCCTGGATTACTAACGAGTTCCATTCCTAAATCTGTCTTTAAGTTGAATTTGTAAGTACGTCGGAAGAGTTAAGTATGGTTCGATCTAACGTCAGTCAGATGCTTGTCTTAGTATATAGTGTACATTTCTTCACATAAAAACATTAAAGAAACACTTCCAGATAACTAAAGCATCTTTAACATAATAATACAGTAATAATAATGACGCTTTGGTGCACATCTCAAAGTACTGCCTGTTTTTTATTACAAACCATTGTATGTACCTCGAATTTTTAATATAATGGGCTTTACGGGAGTTGGTTCATAACTACGGGTTGTGTGTTTGTAACATGGGAACTGCCTGAAATATTAGGAATAAAAGGACATCATGTTTGCAACTCACTTTCAAACAGTTAAAAAAAGAAACACATACATCTGTATCTATCTATCTACCTATCTTTCTGTCTATCATCTATCAAGAAAGAGAATAAATTATAAGGAAATGGGACAAATTGAGCAAGTTGTAAATAATTGATGGATTTGGGTCAACGGTATACGAGAGGGCTGCGTTTTTGCAACTTTTTCATACATTTGAAATTATATATAAAAATTAAAAAAATTAAAAATCTGTAATGTGGTGTCTAGTGATGGTGCTTGAATAATTGAGTATTGAAACAGAATCTTTTTCCTTCACCAAGTAAATAGTAAATTAAATATCTTGAAATAAATAGTAGCATATGTAATGTGCAAAAATAGAATTTTTCACAAAGGACAAATAAACACAAGTTTATTAATGTCACTTTTTATTAAATAAATGGATTTTATAATTGATTTACTCAACTATTATTAGTCCATAAGGTACAAAACCAAATAGAAGAATATTATTGTTTAGTTTTTTTCCTTTACAAAAAGAAAAGCTTCTGAAGAGTCTAAACTTGCCTAAAGCAATTTCAAGATGACCTACTCATCCCAAGTGATTTCTCAAATTCTTTAGCTGTTATCTTTCTTGTTAAAACCCTTTTTCTAACTTTTCCCCAATTATTCCAGCCATATAATTGCTAAGCTAAGATTCCTATAGACTATCTGTATCACAGGATCAGGATAGGGAATGATAAACCTCTTAACAAAAACTCAATTCTGATTCTTTTCCCAGATTAAGGTATTTTAGCTGTGAAGCATTTTATCTGCTGATTGTATCATTTGGAGCACTTTGTTGAACCCTTGAGCTGACCTTATACCTGTGTGTTTTCTATCTTGTTGGTTTTGTTGGTCCAGGTTATACAAAATTAGACTGAAAAACATAAAGTAATGTGACCCCACATGCCTAAATGTGTTTAGTCTTAAACAATACAACTGATGATTTATAAATTTCTGAACTAGAATCTTTATATCTATCTTTGTGTCCCAGAAATTACAGAACTAGCTCTGCTACATAGGTGGCAGTGATGAGAAATAAGAATTTGGTCTTAGCTAATGCGGAGTATGAGATGCAAGAAGGATCAAAACTAAAGAAAGCCAGAGTTGCTCCAGCTAGGGAAGACTCAACAGTGAAGCTCACACTGAGGTCTTACTCTCAAGAGAAGGTTCCTGGTTGCACTACTCCAAGGTGAGTGACTGATTGTAAGACAGCACCTAACTTGTCTGAACAAGTTCAAGTATTCAGGTTTTGAGTCCTGGGAATACTAGCTGATGAGATCAAAGAATTACTGGTAATGGCATTGAGCAATTGGGCATGATACATGCAACTGTGTTTACCATTCGTAATACCTTCTTTGTCTTGCCTTCTACTTCACTGGTCACTTCTCAGCCTTGGTCACTGGATCCTCCTCGTCTTGCTGACCTTGTGGGAGTGTTGCAGGGCTCAGTCTTTCATTCTCTCTGTTTCTCTGCCTCTTTTCATTCCCTAGTTAACTGCATCCACTCCTGTGGCCTTAAATATCATCTATTCTCTGGAGACTTCCCCCTCTCCCTTTTTTTTTTTTTTGTTTAATTTCTTTTTTGTAGATCAAACCTTTTCCTTGGATTCTAGATTCCTATGCAAAAAAAAAAAAAAAAAAACAAAAACACAACAGTTGACTGACTTCGATTCATGATGACCCCATGTGTGTCAGAGTAGAACTGTGCTCCACAGCGTTTTGAATGGCTGATTTTTAAGACGTAGATTGCCAGACTTTTCTTCCATCCATTCAAATACCTACTCAGAATCTCCAGGTGGACATATAATAGGAATCTAAAACTTAATATGTTCAAAACAAATCTCACAACTACCTCTAGAACCTGTGATTCCTCCCATAGTTTCTCAGATTAATAAGGAACAACTCCTTTCTTTCTGTTCTTGGGACAAAAATAATTTTTAACTATTCCCTTTCACTCACACTCCACATGCAATATCATTTGAAAATTATGAGGCTCTACTTTCAAAATATTGCAAACACAGAGCACTTCCACCATCTTCATCACTCTCACTCTAGTTTAAATTACATGAGGTCTCACCTGGATTATGATAATAACTACTCACTGGTCTCCCTTATTCCACCCTTGAAAGGTGATCGTTTAAAACTGTAAGTCAGATTGTGTCCCTCCTCAGCTCAATCCCCTCTGATGTTTAATCCACACTTCTTCTCATGGCTTCAAAGCTCCTCATGACCTGGTCCCTCCCCTCTCTGACCTGTCTACTGTCTACTGCCACAACCACAACTGTCTGTCATTCATGCCACCCTAGTCTCACGGACCGCCTTATTTTTCCTTCAATAAGCCAAACATTCTCCCACTTTAGCACCTTTCTACATGCTGAATCTAGGCCTGGGATGCAATGTCCTCAGATACACTCAAGTCTCTGTACAAATGATAGTTTGTCAGAGAGCTTTTCCCAACCATGCTATCTAAAGGCACATCATTCATGTCACCCTCTGTCCAGCTTCCCTTTTTTATTTTTCTTCTTAGTATATATCATAACTTTAATATTTTTTATTAAATTTCCAGGGGAGCGCAAACCTTTGCTTGCTGCTCTGCTTTCTGCTGAGGACAGAGTCAGGCCTATGTAGATGCTCAGTAAGTATTTGTTGAATGAATTAATTGAATTTTTCAATGTGAAGGAAGAAAATATAATGAACTAGAAACCTTTTAATATTCTAGATAATACTCTAGAATTGATAATTCAAGCGAAGATTTGTGATTTTTAAGAAGGGAAGTGAATTACTTATTTGTGTGAACTTCTTTAAGCTCATCACTAAAGTGAGGATAGTTATATCTTTCCAGATTACTACAAAAGCTTGACAAAACCCTGGTAGTGTAGTGGTTAAGTACTATGGCTGCTAACCAAAAGGGTGGCAGTTGGAATCTGCCAGGTGCTCTTTGGAAACTCTATGGGGTAGTTCTACCCTATTCTTTAGGGTCACTATGAGTCGGAATTGACTCAACGACAATGGGTTTGGATTTTTTTGGTTTACAAAGGATTGATGTGAGCATCACATTACTGTTTTAAGCAAATAACACATGCCTTCTATGTTTGTTTGCCAACTGTGTCTTCCCCCGTGAGGTATTTTTATAAGGGTGCTATGCTAATTTTTTACAGCAACATGTTAAAAAAAAAATTGACATAACCGTGTTTATGAAAATACCTCCAGGGCGCGGTTAGCAAACAAACATTCAAGGCGTGCGTTATTTGCATAAAAGTACAGTATTTAATATCTAAGAGAACTTAGAGTCTACCCAATGTTACAACTATCCAGTCTTTATATGATCGTCTTGTGCATGAGAAGATCTTCTGGATGTTTTATTTTGCCTATATTTTTCTAGTCAGTAAAAACACTGGTTAATATCAACTTGGAAGAAGGTTTTTTATTAGAAAGCATCAGTATTGCCCTCTTCTATTCAGCATAATTATCAATACCTTGGATGAAAGTTTTGAAAGCATATTAAAATTCATAGATGCTAAAATCCTGGAAGAAACAGCTAATTCGCAAGATCACAAAACTCATGTAGAAAATGTTGATGAGCTAGAGTACAGGTCAAGGTAACATGCTGCACAAAAGGGAAGAGACTTCTACTTTTGACATTCATGCTAGTTATTTTATATATATTATTCTGTTTACTCTCACAACAAAATAAAAAACGAGGCATTATCATCCTCTAATAGAAATGCTGAAACTGAGCCTCAGAGAGGTCAAGTAACTTTCCTAAGGACACAGAGCTAATAAGATGTAGGCTGGATGCAAACGGAAAACTCTCTAACTTTGAAGTTCATACTCTTCCTGTTATACTTCTAAGATCCTCTTTTGGAGTGTGTCTTAGTTATCTGGTGCTGCTATAACAGAAAAACCACAAATGAGTGGCTTTAACAAACAGAATTTTGTTTTCTCACAGTTAGGAGGCTAAAAGTCCAAATTCAGGGCACCAGCCTTAGGGCAAGTTTCCCTCTCTCTGTCGTCTCTGAGGGAAGGTCCTTGTCTCTTCAACTTCTATCCCTTGTCTCCTTGGTAATCTTCATGTGGCATGGTACCTATCTTCGCCCACCTCTGCTTCTTCTATTGCTTGTTTAATCTCTCTTATATTTCAAAACAGATTGACTTAAAACACGCCCTACACTAATACTGCCTCATTAACATAACAAAGAAATCCCATTCCCAAGTGGGATTATAACCACAGGTATAGAGGTTAGGATTCACAACACATATTTTTGGAGGACACAATTCAATCCATAATAGAGTATAAAAAAAACAACAGTCAGACAATTTCAAAAGAGGTTAAGTAGCAACACAGACAAAAAGTGACATCACCCTTAAGCCATTTGATACGGCTATCAAGGAACGACTAAAGTAAATATTAGGTTGTGTTACTAAAATGATGTATCCAGAGAGATGGAGGTGATAACCCAGCTCTACACTGAGCTGGTCAGATCATTCCTGGAATTATGTTCATGTCTGTATGTCTTACTTTACGAGCTATAGATAAAGTGAAAATTAGTCCAAGGAGAGCAACCAGGATGTAAACAATCCTCACAAAATAACCTGCAGAAAGAGATAGTGGAATCGGGATGTGTAACCTGGGGTGGGAGAGGGGAAGAATCAGATGTTAGTGGCAGTTACACAGGCCAGTCATGGAGACGTGAAGTTTTAGTCATTCAACATGGTTCCAAAAAATAAAACAATGACTAACGGGAAGCAGCTAAGTTTCACAGGTGAGACGTGCTGCTTCAGAAATTGTTGAGTTTTTTGTTACTGGAGGAGTTCAAGGAAAGAAAAAACCAAACAAAACAAAAATTACAAAAACCTGATGATCACTGGTAGGGAAGTGTTAGAGGGATCCAAGGATCAAAGCAGAAATTCCGCTAGATAACCCTCAGGTCTTTTCTGACTCTTGGATTTCATGCTTTGTTGGAGAAGACTGAGAGTCTATATCCACCCTTTAGCAGGTTTAGTGCCAGCAATTAGGCAGCATTTTTATCTTATTTATAATGATAAACATATATTTAATTAAAATGTTGTCTGTATTGCAACTGAGGCCTTCCTGCTCCCTGAGAGAGCTCATGAACCCCAAATTCTATCCCCTGAGAAAATTCAAGACACTCTTTCATGCCATTGCTGAAGGGGAAGTTTGGTGGGGGGAGAGGTTTGCATTCTTTAGGTTTTCATGTTTGTGCTTCTGCTCGCCTAGATGTGAAACTAAGCTTTCTCTCTGTTCTCAAAGATAAAACAAAACAACCCCCCCAAAAAAACCAAAGCCAAAACAACAACAAAAAATCAAAGGAACAAACTCCCACAAACATTAGAGAATTTAGTAAAACTTAATAAAAGTTTAAACCCGTCACCATCAAGTTGATTTCACCTCATAATGACCTTATTGGACAGAGCAGAACTGCCCCATAGGGTTTCCAAGAAGCAGCTGGTGGATTTGAACTGCCCACCTTTTGGTTAGTGGCTGAGCTCTTACCCACTGCACCACCAGGGCTCCAAATGTTTAAAGGAGAGTGGAAAAGAGAGAAAGGTCCCTGAGAGGCGCAAGTGCTTTGTGATCCACTCCTAACCCACCCGGCAGCTCTGCAGAAGGAGAACTGCATCTGTAAAGATTACAACCAAGAAAACCCTATGGAAGAGTTATGTTCTGTAACACAAGGGGTCACCATGAGTCTGAAGCAACTCCAGGGCAACAGATTTTTTTGTTTGTTTGTTTGCAGAAGAGGCAGGGTTTATGTTGCAGTAAAGTTACTAAATTGGACACCAGGTATGCCCATTTATAAAATGTCCCTGGGCCACCCCACCACAGAGAAATACCATTGGCCCTTTAATCCACGTCGATCCCATATCCTCATAAAACTCAGTGACTCCTCTCTTTTCCTTCCTCCCCAATCCCATCTCTCTTCCTCATTTCCTGTCTCAGGATTGCCTCCAGAACTCCAGCTTCTTCTCACTCAAGAAGGTCAGCATTCCCCAGCTCTAACTCTCAAATCTGCTTCATATCCATCATCATATACCCAAACCTGCAAAGACGCTCAGTGGAGCGAAACAATAATTGGCTCCTCGTGGTAGAAATCACCATCTTTAAAAAGAAGCATTGGTACTAAAGAACAAGTATTATACTCGTTTGTGTTTTACTTCTCAAATTATCATACAATACAATGGATTTTTAAAAATCCTGAGCATCCTAGAAAAGTTTTGGCCAAACCCCATCCTTTCAGGATTGAATGGAAAAGGTGGCATAGCACAGAACTCTGGAGGCCAACAGACCTTGTATCAGTCCTGGCTTCTCCACTACTCCTCTAAAGCCACTCTTGAAAAATCACCAAAAATTTTCATCTTGCCAAATTGGATTGACTCCTGGCTTCTCTTTGTTCTGACCTCTTGTAGC
Source organism: Trichechus manatus latirostris (assembly GCF_000243295.1). Taxonomy (NCBI): domain Eukaryota; kingdom Metazoa; phylum Chordata; class Mammalia; order Sirenia; family Trichechidae; genus Trichechus; species Trichechus manatus. The sequence goes on from NW_004443954.1 coordinate 961,884, forward strand.
ACTGGACACAACTGTAACATGGTGTAATCCTTCAGTTCCTTGGCTCCAAGAGTGGATTCACCATGGAGATAATGAAACTTAGGCTTCAGGTCCCTCACTTGCATGAATGCATTCCGAGACCTGCAAATAATCATGCATTTGTAACTTAGGATTCTATTCTTCAAAAGGGCCCCCAAAATTGCATTAGCTTCAGGCCTCATGGAACATAGTTTTGCTCCTGCTACCATCTCTGTCCTGCTTTCATTGAAAGGCGGTGGTTAAGGGCGTATGTGCTGGAATCAGACTTTAGAGCTAAACGTCTTTTATAGATCTTTAAAATATATTTTTTTAAATTTTTTATTGTATTTTTGGTGAAGGTTTACAGAACAAATATTTTCTCATTAAACAGTTAGTAGACATATTCTTTTACAACATTAGTTAACAACCCCACGACATGTCAACACTCTCCCTTCTCGACCTTGGGTTCCCTATTACCAGCTTTCCTGTCCCCTTCTGCCTTCTATTCCTTGTCCCTGGGCTACTGTGCCCCTTTAGTCTCATTTTGTTTTATGGGCCTGTCTAATCTTTCTTTGGCTGAAGGGTGAACCTCGGGAGTTACTTCATTATTGAGCTAAAAGGGTGTCCGGGGGCCATACACTTGGGGTTTCTCCAGTCTCTGTCAGGCCAGTAAGTCTGGTCTTCTTTTTTTTTAATATTTTTTAATTGTTTCATATTTAAAAATAAAATTATGAATTTGTGGGTAGTAATATTTAATATCTTTTTATTTGAAATAAAAATAGACTTGTTTTGAAAAAAACTCAGATGACAGCTTTCTTAAAAAACATGAATGACCAAAATGGACTTAAGAATAGGTATAAAGTTTACTGAAGAGTAAATGGTGGAAAAATGACTACGATAGTCAAAGACCTATGTTCCTTTCCAGCACCACCTTCTCAGAAAGTAAACACACTCACACACACACACACACACACACACACTCTCTCTCTCTCTCTCTTTCTCCTTCTCTGACTTACTCACCAGGCCCAGATGGTCATATATGTGAATCTGATCAAATCTTTAAAGAAAAAGTCTTGTGATTTAAATTCATCCTGAATATAAAAAATGAGAGATCATCAAAATTCATTCTTTGCAAACAGCATAACTCTAATGTCAAAAGTAGAAAAAGTATAGTAAAAATGAAAGAACAAAAACAAAGCAAGGTAAACAAATCCAAGTACTCAGACATCAATCTGATTTATCAGGGCATATAACAGTTCTAAATTAAATATTAGCAGATCAGATACAGTGGTATATTGAAAATGTGATACTTTACAACCTAATACAAGTTATTCTAAGAATGTAACTATGGTTCTACACTAAGAAATCCATCAGTGTAATTTACTCATTAATTCAAAAAGAAAAAATATAATCATCTCAGAAGATCTTGAGGAATATTTTTAATAATATTCATTCCTCATTTGGGCAAGCTAGACGTGGAAGGAAAACTCCTTAACTCGATGAAAGTTATCTACCCGAAACCAAAAATAATGATCAAAATTAATGATAAAACATGCATAAATATTAAACTTTGTATTATTTAAGGATGTCTGCTCTCACTGCTATTATTCAGCATTTTTTCTCTGGGTCTTAACCAACACACTATAATAAAAAAAAGGACTAGATCTAAGTACTGAAGAGACAAACTTCTGATTATAGAACAATGATACAATAATACGAGAACTTAATAAGATGGCTGGTTAGAAGACAAGCACACAGATAAACACACACAGAACAATAATTTTCCTCTAACCCAGCAATAACCTATAATTTACAATAACCAATAACCAATCCAAATGTTATCAGGGAAAATAACCAAAAATATAAAATATATATGAAATAAATTATGTCATTACTTAAGGATAAAAAAGAAAGCCTCATTTCTTTAAATGTACATGCATACCAAGTTTCTGGAAGTAAGTTTGATAGTGTACAGATGTTAATTTTCCTGCATATCAATCTATAAATTCTAGCTAAGGAGTTGACTGAGCTTATCTAGAAGAAGAGACACGTCTTGAACTGTGTAACTGGTTGAATTAGGTGGAAGGAGCATGGGATATGGGATGGAGGAGGAAAAATAAGGAAGATAAACAAATTTATAATGAACATATTGGGCATGTGCAAAAGAAAAGATCTGGGGCAATAATCACCAAATTATTAAACACAGTCCCCTCTGAGTAATGGGATTGGTGGGGTAAAAGGTACTTCCACTCTTTGTAATAACTAAAATATTTATGACGTTTTGCTACTTTTATGGATTATGAATAATATTATACCAAGAAGAAACATAGGCTAAACAAAAGAAGAATTTCTATAAAAATACAATTTATGATTATGAGGATTATAACTAAGCCAAGGCAATTTCATAAGCTCCCTATGAAACTGTGCCCACTCAATCAATAGAGATACATAAATGAAAGCCTGGAAGTTTATTTAAAACAAGTTTTGAAAATTATTACTATTTGAAAAACAAAACTCCATTATGAAGAAAAAAAAAAGTAACATACGTTTCCAAAACATAGCGTAAGGTTAGGGTATATTTTCTGGAGGGTTTGAAGACTTTGGGCCCAGGATGAAGCTCAGGCAAAGATTTTTCCCTCCACAGGGGGTGGGGGGGAGGGGACAATTTTATATGCTTGGGGACATTGAGAAATGTATTGTGCCTCTGACATGAAGCTCATTAGTCTGGAGACTATTAGAAACACAACAAGCAGAATTGTGACAAGTTAGTTGCTATTTATTTAGAACAATTTATTTTAGTGCAGAATAAAAATCTGAAATCCAGGCAGAAGGATATAGGTTTGCCTACGAACTCCAGAGTTCTTTGTTTTAGGAACCAGGAGGGGCAAAGAGCCAAATAACCAGAGACATTTAGAAAAAAGTAGTTGCTTCAGCTGAAGGATAGGAAATTTATGGGCCCTAAACCAAGAACCTGTGTAGGGTTGCTGTGAGTTGGAATCCACTGGACGGCAACAGGTTTGCTTTTTTTCTTTTTTTTTTTAAACCAAGAACCTGGAGGTTTACACGGTGCACAGGGGCCTGAAACACAGATTTAGCCCAGGAGAAGGCGTTTTATTTCTTAAACTAAAGCAAGGTCATGCCATTCAGCCAGAACATAAGCAGATAAAAACAATAAACTAAAGAAAGAAAAGCCCCAATCCATGGTAGTTGAGCAGATGAGCTATTCTCACCAAAAAAGAAAAGAAAATTGAAATGTGTGACTCACCACGAGTTAACTCCAGTGAACTAATTATTACATCATTAAAATTAAATTAGAAACTTCTATCATTTCAAAAGGGACCAAATAAAAGGATAACACAGTGGTATTGACAAAATGCTATTGAATTCATGCCTTTCCAAAGCCCTCGTTTTACTGCCTAAATTGAGAACACAGCAAAATTACTGGGTCTGGTCTCTGCCTCCCTCTTTGACCACATTTCCCAGCACAATTATCCCTTTCCCTCCTGGCTCTGCCCCGGCCATTCATGACTTCTTGCTCTTAGTGAACAAGCCTATCAAATGTTGCCTCTTTAAAACAATAACAACAGCATTTAAATGCAGATTGCATGATATTTGATATCAGTGATGAAGAAATTCATTTCAGAATTTAAAAAAAGACAACTTTTCTGATTCTTGGTATGAGCAGCTAACATCCACTGAGCATGTTACTATGCTAAGCCAGTTCTCTTTCATTATTCCAGAAGGGAGGTGTGATTTTTATACCCATCTTACAGATGAGAAAACCTAGGTAAGTTAAGAAGCTGTCAGAACTGAGAGGAAAACTCTCAGTCTTCTTAATCAGTATACTAATTCTTCTGAGGTTATATATAAATTGGGCTGATGTGGATATAAATGAAGACCTACAGATGAGAAAAACAAGATTTTCTTGGAATGGTTGACACAAAGTTTTATTCAATCTCAAAATAAAACAATTCTTTGTCAATGAAAGCACACACACCCCAGGGTACTATCCATGTTTTTTCCTAAGGCTATAGAAAGGTTACCTAATCTAAAAAAAGATGGTCAGCTTCACATCTTATGGAATCCTATAGAGTTTTAATATCTGTCCTGCCCTGCAGCTGTCTCTCAACAATAAACTATACTGGGAATCATACTGTGAGGGGAAAATAAAGATATCTAGTGACACCCATACGTGTGAAAACAAAACATCTGGAAATTCAGTGACAATATAATCCACTCAGTGAAAAATTCAAACTTTTTGGTATTATGTAGACTAAGTGACTAGTTAACTGAGTTGAATAGATATTTTGGTACTGTTTGAAAATGAAATGATTTAAAATGGTCTAACTACTATTTCCAGATAATTCTTTTGCGGACATAGCCTTTTGATTTTAATCTTAGGTCTGCTTACGGACAGCTGAGTGTCTTAGTTATCTAGTGCTGCTATAGCAGAAATACCACAGGTGGGTGACCTTAACAAACAGAAATTTATTTTCTCACAGTTTAGGAGGCTAGAAGTCCAAATACAGGGTGCTGGCTCTAGGGGAAAGCTTTCTCTCTCTGTTGTCTCTGGAGGAAGGTCCTTGTCTCTTTTGATCTTCTGCTCCTGGGCGATCCTCATGTGGCTTAGCGTCTCTCTTCCCTCGTCTCTGCTTGTTGCCTGTTTAATCTCTTTTATATCTCACAAGAGATTAAGACACACCCTACACTAATCCTACATAACAAAGATCTTTTCCCAAACAGATTATAACCACAGGTTTAGAGGTTGGGATTCACAACACGTATTTTTCGGTACACAATTCAATCTATAACACTGAGGTATAAGTAAATGTTGAAGTTTACAAACAATGGATTGTGTTCTACTCAATAAATAATTAGCTGTATAATTAGGAGCAATAAATTAGCAATATAACACCAAGGTCTTTATTCCTAGAAGTAACTGTAGAATATTAATCGGGAATGATGTTTGTTTATGGTGGTAAATAACTCAAATCTCCTCATCAAATTAAACAAGCATATTCATCTAAAGACACTCTCTTCCACTCCTAAAGGTGAAATAAAAACAGCACAGGGAAATATTGCCATGTAGCCTGGAGTTAAGGAAGATGGCCAAGGAAAACAAAATCCAGGAGATGAACGCTGAGGATGGGAACTTGGAGCAGAAGTCACTCAGATGGAGGTGATACGTGGGAGATTGTCTGGAGGATTCTGTGGACCCATAGTCAAGGTCCAGATGAGAGAGGAGAAAGAAGAGAAAGACAGGTGCCTCCATTCTTATTTTATTTTTTAATTTTTAAAACTTTTTATTGAAATACATCATCCATACCGAATGGTGCACAGATCATAAGGGTACAGCTTAATGGCTTGTCATTGAGCAAGCACATCTAGGTAATCACAAGGCAGATCAGGAAACAGAATGTCACTAGCACAGCAACGCCCCCGCCTTCCACTCCCTACCCTACCCCAAGCATGACTGCTACCCTGACTTTTAACCCTATGAACAGTTTTATCTGATTTTGAACTTTATGTAAATGAAAACATATTTTTTTTTATTTAATATTATGTTTAGGAAATTATAAAATTATGTTTCTGACTTTATTAACTTTATATTTGTTGACATAATATTTGTAATTTTTACATTTTATATTAAGTAGAAATCCATATTACCACCAGCAGTTGCAGTTTGTCTATTTTCACTGCTATAGAGTCTTTCATTGTGCAAAGTTTCCAGATTCATATACCCATTCCGTTATTGATGGGAGTTGTGCTTCCAGTCTTAACTCCTTTTTACTCTTCTATAGAACATGAGTGGCTGAGAGTGCTTGTAGGGGTTCATGGTGGTGGGCTACAGATCCTGCCACTTCTCCTTCTTGAGCTGTAAGAGGAGAACTTCATGAAGCAACTATAAACCTCGTCTAAGAGAAACCACCTTTTTACAACAGTCACCTACCATTTTACTTTCAACTCATAATTTGGGCTCCACTTGATTTGCTAGTACCCCCATGCAGCTAGGGCTTCTTGACAACTTGAGAAGTTCTCTTGTCTTCTTTTACCCTTCCCTTAGGAGTACTTACCTAGGCAATCTAGCAAGTACTCTTTTCGCCTCAATATGGAAGGGTAATTCCAGTTCAGTCATTCTGTCTTTTAATGTGAGTGCAGTTTAGAGGCCTCCCTGCCGAGGTTGCTGGAGTTGTATTGCAGAGAACTGAGGTGGTGTTAGGGAGGAAGAACTGGTATCCAGCCCGAGTAAGGCTCTCTTCTTTCTTCCATCACAGTCACAGGATTTATAACCACTGGTACCTTCAGGGCTCCTTTTGACAAAACCATCCAACCCTCCAAACCTCTCTCTGGATCACCAGATTCCAGGGCGATTCACTGCTTTATCCTACACAATCACTCTCAGAGATATTCCAGCCCATTATCCTAGCTCCCTCATGCCCACCCTCTCCCACCCAGTAAAAACACAAAAAAACAATTTGTTGCCATTGAGTCAATTTCAATGCATAGTGACCTTGGTGGCACAGTGGTTAAAGCACTCGGCTGCTAACCGCAAGGTCGGCAGTTCGAACCCACCAGCAGCTCCTAGGGAGAGAGATGTGGCAGTCTGCTTCCGTAGAGACTTACAGCCTTGGAAACCCTATGGGGCAGTTCTGTGAGACTCCCACCCGGTATCCACTTCTAAATCCATTAACAATCTTGAAAAGTTGGGTATTTGCAAACTCGGGGTCCAAAGTGTCTCTGTCTTTGTCCCTTAGAAATGCTTCTTTTGAATGGGTATCACATGACATAGATCTACTGTTGGTGCTACCAACGGTTATTTTAAATTTTCGATGATCAAGAAACTCCAGTGATACCCCTCTGACCCGGATCATAATAGAGGTCTCCGGACAGAGTGGGAGAAAATGTAGAACAAGAAATCAAATTCATTAAAAAAAAAAAAAAAAACAGACTTACCGGCCTGATAGAGACAGGAGGAATCCCCGAGACCATCGCCCTAAGACATCACGCTGACTTGGAACGCAGCCATTCCCGGAAGCCACCTTCCAGAGAAGCAACAGACAGGCCTGTAAAATCAACAATGATGCCAAAAAAAAACTTGCTCTGTAGAACAAACAATTATATGAAATCCAAAAGTGAAGATGAGAAGGCAGGAAAGTGTAGGAAAACCAAACAAAAGCAAACTGGGAACTCGGGGAGGAAGTGGGGAGAGCGCTGACACAGTGTGGGAATCGCAACCAACGTCTCGGAACACTTTGTGTACGTACCTTTTGTTGAACGAGAAACTAGTTTGCTCTGTAAACTTTCCCCTAAAACACAATAAAATATTAGAAAAAGAAATTCTAGCGACAGATTATAGAGTGAAGGGAGAATGGATATGGACTTCAAGTCTTTGAGTAAATAGGATCCAAAGCAGTGGACTCGGTTCATGTTGGTTCATCTCGTGTTTATGGCAGTGAGATTCAGGGCACAGAACGCTGGTCTTGCAACTGGAGCTCTGTTCCCTTGAATGAGTCACTTATGCTCTTTGAGTTCTCAGTTTCCTAATTTGTAAATTGCCAATGATAAACCCTCTTCCATCCAAGTTGCTGGGAGGATCAGTGAGCTAACTTATCCAAAGTGCTCAGTAAACTGACAAATACAGAGGAATTTCTTGAAGTGTTCCTTCCTTTCCCCTTCTGTCCATTGTTTCTTATCATCTGAACACAATAATAAAATGTAAAGGGAACGTTGATGCCATTTGTACTTTTCAAACAGAAATAATAATAATAGCTAAAAATTATTGGGTACCTACTAGGGACTCAAAAGCAGTCCTGATGGTACTACAGTTAAGTGCTCAGCTATTAACCAAAAGGGTGGCAGTTTAAACCCACTCATTGGCTCTGCAGGAGAAAGACCTGACGATCTGCTCCTGTAAAGTTTAAAGCCTGGCAAACCCTATGGGGCAGTTCTACTCTGTCACGTGGGGTCACTATGAGTGGAAATCTGCAGAAGTACAGCCAGAATGCTCCTTAGAAGTGAGGATGGCATAACTTCATTTCACGTACTTTGGACATGTTATCAGGAGGGACTAGTCCCTGGAGAAGAACATCGTGCTTGGAAAAGGAGAGGGTCAGTGAAAAAGAGTAAGATCCTTGACGATACGGATGGACACAGTGGCTGCAACAGTGGGTTCAAACATGTCCATGATTGTGAGGATGGCTCAGGACTGGGCAGTGTTTCCTTCTGTTGTACATATGGTCTTTGTGAGTCAGATAATGCACCATCTTCATAAGCATGGGTTTGTTTGAGTCCTTTGTGGTGACTATTATGTGAATCCATCTCACTGAGCATTTCCTTCTTTCACTGACCCTCTACTTTACCAAACATAAAGTCATTTTCCAGTAATTGATCTTTCCTCATGAGTGTTCAAAGTAATCAAACCAGTTTCACTTGTAAGGAGCATGCCTTCTGGCTGTATTTCTTCTACAACTGATTTGTGCATTCTGCTGGCAATCTAAGTATATTCAATATTATTTGCCAATACCACAATTTGAATACATCGGTTCTTCTTCTGTCTCCCTTTTTATATTAATTATCCAACTTCTGCATGGGTATGAGATGATTGAAAAGACCGTGGCTTGGGTCAGGTGCACCTCAGTCATCAAAGTGACATCTTCGCTGTTTTGAACTTTAAAGAGGTTCTTTGCAGCAGATTTGCCCAATACAATATGCTGTTTGATTTCTTGATTACTGCTTGGCTACTTTTTAGAAAATACAGAGGTGAAAATAAATAATTAGTAAATAAACTAACAAATGCGAAATTTGCACAGGATGTTATTGAGTGCGGAAGACAGATGTCAACTGTCTGAGGAGGCCAGAAAGGAGTTCCAGAATCAGTTTACTGGACTAACAAGGTTGAGAAGGACATTTCAGGCAGAGGAATAAGGGCAAGGCTCATTGGAGATCTGCATGTAATTCTCAGTGCCTAAAGGACACACGCTAGGGAAATGTAGTAAATGAGGCAGGAAAGCTTTGTAGGGGCAAGATTATGAAGAACATTTATATGACACACACAAGTGTTTTAACTATCTGCCAAAGAATATATGTTTTAGAAAGCTATTCCTGTAAGTCTTTCCCCTTGAGACAGTGTTTCTTTAGAGAAAAGGACTGTGTCCTGTTCATCTCTGAATAGCCAAAGCCTAGCAGAAAGGTTGATGGTTCAAACCCACCCAGAGGTGCCTCAGAAGAAAGGCTTGGCAATCTGCTTCTGAAAGATCACAGCCTTTAAAGCCCTGTGGAGTAAAGTTCCACTCTGCAACACATAGGGTCACCATGAGTCACAGCAACTGGTTTGTTTTTTGGTTTTAGCATGGGGTTGTCTCCCAACAAATAAACTTAGTGAAGAAAACACAGAAAGGAAGAATGAAGATTAGTATTAAGCCCCTGGTAATATTCCCTTTGAGATCACTAAGACTGCAGGGTACAGCGTTAGAGAGTGCCAAGGGTGGAGTCAGAGGTACCAGTGGGGCGGGAGTTAGACAGCCAAGGCCCAGTGCAGAAGATAGTGGCAAGTGATTGATTCAAGAGAGAAGACAGGATTAACTAATACAGAAAACCCAGAGGGCTGGTAAGGGGCAGGGTGAGGCCAAGCGGAGGTGGACAGAAGCAGATTTCAGGGGAATGCAGTACAGTTGTGGACGTGTTGAGTTCGAAATCGTTGGAAGCTGTAGGTCGAGATCTCTGGTGGTCACTTGGTTTTGGAAACTGGATCTAGAAACTGGAGCGCTACCACTCAGGCAGTGCGCCGTACGCCGAGAGGGGGTGTGCGGAGGGAGACTGGAGAGAGGGCTGACGTCACACCCTGGGAAGGGAAAAGCATTGCCAGGGGTTCGGTGCATGGCATAGCACCTTAGGGGTTCTCAGGGTAAAGAAAGAGGATCCTACAATGTGGGCTTAGGAGGAGCACGGGATGAGATGGATCTTGTGTCATGAAACCTAAGGAAAATTCCAGGAGGTATGTGTATAACGGGATTAAATGCTGTAGAGAGGGGTGAATTTATCACTTTATTTGCTTTGTGTTGTTTGACAGTATATTTATTGGGGTAAATTACATGATGTCTCTGGAATTAATTTTAAAACAATTTTAAGGATTTCCTCTATGTGGTGCTATATTTTTTTCCTTGAGTCGGCTACATTTTATATTCAGCATTAGAAACGGAGCATTTGAAAGAAATCTATCATACCCACAAATGGCATTTTTAGGAAAAAAAATGAAGAATGTTAATATAGCATAATACCAAGAGGATACAGGGAATGCCAGTGCTTGCCCCAGGCATCATTAAATAAGCTGTGGGTAGAGGCAAAAAAGAGAGAGACCAAAATGGAAATTTTAGAGCAACTGGTGCGCCAGCTCTCCTGGAGGGAAGAGCTCCTTAGGATGGCTGTGGGATGTAATCTTTCTTAAATATGTGGGGATGGTCTTCGAGGCTTTGAACAGAATGGAATTATCGCAAACCGAAGCATAACTCAAATTCCAGCACAGTACTTGGTTTACAAAAATAAAGATGTTTTTCATGACTGTGAAAATTGAAAAATAATTTTTTTTAGAAATTTAAATTATTAATTTAATTTTTAACATATTTGTTGCGACTAAGGAGTATGTATACCTATGTAAAGTATCTGTTCTATGCCAAGGAAAAAATATATAGTTTTTAACAGTTTAAAAATGTAGTAAAACATGTATTACCAAGCATTTGCCGTATTCAGCGTTCAAAATTGTTTTAAAACACTTTTAATTGAAGTGTAAAATCCATGAGAAAAGTGCACATCTCGTAAGCGAGCAGCACAATCAGTTTTTTACAAACGAAATACAGCTGTGAAACCTGCACCCAGACCAGGAAACATTAGCAGCACCCAAGATATTCTCCCCGAGATCTCTTTCGGTCCCTAAGAGCAGACACCACCTGCCTTCTCCGAGCCTAACATTTAAATCCTTAAACTCGAGGCTTCATCTGACTCTACCATTTAAAGGAGTCCCCGCTCACTGAAGACGTACAGTTAATGGTTCACCTGTTTCTCTCTCTCTTCAGGCTCCATACTTGCGCACAGCCGGGGTTATCACGGTTTCTTCTGTTCACCTCTGCACGCACAGTGCCTAGTGCACAGCTTGGAACGTAGTAGGCATTCAATAATTAAACCGACTAATGGAAATGGCAAGCAACGGGGAAAACCCGAGAAAAATCCGAGCCAGGAATTATTCCTCCCGGTGAACATGTTCTGGTTTTGGTGAAACGGAAGTATCGACACTTGCGTGGAGCACGCTAATCCTGAGCATGGCCCGGAGCAGGGCAGAGAGACAAGAGTTCTTCTCCACGGCTGGCTTTCCAGGTCTTCTATGACAGCGTGTGAGCGGGGAGGATTGATAACTGGACCATTTCTGATTCTATTTGGATACCAGAGTGATTCTCGAATACAATCTGACAAAACTCTGGTATAGTGGAGATGTGGGCGCATTTTTTTCCTCCTTTTCATTCATAAAGGAGGTTAAAATAGTCAATTACTAGGGACCACGAGGAGCTTACAGCTGAAGCAAATGAATTTTACTGTAATATTTTATATCTCCTCGGTCTCTGTATGTTTTAGAGTTTTCTCTCGATCAGTTTACTGGTAAATATTAGATACACATAAAATTTGCAAAGAATTAACTGAATAGTTTGCTGTGTTTGATTACCTAAATATTGCCAATAACCTTGCTTTTTTTAATTCTTCATTGTATTTATAGCATTACATTCAGTGATACTAATAATAATTAAAATTAAATGAATTCTTACTATTGACCAGTCTTGTACTTTGCATAAGGTAACTCATGACAGTCACAATTATTCCACTTCACATTAGGCATATCCTCGTTTTAAGGATTCGAAGCTTAGAGAGCTTCAGCTACTGGCCAAAGCCAAAAATTAAGAGGCCCCTGAGATAGGAATTCAAATGCAGGTTTGCTGGGCTTCCCAATTTGGACTTCTAGATGCTCAGTATTATTTACTTAAGTTTCTTTTCTTTCTTTTTCTTCTTTTTTTTTTTTAAATTTCGTTACTAAACAGATAACCTTTTAGCTAGAAAATACAGCAGCCCTTGAGTTTTCTTCATGTGTCCCAGCTCTAACATGTAGCCATGATTCCCAGAGCAATTTCTATATCATAACAGGAGGATTGGTTGTGAATACAGAAGGCAGCTAGGAGACAAAAATACCAAATAGTATACTCAACTTAAAATGGAATTTTCTTACCACTCTAAACACAGGTATAGCCCTTGAAATCCTGACCTATTTAGCCACTCCTCTGGATTAAGATATTGTTCCTGGAAGTTTCGGTTAAAAAGAAAAGGTTATGTTAGTTTCCATGATCACTTCAGCATGAATTAAATTAACATCGCAAGAAATTGAGATGTCCCAGCAAAATGACACCTCTCAGTTAAAGGTCCGCAGAAAGGCAAGTTAGCCTCTTGAGATGAAAGATTAAAAACACCAGACCTGTTGACATGGAGTCAAACTCAGAGTAGAACTGGCTGTAATCTTAAAGAGGATCGCCAAGCCATTCTTCTGCAGGGCCTCTAGGTAGACTTCAACTGCCAGCCTTTAGGTTAGTAGTGAGTGCAAACCTCTTACATCACTCAGGGAGCTTCTTTTGAGAAGAGAGAACAACAGGTTCTGAGGCCCTGAGTGTCTCCTCGATCACTAGAGCTGAAAGGACAGGGTGTGGTGGTCTTCTGTGAAGGTAATGAAAGCACAGTTGAAAATGGTTTCCAGTTATTCTCACAGAATAGAGTCTGGAACTGCAATCAGGCTGCTCTCCTGTGTAAAACCCTTGCCAGCTCCCAGTTGTCTTTATGTTAAGAGCCAGCCTCTTCAGCTTGTCAAACAAAGCCCTTCATGGACTACTCTCCAGCCTAGTTTCCCACCTTGCTACCCCCACTGGTCATTCCAATCTCTTTGCATTTCTCTCAATGTGCCTTCATGCATTGTCTTAAAATTATTTTGAAAACAGCAAAATATTGCATATGTATGTTTATTTGCTAACTTACCTATCCTACTAAAAGTCCATGAAGCAGGCTTTTGACTGCTGTAAGCTACAACTCTCCACGTACAATTTTAAATACAGCAAGACACCAGATAGGTGACTGGGAGGCACGTAGTAATGAAAATAAAATACTGTTATTTTGTCTTTTAAAAATGAATCACATATGTTAAGAAATAAATCTATCACTTTAAAATCTGGGTGATTATTTTATGCCATATCAAGAGAGAAATGGAATGTGTTCCATTAAAAAAGATTGGAAAAATTTTTTTTTTTTACTTTAAAATAGCTGTCACTTTAATTATTTATAATTTTTATTCTCAGCTCAAGAGTAAAAAGGCAAATTTTATATAACTGGATAGATATTATAAAGCTAACCAGATACCCCTGTCTTTCTTCTCGCTTTTATATTAAGCCCTATAGACTAAGCGCCTGACTATAAATAAAACTATTGATGTTAAAAGGTCAAGGCTGTGACCTTTCACATGTTTCTTCTCCACTGTATCTATATACACTGTATACTTTACCCAGAGAAAAGATTATTTATTTAAGAGAGCTTAAACTGTTCAAATTTGTAATGTACTGGGGATTTTGGAATGTCTAGGGGACTTAGTGGATAAAGAACTGACCTTTCATCTCTGAACCCAGACACAGTCCGACCTCAGATAAGTGAAAAAGTTTTGTGTCAGTTGCCTGTATGATAAACTGGTGTTCTCCACTACCCTCCAAGCCAATTAAGCATTACTGGCGGGTCTGGCCTCCAGAGGCAGATGGAGTACAGAAATGGAATGACTTCTGCTCCTGAAGAGGGTGTCTGGCCCTTCAAGACAGGATTTTAAGGTTATAAATGGGAAACGTTGGCCAAAGTCCCATCTATAGATAGACATCCATAAACCCATAGGAAAGCTGCCCACTCCTACAATCACAAGCTAATCTGAGAGATGCTTCAGGTTTTATATTTATGGCTTTGGTTTGTATATCTTCCAACTCAAATCTTACAATATTTGTATTCCATTGCATTAGAGGAAGAAATTAAATTGAAGGTGGGAGGTAATAGCAGTTGCGTGTCGTGTACTGGCATGCAGTGAGATTTCGTGCTGTACAGCCGACTTACTGTAATGGTCCTGGAAAAGTATGGTCCGGATTTTCTGATGTATTAAGTGATATACAAATCTCTGCATTTTGTTTTGGAATTTGCAATATGAAATGGTGACAAATTTTTCATTTTCTTATTTAGATTTTTCTTAGCAGCAAAATGAATTCTCTTTACGTATAAGACATTGCAGTCAATTAAAGGAATATATCAGCTTCTGGAGGGCGTGTTGGCTGTTCTTCATGTGTTTGATTTTCAAATACCTAGACTGATGTCCGCAATGCACAGTAGATGCTCAGTAACGGTTTTATGATGAATGAATGGGTAATGATTGAATGAGGTATTATTGCATGTCAAGGGAGGCTATTTAGGTTGAAAAAGGTCTATGAAAGGTTTCAACTACACAGAAACAATAGAGAGACTGAATAATTCATATAAAAATATTCAAATAACATAAAATCCCAACAATGAAAGGTATCATGTTTAACTTGAGAAGAAACCTTTAGTTTAATGGAAGGTGATAGGGTGGTTTGGGATCTTTGTTTTTCTCCCTCAGAGAGAAGAAAATGACTGTTGTCATTTAATTTAATAGAATTTAATTAGACTTTTCTTTTAAATACATCTAAGTACTTTGTAATATGCAGTTATACATCAATTTATTTTAAAATCAAACACAAGGAAAAGAAAGAATGTTTTATCCAGAGGGTGTATTTTCACATGTGAAGCTGAAGAACAAAGTGGTAAAAAACCACTGATGTAATCCGGTTGGTTGGATTACAGGTTGTTCTCATTACTTCTTTATACTTTTCTTTGTTTTTTTTTTTGAATGTTATACAATAAACAAATTTATTAATTCTTTTTTTTTTAGCGGGAAAAGTAAACTCTACAACAAACACTGCTCCATGGAAGCTGTGCCATTCCAGCTTTCTTTTCAGCACCAATCGTTGATGTTTGGAACAACTAAGTACAGTGTTCAGTCTGTAAATCTGAAAATCGGTAGGCCCAACACTTGGCTGCTAACCAAAAGGTTGGCATTTCGAATCCATCAGCTGCTCCTTGGAAACCGTATGGGGCAGTTCTACGCTGTCGGATAGAGTTGCTATGAGTCAGGATCAACTCGATGGCAGTGGGTTTGGTTTTGGGTTTTTTTATACATTAAAGGGAGATTATTTGAAAAACTTTATGCTTTGAGTAATTTGATTTAAAAGTTTAGTGAAGGTGGTCTCAGTCAAGGAGAAGAATTCAAATTCATAACGGAAGAAGGGTGAATGGAGGGTGAAACCTGTCAAAGAAGGGGCAGGGGACTGAAAATATGTGAGGGCAAGTTTGTTGAGTGGTTTAAAAGAGACGAAAGCAAGACCAGTTTGATCTATGTACGTAGATGATTGGATAATTTATATTATCAAGTTTTGCAAAATTTATCAAATTAATTGATTACTCAGTCATACCTTAGTGAAGGCATAAAATGTGAATGGTAAAAGTATTCGCTAAATAGCAATAACACTCTGAAGAACAGAAGTAAAACCCAGAGAAGAAGAGACTGAAAAGATCAAGGTATGAAACATCTAAATCATTACAAAATTGGAGGTAAGGAAACGATGCTATAATTTTCTTCAACGATTAGATTAGAAATATAGGCAGAAAATATAAGATTGCAGTGGAGTAAGGGAGTGAGGAAAAGCTAAAAACTAAAATTCAAGTTTTGTGACGGGAAATTTTTGTTTTTGTTTTTAAGATGCTGTCATTTTCTCCAGGAGCCCCGGTGACATAGTGGTTAAGGGCTCAGCTGCTAACAGAAAGGTTGGTGGTTCAAACCCACCGGCTGCTCCATGGAAGAAAGATGTGGCAGTCTGCTTCTGTAAAGATTTACAGCCTTGGAAACCCTACAGGGAAGTTCTACTCTTTCCTATAGGGTTGCTATGAGTCAGAATCAACTCAACAGAAATGAGTTTGTTTTTTTGTCATTTTCTCCACATGGATTGTCTGAGGGGTGTTAGATAGATTCCATAAGAGCCATTTAGAAACAGCTTTTACTCTAGAAACAGTACCTTCTTATACTGACTGTTTTCCTCGCCCAAGACAAGAAACGAAACAAGAAGCCAAGAATTCTGACACCAGTACTCAACATTTTTAGCCTTCCCCAATCTTTGGTTTATAGTTAATTTTTGTTTGTTTGTTTGTTCTTAGAAGCTATAGAAGTAATGCTTTCAGTAATTTTTCTTGGGGTAAATCACAACATTTTCAATTGTATCAGAGGTATGAAGCCATGAGAAAATACAAAATCATAGTATCCCATGGAATTCTGTAATTTTTTTCTCTGAATCCTCTGTCCAGCACTCCTAACAACCATAGTTTAAGCAGCTATTCATTTTACTATTATTCTAATGTATATGACTAGACAGGAAGGCAAGATTATGTCTATGTTTCCACCACTGAATCTGGACAGCCGCTAGGACATATAGTAGGTGCTTAACAGATAAGTGTTGAATGAAAGATTGAATAAAATAATGCAAAAAGCACTCCAGAGCTTTCTTTTTCACTTACTTCACATATAAGAAAAGAGATGCTGGTAATTAAGTGGTTTTCCTTTTGTTCAGAAAATCCATTTGTTATTTGAACAAAAGTGATACTTTGTAATTTCATTGATTTGGGTAATTTATTGACTCACACGTAACGCATTTTTCTAGAAACTAAAAACAAATCTACAACCCCAAATTCCACAAGCATATGTAATGAAATAAAATACCAGTTTAAAAAAAAAAATGCAAGTCACTGACGAACATTGATGAATTTTTCTTCAAAATTCCTCCGTATTTCTCATATACATAGAATTTTTTAGAGATGTAATAACTTGCAAGTTAAAACCACGTCCAGTATTTCAGTGTCCTGCAGCCACTCAATGCATGTGAAAAGCCAACAGAAGACCACTTGCTTTAAAGATGATAACACCTTTGAAATGTTAATGGTGTAAAACTTTCTAAAGGAAAATCATTTCTTTACTGAACAAGGAAAGAGTCAGATTGGCTTAGTCCATTTTGCACCTTTGTGCTAGGGAATCTCTGGGTTTAAATTACAGCAGCTTCAGTCTTTGCTTCTCTATACCTTAATCCTTAAGGAGCATAGGTTTCAGTTCAGGACAACTTCACACAGAACAGAAGAAAAGACTCTGTGAGCCTACCTCAGGTATGATGATCTTTTTTTCGGCTGTGATCTTTCACTTGCATCCCATAGTAAAAATGACTTTGAGGCAAACCAGTGTCAAATAATTAATGCATTTTCAGTGAAGGACTTTTTTTCCGCTCTGCTATAATGCAATGCATGAAAAGCAATAAATGCTTTCACGTAAGCCACTTGTCCCTGTGGCTTTCATCACTGTTTCACTGGGATCCCTCATATTAGAGAACCTTTGTGAGGCGCCTTAGCTGAAATGGGAAGAAAAGCTGGCCTGGGAGGTTTTACATCTGGTAGCCTACCCCATTACTTAAACAGACTACACGTTAAAAGAAAAAAAAAAGTTATACAGGTTGAATTGGGGCAATTATGTTCTGCTCTAAGACATATATATTTGTCGATTATTTCCAGGTGTTTCTTAAAAAAACATTGTTCGCTTTATCTATAATTAATATTTTGCTAATGGAGCTCTTGCAAAATGCCACAAAACCACTCACCATTTCTTTGTGCCGTAAATGATAAGAACTAATCGTAACCATATTAAGATTCTTAGGCTTTTCTGCATTATCCTAGATTGTGTCATAACTGTTATTTAAAATTATAATATCCAGGTGCCGTATATGGTATTTGATCAAAGCGAATGGAAATGTAATGAGTTATGTAAGTTTTCTCCCTGAGGACTCAGACTGTACATAATGGAAGAGGGTGTGATTTATTTTCTGAATCATTCTGGAAACAGTTATGAAAACCTGTAGTTAAATGTTGGTAACCAGGGTTATAGAACTTCCTGATATTTACCACTTATCTGAAGTTATGGGAGTGAATTTTTTAAAGGGGAAAACGTACTAAATTGTCTTTTTGAAAGAAAATAAAAAAAACACTTGCATATCATCTACTGATTATTTTAATGAATATTTCCAGACTCTACATGACATGTTCATAGAGTCACACAAAAAAATCAAGACTTCAAAACTGACCTTTAGAGATAACAAAAAGTGACACTTGATTTTTTTTTTTTTTTGATGGCGATGAATGTATCTTATAAATTACAATGAACAGTAGAGCTATAATTTTATGGAACCATTTCTAATTTTTCTCACATTAACCTTCTGTTAAGAAATGCTGACAACTTTGAATTACAAGACAAAATCCACTTTCCCTTGTTTGCTGTTAGGGAAAATGATCCGTCCTTCCCCTTTAAGCAAATGCAATAAAGAGGAATAGAAAGGGGGCCGCACACTTTCTTTTCTTTTTCCTTTTTTTAAATTTTTGATGTTCCTCAAATATTATTTGACCTTAATCACTGTCTTCCAACAAGCTTAATGTGACATCACCTTGAAACAGAAACACACAGCTCTCGAGTCTGGCTCGGGAATGAGAAAGCCCTGATCATTAGCCCTCTGCGTGATCTTTTCCGATTGCACTGATGAGCTGAAGTTTAATCTCGTTTCTCTCCCTCTCCAGAACTACAAACCACAGGCAGTTCAGAGCAGCCTGAAAATCTCTTACATCTGGAAGAGCAATAATTCATGGGATTTCGCTTGACAGCCGTGACAGGCAGCAAGGCAGCCAGAAACAACCGTCTCTTATGTTGTGCTATTTGCAAAAAATCAGAAGGGGAGGAGCCGGCCCAGGACCGCATCCTTCTTTAGCATATGTTAGTGGAGAAAACCCTTTTATTTTCTGCCAGATCCTTCATGAATAGGTCCTAAATATTACATAGACAGTAGCTATCACTTCCAAACAAAATTCCTGGGTGTCTGCTAAGCTGCAAAGCATATGAAGGTCTATTGTCTGGCAAAGGGTCATGGTTAAATTTGCACAGATTTTTTTTACAGATATTTCAGATTCTGCATGTGATTTATAGGCATTTGCACACCCTGCTGTGCATGAATATGATACCATCTTCTGAGTAGGATTATTTCGTGAAATGTATATGGGATTTAGCTACAGTATCTTTTAGTGGGCAGCTTAGAATGGCCAGCAAAGTACGAGAATTTACTGCAGCACGGCTTGGGCTGGCAGGCTCAGGGGTGGTGTTTATGATTTCTGCAGAAGCAGAAATAAACAACTTCTCCTTAATGGCCTTCCTGATGTGTAGGCAGCAGTGGCTCTATCTGGTCTCACAACAGTAGCCGATGCAGAGGCCTGTCCCGTTTCATGTGGAACCAATGTCTGAAAATTTGCATTTCGGCTTTTCTGAGTTTTCTGTGGCGGTAGCCAGAAGTGGGGGAACAGACCGCAAGTATTTGGAGGGGTAGCATTCCACTCTACTGTTTTCAGAGCTATAAATACATCGTGGATAGAATGACTCAATTTTAAGGCTCTGACAGAGAGAAGACCAGGAAACAGCCAGCTTCGTTTTCAGATTTTACATTGTCAATAAACCCCATAAAAACACTCATCAAAGAAAATTTCAACGACTTTTTAAGAGGCCTGTGTTCCCAGAGTATATGATGGAGTTAAGTCACCATTCAATGTGCGTTTCAAGGTATATTTAAGTAAGTGTTTGTAATTATATGATGCCTAAGCACAAGCATATGAATTTGTTCAATATATGTTTTCATATTTAGACAAAAATCAAAAATGTAATTGTCTAAAACTTTCCTGATGTAACAACAGGTTTTAAAGTTCAAAAGAATGTCGACATACATTGTATATAGAAGCAGGCAGAAAATACATCTTTTAAAAAACGAGACAACCATTTCATGCCAAAGAAAAACAATTCCTTTGCCAAACTCCACATTGTTAACTTAAAATGTGTTCCATGTGGAAATAGGAAGACTGACTTTAAGGAAAGGCTAGTGATCTGAAGTCAGCTGGCTCTGTGCCTGTCAACTACACATTTTGGCTTCTAGTTTTACAGCTAGAATTGGAAATATTTATTTCCCCTAGTTAAGACTAGTTCTTTTCCTTTGGCTAGTAAATCCATGAATTTGCCTGTAAACATGCGTTGAGCAAAAAAGACTTCCAGGCAGTATGCAAGGGGCGAATACTTTAAAATCTCTTATAGGCAGCATATTATAGGCTGGAAAGATTGTATTTTATTTTGTTCTCATTTTTTCCCGCCCTTTTGCCAGCATTTTTGTATACTCATCACATTTTCGAGAAAGAAATTAAATTACTGAAGCTTTCAGCTCTTGCGTTTGAAAGCTTATGACCACAGGACAGATACATATTTTGGAGGCTTATATCTCTACTAACGACAATATTTACCTATCACCACTGTCTACAATTATCAACATCAATAAACCCCATATTGCCTGTTACGGGCATCTTTGAAGTAGTCATTATACTGTGGTCTTACGCGGGTTACAGATAGAAGCTGGAAGACAGCGTGAATCCACAGCAAGGAGCAGTCATTGGAAAGATCTGACAAAAGGAAAGATTCTTGATAATGTTTTCTACAAATCCCCTCATATTCATTTGCTAGTCACATCGAACTTATATCAGCTGTCTTAATTTAGTATACTTGCTCCAGCTTTTGATCTTAGCAATAAGGGATACAGAAGAAATGATTCATCAGAAAGTATTTCTGCATTGTTTTACATGATATGAAATAGTGGGGATTGGCACTTTCATTACATGTGGAGTTGTAGCATTCATTTTAGTTTCACCTTGAAAAAGACAAAGCTAGAGGCTTTCAGTAGCCAGGTGTGAGTAAGTCAGAGTGGACAAAAGCTATTTATCGTAATTCTGAGAGCCTAAAGCTTCTGCTTTTCACACATGCCCCTTTGCAAGAATACCCAAGTTTTATTTATGATTTTGGATTTTATTTCACAGCATTCCAGTTTAGTTTAACATGATGTATTTAATAACCATGTCGACTGTCTTAATTACCCTATAAAGCAGAGTTCCATTGGCATTTGACCCTCCACGGCATTCCAGAGGAACTGCAGGACCTTGATAATTACCAACCGCCTGTGAGAAAATTAAACAAAAAGGCCCAACTTTTAAACCACCATTTGAAACGACCTATTACATCTCAGGAATAAATCATTGATGAAATAGCCTGCTTAACAGGAAAATAGCTATTCCATAGCAAAGAATTTCCCCTTGCATGATCATGAAGAGAATATTAAGTATTCCTCAGCTCAAAAGGTTAGATTTTATGTCTGTCCAATGCCTTTTAATGACACATTTTTGTGTAATTTTACTGTAATCAAAGCCTTTCCCACTAGAGGTTACAGACTGTGGATATTTTGCCAGTCTTAAACATTTTGCTATCCATAGAATATTAAACGCACTTAAATATGGCCAGAGGAAAAAAAAAATCTGTTTATAATTGAAGGAAATTCAAATTAAAAGAAGATCTATGAATAGTTTTATTTCCCTTGATTAACATAGCCATTTGCTATACATTTTGCAAAAAGTGCTAATCAATCATCCTGTGTGATAAGATTGATTCATTAATTGCTGCCATAGACCAAAAAATAGTGACCTGCTTTGAAGGTCTAAATGTCTGGATTAATTTGAGAGTGGCGCCAATATGTCATAACTAATCATGATGTATCATTATGTTCATTTTTTGGTAATAGTTCCCTCAGTCTGAAGCTCAACAAACAGAAAGCTTAAATTCACCCCCTCAACAAATACTTGTTTTGTGAAAATGGATACTTTCACATGTTTCCTATTATGATCTCCAGTGTGACATTAGAGACATACTAGATAATTTTTTTCTGGTCTCACTATAACCTCATGATTAGATGCATCACTTAAAAAAATGTACATATATCCGAAGGACTAATGGACCACAGCTACCAAGGCCTCTACCAGACTGAGTCCAGTACAGCTAGATGGTGGCCGGCTACCACCACTGACTGCTCCAGGATCACAACAGAGGGTTCTGGACGGAGCTGGAGAAGGATGTAGAACAAAATTTTAACTCACAAAAAAAAGACCAGATTTACTGGCCTGAAAGACTGGAGAAACCCCGAGAGTATGGCCCCCAGACACCGTTTTAGCTCAGTGGTGAACTCATTTCCGAGGTTCACCATTCATCTGGGGAGGGGACGGCCCCATAAAACCAAATGGGACTAATGAGGCACAGCAGTCCAGGGACAAGGGCCAGAAGGCAAAGGGGACAGGAAAGCTGGTGATAGGGAACCCAAGGTTGAGTAAGGATAGTGTTGATGTGTGGTGAGGTTGTTAACCATTGTCATAGGGCAACATGTGTACTGTACTAACTGTTAAATGAGAAACTATTTTGTTCTGTAAGCCTTCATCTAAAGTGAGAATAGCAGCACAATTGGAAGAGCGTAGTCGATGTCACTGAACTGTGCATGTAGAAATTTTTGAAATGGTGTATCTGTGGCTACGTATATTTTCACCAAAAAAAAAAAAGATCGAGAAGGGAGAGGGTTGACATGTTGTGGGGTTGTTAACCAATGTCATAAAACAATATGTCTACTACTGTTTCATGAGAAACTATTTGTTCTGTAAGCCTTCACCTGAAGTACAATAAAAAAAAAAAAAGTACATATAGAAATATCACTCAAGTAAGGACATATAAAAATTCTAAGCTTTCGTTCTTTTTGCAATCATTTTGACCCTCTTCTTTGAGATAAACAGAGTAAGATCACATTGTGTCTTGAGGTCACGTGAAAGGCCCATTTCCAGGTTTTTTACAATGCCACTTTATTTTTTTTCCTATTGGGAGATTACCTAGGCCCCGAGGAAGCTGGCCAATACAAGAAATGATTGGGCAAGCAAGTGTAGTTTTTGGCAAGGACTTATGGCAAAAAAAGAGAGAGCACTAGATTTGTAGTCAGGCATCCCACGTTCATTCTGCTGCGTACCAGTTACGAGACCTTTAATAATTTCGTCACCTTCTCTGAGTTTAAATTTCCTCACTTGTAAAGTGAAAATAATGATACCTATTTCACAACGTTTTTGGAAGTATTAAATGAGATGATATATGTAAAATTCCATAATGTCTGATTCATAATTGTTACTCAATACTTGTTGGATGTGATTTTTTGTCTCTGCTTCCATCCAAGTTCATAGTAATCTGACTAATGCTTTGCTAAATGTTTTCTTATTGAAACCCACTCAAAAGTTCCAAGGTTTAACACTGAAAAAAGATCTCTAAGTAGCAAGGAGTAGCTGGATCAAGGGGCCTTAATCTATTTCCTGGACCATTTCTGTCGCATAAATTACTACAGCCTCCAGTGCCAGCTCCCAGTGGTAGATCCTTCACTTCTCTTCAAAAATTCTGTCCCAATCATAGACTAAATCCTTTCTCTTGCTTCTTCTTAGCACAGCTTAAAAAGGCTGCAGTCTTCAAAATAATTTTAAGATACTATAAAAGAAAAAAAAAAAAAAAGAGGAATAAGAAAAAGACAAAAAAAAGCATCCTTAGGTTCTTGAAGTAGAGATTTCTGACTGTACTATAGTCAGCACTTAGCAGGTTCTCTCCAGCTCTAGGCTCTAACCCCAAAGCACGGTGGCAGTGTGCCTCTGGTCTGTGCTGTCTCATTCCTGGTTGTCCATTGAATGGAAGAGAACATCTCATCTTTCACCATCGTGCCATCCACTTAGGACTTTTCAACTCAAATCAAGAGTTAGATCTGAGAAATGACCTCTTCTCAAAAAAGTGACATCACCAGTGAGCTCACTATTCAGATGAGATAGACAGGGAATACATAGGTCAATGAAGACTCCACAACACAAGAATTCCCTAAATTACTGTCACTATAATATTGTTGGCAATTGCCATCAAGTTAACTCTGACTCATGGTGACTCCATGTACAACAAAACAAAACACTGCCCGGTCCTGCGACATCTTCATGGTTGTTGGTCTGCTCAAGTATATTGTTGTGGCTGCTGTGTATTTTGAGTGTCTTCCAACCTATGTGTTGGCTTATATAAGCCAATCAGTTTCCCCTTTGAGTAAGGTCAGGATGGGTTTTGTACCTTATAATAACAATGATAACAACAAAAAACATCCTAATACAGAGAAACATCCTGGCCTCTTTCATCTCTGACTAGGGTATTATCACAAATCCCTTTCCTTGGAACAATTTTATATTGAACATCTATTATTTTTGCCTTCTCAGAATCATTTCATTCTTCTTTCATAAAAATATACCATTTTTCTTTGGGAAATCATCATTTCCTATTCTTAGTCCACTCGGTATAGATAAGAGTGACCGATGTTAAACTGCAAGGATGGAGATGTGACCTAGGTCTGAGCCACTCAGCACATTTCATAAGTCTGGCCATGTTCAGCCTAAAAGCCAATCAAGATCATTGGGAGTCAAGTCCAACGTTTTTGTGAAACTCTATAACAGAATAACTTTTTTTTCATCGGGACTGCGGGCAACAAGGTAGAAGTGATGCTGGAGGGGCCAGGACCCTCTTTGTGGAATGCTGAGCAGAGACTTTGAAATGGACCAGATTCTGTTGACATCATTTGAGTCCCTGCATCCTGCCATGCCAATGGTCAATGCCGATGCACTCAGCAGTCTGCCTCTAGATTTTGTAATGACGTGAAACAATAAAGAACTCCCAATTTTTATCAGCTTAAGTCAGTTTGAGTTTGGTTTCTGTCTGTTGCAACCAGGATAGTCCTGAATAACATGCCTTAACTACACCAAGCCAGGCTAAATAGTCTAAACATTTTTGCTAAATGCTGTCAGCCAGGATCCAGTTGTATGCCTAGTGTTTGATCCACACCCAGAAAAAGCTATGTCAGTGGTCACTAGCTCAGTGAAGGGCTCCCTGTGAACAAGGAAGGTCTGAGAATACTTCTTGTTGTTTGCTTGAATTCTGAGCCCTGCATGTTTCAAGGGATACTACTGAAAGGCAATCCTAGAAAGACATCTACTTGGTGGCTACATCTAGGGGTGGAGAGATGGTCTCACTGGCCCCTTACTAGGATGCTGGCATCTTAAGGACAGGTGAGAAAATGTGCCCTCAAAGAGTCCTGTTTTCAAGGGCCAATCATTGGTTATGTTTTTCTCTGGCTTGTTTTGGTATGAAATTCTTCTTATGGTGCAGCTCACTCTTCCCGTTATCTCTTCACAGTGCTTCTAAACTTGCATCTCTTCCCTGGTCTCACCATTTTGAATGAATGAATTAATGAATGAATCAGCTTTCCTTGAGTTCTGCCCTAAACCTATAACTGATCTGCTATGCCTCTGACAGCTACCTCTTCATCCGTTTACCTTTGTTTATTTTAGCTTTTTACTTACCTTTATCTTTCCAAGCTCAGCAACTTTTGGCTCCTAGTACACTGGGTTACTGGGCTTGTAGCAACAGGATAAACTCCAAACTCCATATAGAAAATAAAGATATTAAATAGGGAAAAAACGACAATGGAAACAAGCTTACAGAATACAAGAAGAATAAAAATGTCTCTGCTTTCACAGTCCAGGTTTCTGACTCCTTCATAGCCTGGGTGGTCACTTTGTGTCTAGAATACACAACATTTGAATTATCAGCAATGTCACCTCAAGAGCTGGCACAACTTTTAAACACTTTGATTTCCTAGTGCTTGGCCTGTCTTTGAATAAAGGATGCCCTCTAACAGATCATTATACAAATCACCTTGGCTCCTTCAGGGTCAAGACCAAAAGAGCCATATTTCCATAGAACCCATCTGCTCTACTCCTTCTATACCTATATCTAGTCTGAGAAAATCTTCTGCCTCAGCTCATTATCAGCATGAAAAATTTAAGACTGTGTGCACCTTTAATATAGACGTTCACAGACTATGTATATAACCTAGGTATTCCAGGTCTTTCTGGTCTATCAGTACAAATTAATAAATATACATATTAGTGCCAAAAATGTGATTCCAGTCAAATGTACAAGTAGATGTTGAGCATCCCTCAGGGGTCAGGCATCATGCCAAGTGCTGGGGATATATTAGTTGAATGAAGCAATATTGTCACTATCTGCACACAGTCATCTGAAGAGAAAGGCTGACTTGTGATAAAACATTACCAATGCAAGGATATTAAAAATTTTACAGTGGGATTTAAGCTGGTCTAGGAGCTCAGTGAAAACTCATCAGATGATGTAACACTGCATGATGAGTAGTTAGTTAAACAAAGAAGCAAGAAAAAGACTTCCTGAACACAATTCCGAGAATATCCAAAGCGGACAAGACAAGGGAATTACAGGTATCAGTGTGGCTGGATCCTAGAGAAGCAAGTGGGAGAGTGGCCCTTGGGGGAACCAGGGAGGTGGGCAGGAGCCAAATTTTGGAGAGCCTGGTAAGCCATGTTCAGAATGTTTTTAATTAAAATAGACTCGAGGAAAACTACACAGATTTGGAACAGATGCTGTGGGAAATGGGAAATAGCTGTCGGGAGAGGAGCAAAGGGATTGCCAATGTTTGTGAAGGCCCCAGCTGAGACTGGACATCATGACAATGTAATGAGAGAAATCAGCACAGCTATTTTATTTCTCCAACAACACTTAGCAGCCTTGGAATAGAAACGATAAATATAGTCAGCCAGGTTGCTTCAGAATTAGGGATTGGCTTGGTATGTGCAGATATACAAAAGGAGAATAAATTAAGGGTGCTGGTATAAGCAATGGTGTTAAGATTGACCAGAAGATCCAGGTCATGCAAGGAAGGAGTATTTGGAAAAGGCACACAGCATAACAAACAGAAGCATGACATCCAGATTCTGACTGCTCCATTTTCCTCCAGCTCACCACTTACAAGCTCTGGACCCTGGGAAAGTTACTTCAAATATCTGAGCTAAAAGGAGGAGTTTGATAGTTCTTACCTCATAATTTTGATGGGGAGGGGAAAAAAGAAACTCAGAAAATTTATACCAAAGTGTTAGCCCAGGATGTGGCACCTAGTAGACACTCAGAAAATGTTATTTTACAAAGAAGAAGGAAAATGTAAGGCTATGAAGGGCCTAAGAGATTTGGAGAATTGGTAAAGGGTAGGGGATCCTGGAAGAACTGAAGCTCCAACTTAGTATAACTGAGGAGATAATAGAGATGGAAGGATCTCAACAGAACGGTAGAGACTCACTGGTTGAAAAGACTGGAAATGACAGTCATTCAAATAGTAGAAATCCAGAAACCATGAGCACCGCCTGTTTTATAGGCCATCAACATGTGACCCATAGTGAGATCAAAAGGAAAAAATAAAACTGAGCCAGAGACCAATACCTTCAGTCAAATGTCCATGAAATGCATGTGGTAAGATCATGTACACACAGTTCACAAGAACAATTTCTGAATTTTAGATCTTAACTCTTCTATTTATTGCTGTTTGCTTCATGGAGCTTCACATTCTCCTACTCTTCTGGGTCCTTCCCTGCACTGACTCTCATATTTCTGCTCTTGTGATACAATTTTGGTCCTTGTTGTCTTTTCTGAGATGATTCTCACTGGCTCTTTGTTCATAGCCAAAGTTCTGACACATATTCTCTAGTAACTTGCTTCTTTTCCCATTGCCTGATCATACTTTAAACTGGAGATGCCATCAGGATATTTTGACTGAAGGTTAAGTTCCTAAAATGTCTTTCTATTCACTAACTCCTTCACTCATAACCATGACCTGCACTCATTTGTCCAGTAACATTTACTGCATGGGCTTATTTGGCCCCAACTGGGTATTGTGTCAGGTGCTGGGTTAGAGTCATTGTCTTTGACTTCTCTTCAACTTGTGCCACTAGATTTCCTCCCCTTTTGATGTTACTCTGATTTTGTGACTCAACTTCTCATAACCACTGACTCCTTTCGTGAGTCATTGTCCTATACCAGTTTCCACAGGGTAGATAAACCTTAATGCACTGTCCATGGTTCCCTACTTTTCTCCCTACACTCTTAGCTGGGAAATTTCTTTCAATTCTCGTTCATCCAACTATCACTTCTCTGCAGATAATTCTCAAAGAGACATTGTATTTCTGACCTTGCCCCTCAACTCCTGTCTACATTCTTGATACCTCATAAAAACTAAAAGTAAGCTAATAATAATAGTAATTAATATTTGTTCAGTGCTTTGCAGTTTAAAGATTACTCTCACGTAACGTCTTTTAAAGACAATATCAAATTTATTTACATTTAAAGTGATTTACATTTCTCCCCTTCCATCTATCTAGATGCTAGAGGAAAAGATTCTATTCTTCTATTCTTTGAAAAGTGCTATTTCCTTTACCTTTCTTCTTGGTGCAGTTCCCTCCTATCTTACATGGGACCTTTCGCCATCAATTATCTCCTCTCTCGCCTGTGTCTTCAATCTCAACTTTTTCTTTCTTCAGCCAAGCAACATGCTCACTCCCCTATTCCTCAGATGACCTCCTTTCAACCTTTACTCCCCTCACAATATTACCTCATTTCTCTGCACTTGCTTTCTTCACATCATTACCCTCAATTCACTCATCATCACTACCAGGCTTCCACACCCACCACACTAGTGACACCTCTCTCTTAAAAGTCAGTGAATTACAATGGAATTTCCGCAAACATGAATTTAACATAATTTAACTATACCTTTTAGATTAAAAGAGAAAGAGAGAAATATATCTTCACCTGTACACTCCAAATCCCTTTAAACTAGGCTTTGGCGTCTTGTAATTTAGAAGCAAAGATGTTACTGTCCAAATTTAAAGAAAGAATACACAGTGTAATCTGTGGCTTTTGTATTTCCAGAGTTCGAATACTGAAGATATAAGGGCAATTTAAGAGATATTCTAGGATAATTTTGATGCTATGTTATCACTTTAGGTACAGACTTCAGAACTTCTCCCCTATAATGTGTCACTCCAATGTATTTCTTAATTGTAAACAGAAGTAGTCACTTCAAAGTTCTCATTTTACTTACTTTCTCTTCAGCAGTTTACACTTTGGCTTCTCTTCTTAAGATCTCTTTCTCCTTTGGTTTATAAAACATTACTTTTTCCATGTTTTTCTCGTATTTCTCAAAGTACTCATATTTACTTTATTTTACTCCTTCTTTTATCTACCTCTTAAAAATTAGTTTTCTACAGAGTTCCATCCTCAGCCTTCTTCTCATAGGACACGATCTCTCTGGGCTACCTTACCTTACTCAGGCCCCATCCCGAACCCAAGGCCCATATATTCCACTGCCTCACAGGTAACTCTGTCTG
Organism: Trichechus manatus latirostris; assembly: GCF_000243295.1. Classification (NCBI taxonomy): domain Eukaryota; kingdom Metazoa; phylum Chordata; class Mammalia; order Sirenia; family Trichechidae; genus Trichechus; species Trichechus manatus. The sequence goes on from NW_004443954.1 coordinate 991,281, forward strand.
AATATACCAGAGGCATCTTAAACAAAATATGTCCAAATTTCAACATCTAAATTCTCACCTTTGTTCTTCCTCCAGTTTCAAAGTGAATTTGAGTGGCCGTTCCAAACTTAAGCAGTAGTGAGATTTCCTGTCCTATCTCATTTAATACTGTCACCCTCCCACAGTCACCCAGGTTAAAAATCTTAAAGTCATTTTGGACTCATTTATGACACCACACATCAAGTAATTGGAAGATCTATCTGTTCTACAACCTTGATATTTCAAAATCCTATAATCCTATTTTCTACAACATCACATCCATATGGCCTCTTACACTCTCCCTCCTCCCTACCCCCATCCATCCTGTAGTATTCAGCTCAGGCTAAATTTCTCTATTGTAACAAACAACCTCAAAAATGTCAGTTTATAAGAGAGACTCCGGCAAGATGGCGGTCTAGGCAGAAGCACCACGCCGTCCCTCCACAACAAAGATC